>NC_133623.1:72937140-73241901 GCF_048593235.1 Sminthopsis crassicaudata | reverse complement strand
TCTCCACTTCCCCTCCCCCGCCCCCATCGGCCTACCCAGGGAAAACCATAATCATTTTTCCCATCCATTTGCATTATACAGGCTTGGAGGTGAGAGGGAAGTGAGGAAGTCCTGGCCAGGCCCTGCAGCATCTGCCTAGTTTTTGCTTCTTCCAAGGGCCAGGCCTCGTGTGGCTGATCTGCCTCGCTTTCCTGGAGCTCCCCAACCCCGAGAGCTGCTTCCTTACATTGGGTGTAGGAGATGCGTCTTTATACTTTTAACTCTAACCTTAATTCCATTTCTATCAAATCCACTGTCCATCGCTGAACAGACTTCTCTGCCGATGGAATCTGGGCAGGGATGAGGCCGGGATGTTGGGCCAAGTAGTGAATCCAAGGGTTCAGATGACAGCCAGCTGCTCCCCCTTCCCCTTCTTCCCCCTGCCCCACTTCTAGGCTGGCAAGTTCGGGAGCCTACTTCTAGGGAGATTAGCACACTGCTTGCAAGATGCCTCCTTTTTCGTCTCCCACTTACATGGTCTCTCCTTCCATGTCACAGCCCTCAGGCTGTCTCTTGGTTGTTTAAAAGTTCCCACTCTAAAGGCCTACCCAAAACTTTCCCTCCTGACCTTCCCTTCCCTTTTCCCCATTAAGACAGGAAGGAAGGAAGGAAGGAATGAAGGAAGGAAGGAAGGAAGGAAGGAAGGAAGGAAGGAAGGAAGGAAGGAAGGAAGGAAGGAAGGAAGGAAGGAAGGAAGGAAGGAAGGAAGGAAGGAAGGAAGGAAGGAAGGAAGGAAGGAAGGAAAGGAAGGAAGGAAGGAAGGAAGGAAGGAAGGAAGGAAGGAAGGAAGGAAGGGGAAAGAAAGGAAAGAATGAAAATAATAGATACATAGAGGATAGATACATAGCTCAATATACATAGAAAATGGCTAGATAGAGGGATAGAACATGACAAATACATAGATCAATACACAGAGGACAGACACATAGATCAATACATAGAGCACGGATAGATAGATAGATAAGATAAGGAGCTAGCTTATTTGTGTTCTTCAAGAATCTATGTATTCTCTGCAGAACAAGGGTAAGGCAGCTAAGACACAAGAACTGGTCACCTCAGCCAAACTACCAACAGTGACAGGGTTCTTTGAAGACAACAATAATAAATATGATTTTTAACCTCTCTATTTAAATTCCAATCATATACAGTACCAAGGAAGAAAAAAAGGAGAGTGATGAAAAAGCCTAAGACTTAGGCATCCACCCTGGATTTAAAAATTAGACTCTACCACCCCACTCCCATGGATGTGATTGAAGTAGTTCCTCAGAACAACCCCCTATAACAAAATGAGATAGGGATGTTATTGCTCAGTCATTCAATCATGTGACCCCATGGACCATAGCATGCCAACCCTTCTATCTTCCACAAACTCCCAAAGTCTCTCCAAGTTCATATTTGCTGCTTCTAGAACATTCTCTATCCATCTCATCCTTTGTCATCCCCTTCTCTTTTTGCCTTCGACCTTTCCCAACAATGAATCCTGGCTTCTCGTTCATGTGGCCAAAGTGTTTAAGCTTTGGTATTTGATCTTCCAGTGGATAGCCTGAATTACTATCATTATGTATTGACTGATTTGATCCCCTTGCTATTCAAGGGACTCTCAAAAGTCTTCTCCAACACCATGGTTGGAAAGTTCTGATTCTGTGGCACTCGGCTTTCCTTATAGTCCAACTCTCAAAGCCATATATTGCTATATAAAGCCATACATTTAGACTACTGGAAAAAACAGAGCTTTGTCAGCAAGGTGATGGCTCTGCCTTTTAGTACAAGGTCCAAATTTGCCATAGCTTTCCTTCCAAGGAGCAAGTATCTTTTAATTTCACAGCTGCTGTGGCCTTCCTCACCTTCCTGCAGTGTCTGCAGTGATATTTGAGCCTAAGAATACAAAATCTGACACTGCTTCCATGTTTTCTTCCTCTTTTTGTCAGGGCATGATGGGACCGACTGTCAAGATCTTAGATATTGTTTTTAATGTGAAGTTTCGAGCCAGTTTTTACATTCTTCTCTTTCACTTTCATCAAAAGGCTTTTTACTTCTTTATGTTATGCCATCGGAGTAGTTTCATCTGCATATCTAAGATTGTCGATATTTCTCCTCACAACTTTAATTCTGGCTTTTGGTTTGTCAAGTCTGGCATTCTGTATGATGTACTGTGCATATAGGTTAAATAATTAAGGTGATAAATATACAGCCTTGTCACCCTCCTTTTCCAATCTTAAACCAATCAGTTGTTCCATGTTTGTTTTAACTATTGCTTCTAACTGTTGATCCTCATACAGGTTCCTGAGAGACAAGTCAGATGACAGTAATCCCATCCTTCTGAGGACTTGTCACATTTTCTTGTGACTCAGAGTCAAAAGCTTTGGTTCAGTCAATCAAGCAGTAGATGTTTTTCTGGAACCTCCATGTTTTCTCCATAATCCCATGAATGTTGGCAGTATGGTCTCTAATTCCTCTGCCTCTTCAAAAACCAGTCTACTCTTCTGGTGAGTCTCAGTTTCCATATTGTTGAAATCTAGCCTGAAGAATCTTGGGTACAACTTTGCTGGTGTGTGAAATGAGTGTAATTGTTCAATAATTTGAACATTCTCTGACAATGCCCTTCTTTAGGACTGGAACGTTAACTGATCTTTTCCAATCCACTGGCCACTCCAATCTACATTTACCGGCATATTGAATTGTATCACTGTAACAGTAGGATTTTAAATAGCTTAGTGTGAATTCCATTACCTCCACTAGCCTTATCGTTAACAATGCTTCCTGAGGCCCACTTGACTTCATTCTCCAGGATGGATGTTTCTAGATCAGTAACCACACTATTGAGGTTATCTGTGATGTTATGATCTTTTTTGGTATGGTTCTTTTTTGTATTCTTGCCTCTTTTTCTTCATCTCTTCTGCTTCTATTAAATCCATATTAGTTTTGCTTTTAATCATGCCCGTTTTTTCACAAAATGTTCCCTTGCTATTTCTAATTTTCTTGAGCTCTCTTGTCTTTTGTGTTCTATTATTTCCTTCTATTTCTTTGCATTACTCATTTAAGAAAACATTATCTCTCCTTGCATTTCTCTGGAACCCTGCATTCGGTTGGGTATATCTTTCCCTTTCTCCTTTCTCTTTCATTTTCCTTCTTTCTTCAGCTCTTTAAAAGCCTCATCAGACAGCCATTTTGCTTTCTTCTTTTTCTTTGGAATGTTTTTTATTGATGAACCTCGATCCATAGTTCTCACTTTTACTTCATATTCATGAGGGATATTATCTAGGTTATATTTATATCATCTGATAGTTTTCCCTACTTTCTTCAGTTTACGTCTGAATTTTGCAATAAAAGTTCATGATATGAACCACCATCAGCTCTGGTCTTGTTTTAGCTGGCTGTATTGAGCTTCTCCACCTTTGGCTGCAAAGTATATCATCATTCTGATCTCTGTATTGACCATCTGGTGATGTCCATGCATAAAGTCTCCTTTTGGGTTGTTGGAAAAGAGTGAGTTATCTTGGCAAATGAGGTAGGGCACTTAACTGTCCCCCCCCTCCCTGGTGAGGACAAAGCAATGCCTTGAATTGTACTAGAGAGCCTGATAGAGTGATTCAGACTTCCAACAAAAGAAGAAAAAAGAAATTAAATTACATTGAATGCCTCTGTCATCTGTCCCAGACTGTAATCTTGCAGAGGTCTGCTGAAAGCCCAGAAAATCACTGAAGGATGTTGGCAGTGACCTTTGCCCCTTGTAAGGGGGCTCTCCAAAGTTTGAGCCAGAATGGAAGCCCTAGTGCCTGGGGGACCTGCAGAGGGTCTAGAAAAGAGGCACAGAAATGACCAGAGTAGTAATTCCCACTGTCTAATACAAACAGAAAGAAAATATTGAAGTGGGCAGTTAATTGACAATTAGGGCTAATGGGAGATCATGACTTGATTTAGTATAAGGCAGATTAGGGATCCAGAAATTCACTGTGTGTGTGTGTGTGTGTGTGTGTGTGTGTGTGTGTGTGTGAACTGAGACAATTTTAAAGCCTATTTAACTCTTTGGAAAATCATGGAGGGGGTGGAAGAGGGGCAAGGGAGGACAGTGCCTATTCCATAGAAGGGCTTTAATAAGTGCTTGCTGATTAATAGATTGATAGGTGGAAGAAAAGAAGGAGAGGCAGAGATGGGGAAAAAGATAATAGTGATGCTGAAGAATTCAAGGGCCAGGAAGGAGGCAGTCAGAATTGTGAGGAAAGTCCTATTCTGCAAATCAGAAACTTTGGTTTCTTGACCTTGCTCTACTGCTGACTTTCTGTGTGACTCTAACCAAGTCATTTTCCTGCTTTGGGCCACAGTTACCCTATCTTTAAAATGAGGACAATGATCATAGACCTGCCTTTCTTCTTGTGTCCTGGGATCAAATAATTTAGTGGAAAATTACAATTCCTGTTTCTAAAGCCTTTAAAGTTTGGGATTATTATGCTTTATAAGTAGCTTGGGAGGGCAGGAGGTCAAGAACTGTGATTACCATTTTATAGAAGGAAGAAATGGAGATACTGAGAAGTGACTGATCCCAGGTCACCCAGTAAAGAATAACCCTCTTCCACCCATGGTCAAGCACATGGCTTTCCAGCTGTCAGAGACTTCCCCATTTACAGAAGAAGGGCTGGCCTAGAAGACAGGATTCTTCACTTAGAGTCAGGAGATGTGGGTTCAAATTCTAACAATCAATTAATAGACATTGTCTACCATATGGGCAGCTAGGTGGGTCAGTGGTTAGAGCACGAGGCCGGGAGTCAGGAGAACCTGAATTCAAGTCCATCCTTAGACAGTTACAAGCTTAGACATCCCAGGAAAGTCAGTTCATCCTGTCTGCCTCAGTTTCCTCATCTGGAAAATGAGTTGAAGTTGAAATGGCACACTACTCCAGGATCTTTGCCAAGAAAACCAATAAAGGAATCAAGAGTCAGACACTAATGAAATGGCTAAACAACAACAACCAGGACTAAGTACTGAGGATACAAAAAGATGTAAAAAAAAAAAAAAAAAAAAAAATCCCTGCATTCAAGGAGCTTACAATGTAATGGGGAAGACAATATGCAAACAAATATACACAAAGCAATCTATAAACATGATAAATAAGAAATAATGAACAGGTGGCATAATGGATAGAGCACCAGCCCTGAAGTCCGGAGGACCTGAGTTCAAATCTCGTCTCAGATACTCAACACTTCCTAGCTGTATATGACCTTGGGTAAATCACTTAACCCCAATTGCCTCAGGAAAAAAGGAAAGAAAGAAAGAATGAACAGAGGGAAGGCACTGGAGTGAAGAGGATTTGGGAAAGACTTCCTGTAGAAAGTATATTTTAGATGGGACTTAAAAGAAGCCAAGGAGGTCAGTAGCCTGAGCAAAGGAGGGAGAACATTCCAGGCAGGGGGACAGACAAGAGACAATGCCCAGAGCCAGGAGATGAAGTGTCTTGTTCATGGAACAGCCAGAGGCTAGTGTCACTGGATCAAAGAGTTTGTTTCAGGGAATAAGATTTAAAAAGAATAGGAGGGTGTAGTTTATGAAGGGCTTTGAATGCCTAAGAGAGTATTTTCTATTAAATCTTGAAGACCATAGGGAGCCCCTGGAGTCTGAGTAAGAGGGGACATGATCAGGACTGCATTTTAAGAAACTCACTTTAGTGATTGAATGGAGGATGGACTAGAATGGGGAGAGAGCTGAGGTGGGCAGACCCCCCCCCAACAGGCTATTGTAGCAATCAAGGCATGAGAGATGATGAGGGCCTACACCATAGCAGTGGAAGTATCAGAGGAGAGAAGGGAACATATTCAAGAGATATTGCAAAGATGAAGTCAACTGTCTTTGGCAGCAAATTGAATATGGGCCAGGTGAGATTAAGTAGTCCAGGATGACCCTTAGGTTGTGAGCCTGAAGGATTAAAAGGATGGGATTGCTTTTTATAGTACTAAGGAAGGGAAGAGGCAGAGAGGGTTTGGGGGAAAGATAATGAGTTCAGTTTTGGACACATTGAGTTGAAGATGTCTACTGGATCCAAGGCACTCCCAATAAACTTTGGAGAGAAAATGTCATTGCATCTAGAAATAGAACTACAGAGATTGAATGTAAATCAATACATGTAGATCAACAAGTTCACTCCTTTTTTCTGATTTTTTTCTCTCCTGTCACTTTTTCCCCTTTTGTTCTGATTTTTCTCTCTCAACATGATTCATAAAGAAATATGTATTTTAAAAGTTAACATAACATGTATAACCACAAAAAAATGTTAAATTTAATTTAAAAAAAGAAGATGCCTATTGGACATCCCATTCAAGATAACTAAAAAGCAGTTGGAGATGTGAGATTGGAGGTCAGTGAGAGTTTAAGGCAAGTGAGGTAGATTTGAGAATCATCAGCATAGAGATGGCATCCTTGGGAGCTGATGAGATCACCCAGCAGTGAAACACATAGAGGGAGAAAAGAATAGGACCCAAGACAGAACACTGAGGGACACTGGGGTTAAAATGTATGAGCTGTTTGAGAAGGTATGATCTGCATCCAACAAAAGAGACAGAGGAGGGACCAGAAAGATGGGAGGGAGACCAGGAGAAAGTAACATCCTGAAAACCTAGAGAGAAGAGAATATCAAGGAGGAGAGTGTCAATAGTGTCAAATGCTGAAGAGTGGTCAAGAATAAGGATTGGGCCAATTGATAAATGGTCAAAGGATATGAACAGACAATTTTCAGATGATGAAATTGAAACAATATCCACTCATATGAAAGAGTGTTCCAAATCACTATTGATCAGAGAAATGCAAATTAAGACAACTCTGAGATACCACTACAGACCTGTCAGATTGGCTAAGATGACAGAAACAAATAATGATGAATGTTGGAGGGGATGCAGGAAAACTGGGACACTGATGCATTGTTGGTGGAGTTGTGAACTGATCCAACCATTCTGGAGAGCAATCTGGCATTATGCCCAAAAAGTTATCAAACTGTGCATTCCCTTTGACCCAGCAGTGCTACTACTGGGCTTATATCCCAAAGAAATACGAAAGAAGGGAAAGGGACCTGTATGTGCCAAAATGTTTGTGGCAGCCCTTTTCATAGTGGCTAGAAACTGGAAGATGAATGGATGTCCATCAACTGGAGAATGGCTGGGTAAATTGTGGTATATGAATGTTATGGAATATTATTGCTCTGTAAGAAATGACCAACAGGAGGAATACAGAGAGGCTTGGAGAGACTTACATCAACTGATGCTGAGTGAAACGAGCAGAACCAGGAGAGCACTATACACTTCAACGATACTGTATGAGGATGTATTCTGATGGAAGTGGATTTCTTCAACAAAGAGAAGATCTAATTCAGTTCCAATTGATCAATGATGGACAGAATCAGCTACACCCAGAGAAGGAACACTGGGAAATGAGTGTGAACTGTTTGCATTGTTGTCTTTCTTCCCAGGTTATTTTTACCTTCTGAATCCAATTCTTCCAGTGCAACAAGAGAACTGTTCGGTTCTGCACACATATATTGTATCTAGGATTTACTATAACATATTTAACATGTATAAGACTGCTTGCCATCTAGGGGAGGGGGTGGAGGGAGGGAAGGGAAAAGTCAGAACAGAAGTGAGTGCAAGGGATAATGTTGTAAAAAAAAATTACACAGGCATATATACCGTCAATAAAAAAGTTATAATTATTAAAAAAAAAAAAGAAAAAAAGAATAAGGATTAGGAAACAGTCATTAGATTTGGCAATTAAAAGTACAGCAAGGGTTAACACTTCCTAGATATATGACCCTAAACAAGTCCCAATTGCTTCACCAACAAACAAACAAACAAACATAAAAGATCATTGGCAACTTTGAAGAGAACAGTTGTGGTGGAATGATGAGGTTAGAAACCAGATTATGAGGAGTTACAAAGACAATAAAGGAGAGAAAATGGAGGTACCTATTATAGTCACCCTTGTTGAGGAGTTTAGCTACAAAGAGCAGAAGAGACATAGGATGATAATTATCAGGGATGGGAAGATCAAGTGAAGTTTTTTTTTCAAGATAGAGGAAACATAGGCATATATATAGGCAGTAAGGAAGGAGTCAGTAGAAAGAGAAAAATTGAAAATAAGTGATAGATGGGCATGCCAGAGCAGGTAATCTGTTAAAGGAGGCTGAATGCAGTGAGATCATTTGAACAAGTAGTACTGTTGTTGTTGTTTGTCCTTTGTTCTCAAAGAGGACCGTTATGTCAGGGAAGTACTGCCATGACATGCAAGTGAATTGGATTTAAGTGAGGGAGAGCTGGGCAAGATCATCTGCCTCATGTTTTCTTCCAGAGCCATCAGAGTCCAGTGGCCAGATATAGATCAAAATAACTGGAGATGACCCCGGATGAGTGGTGTTAGCCTTGGTAAGGAATAATGCCACATCTCTTCATGTGACACTGAATGAACTAGGACATAATAGTAGAAGGCATACTCTTCAGAGTAGGAACTGAGGAAGAGGGGAGAAGGGGGAACTCATGGCAAATGGCCTCGATTTTATCTGTAAAACATGAGGCAAGGTTCTGAGATAAAAGAATGCAGTAGAAGCTGTGAGAGGTTTAAGGAGAAATGAAAATGTTTGGAAGAGCCCCTATAGAGAGTGGGAGAATGAATTAATAAGAGAAAGATAATAGGATTGCCTAGAAGACCTAGATAAACAAACATATTTTTCGGAACTCTTTTTGTGGTAGCAAAGAATTGGAAACTGAGGGGATGTCCATCAATTGGGGAATGGCTACAGGTTGCTATAAGAAATTGGAGGGGAGGGATGGATTCAGAAAAACCTGGAAAGATCTATGTGAACTGATGCAAAGTGAAGTGAGCAGAACCAGGAGATTACTGTATACATTAACAGCTACATTGTTATGATGATAAACTGTGAAAGACTTAAGTATTCTATTCAAATCTAATCCAAGACAATCCCAAAGGACTCATGATGACAAATGCTATCTATCTCCAAAGAGAGAACTGATGAACTCTGAGTGTAAATTGAAGTATGACTATTTTTTGTGACATGGCTAATATGGAAATAAGTTTTGCATGATTTCACATATATAATTGATATCATACTGTTTACCTTCTCAGTGGGAAAGACAATTGAAAATTTAAAACTTTTTAAATATTAAAAATAAAAAATATTTTAATTACAAAAATAAATATACCATCTGTCCTCTATCTAATCTTCAATGTCTCCCTATCTACTGCTTCCTTCTCAGCTGACTATACTCCCACATTTCTTCCATCCTTAAAAATCCCTCACTAGATGTAACTATCCCTTTAACTAATCTTCCTAGATCTCCTCTTCTCAACTATCTATGCAAGGTGCCTCCATTTCTTCTCTTCTCACTTTTCTAAATCTTCTACAATCTGGCTTCTGTATGATTCAAATGAAACTCCTTGCAACATTACCAATAACCTGTTGTAGCAATTCTAGCGGTCTTTTTTGTTGTCATCCTTAACCTCCCTGCAACTTTTGATATCATTGGCCAGTCTCTCCTCTATAAAATTCTCTCCCTGTGGTTTTGTGTGTGTGTGTGTGTGTGTGTGTGTGTGTGTGTGTGTGTGTGTGTGTGTGCTCTCTCCAGGGTTTCCTTACTGGCTCATTTAGATCACTTGTCTCTCCCTCCCCAAGGCTCTATAGCCCCTGTTCTTCTCTCAATGAACTCACCACCTCCCACGGGTGTAATTATCATCTCTATGTAGATGAGTCCCAGCTCTATCCAGCTTCAATGTTTCTTCTGCCTATTAGACATTTCAAATTAGATGCCCCGGAGGCATCTCAAACTCAACTCAAAGCAGACTCTCATTGTCTTTTCCTCAAAATCTATCCTTTTTTCAAACATTCCTCTTACTATCAAGGATACCACTATCCTTACCCAGGTTCATTCCTTCAGTGTCATTCCCAAGTCCTCTTTCTAGTTGTTGTTTTGTTGATTAGTCATATCCAACTCTTCATGACCCCATTTGGGGTTTTCTTGGTAGAGATACTGGAGGGGTTTGCCAGCTCATTTTATAGACAGGGAAACTGAGACAAATAGGGTAAAGTGACTTGGCCAGATTTACACAGCAGTGTCTGAGATAAGATTTGAATTCAAGTCCTCCTGATTCCAGGGCCAGAATTTTATTCACTGTAGTGTCACCTAGCTGTCCCCTCTTTCTCATTCACCCCTCTTAACAATTTTGTCATTTCTTTCTCTGCAACTCATATGTGATCCGATCCCTCTACTTATAAAGCTACCACCCTAATTCAGGTTCACATCAGCTGTCTCCTAGACTATTTCAATGACCTCCTAATTAGAATCCTCATCACAAATGTCACACTATCCCACTTCATCCTCCATATTGTTGCCAAAGAGATTCTCTTTAAACATAGATATGATAGTTCCCCCTCTATATACATATATACATATGTGCATACATATATATGAATACTCAATAAACTCCAATGGCTCCCTATTGCCTTTAGGATCAAATATAAATTTCTTTGTTGGAAATATAAATCTTTTCACACTCTAGATACTGTCTACCTTTTCCATCTTCTTACACTTAAGTCTTCTCTTCTCATTCTGTGTTCTAATGACAATGGCCTTTTTGCTGTTCCTTACTCACTGTACTCTATTTCCTGGCTCTATTATCTCTGGCGGTTCCCCTTTCCTAGAATGCTCTTACATGAATGACTTACATGAGTTGATGCTAATTGAAATGAGCAGAACCAAGAGATCATCATACACAGCAACAACAAGACTATACGAAGATCAATTCTGATGGACGGGGCTCTCTTCAACAATGAGATGATTCAAACCAGTTCCAAATGCTCAATAATGATGAGAGCCATCTACACCCAGAGAGAGGACTATGGGAAATGAGTGTGGACTACAACACAGCATTTTCACTCTTTCTGTTATTGTTTGCTTGCATTTTTGTTTTCCTTCTCAGGTTTTATTTTTTCTAGATCTGATTTTTCTTGTGCAGCAAGATAACTGTATAAATATGTAGACATATATTGGATTAAGCATATATTTTAACATATTTAACATGTATTGGACTACCTACCATCTAGGGAAGGGGGTGGGGGGAAGGAGGGGAAAATTTGGAATAGAGCATTTTGCAAGGATCAATGTTGAAAGATTACCCATGCATATGTTTTGTAAACAAAAAGCTATAATAAAATAAATTTTTAAAAAACAATTCCACCCTGCCCTTTATATAGGAATGGCATCAATCTCTATCAATGAGGAGAAAATCCCAAACCAATTGGCTTTGGAGCTCAATTATATAGACATATATAGATATACATAGTCTCACTCTCACTAAAACATATGTTCCTTAGTGGAAGGGATTATTTTTTCACTTTTTCTTTGTAACCTCAGTATTTGTAAATTATACAAAGATTCTTCCAAATCTTTCCATCCCTTCCCTCTCTCAGATGAGAATCTTGCCCAATATATTACTGAAAAAACCAGACCGTTTGCTGAGAGGTCTCTCTTCTACCCTCCTTTTGGTTTCACATCACCCAATATAAAACAATATTAACAATCAATTTCTACTTCAAGAAAACATATAATAAAAACTGCACATTCTTTTCAAAGCTACCCAGCTTCTCTTTCCTTCCTTGTTAGTTTTCTTTTGTTCTCTGCTGTGTACTTTTGACTTTATTTCCCCCTCCTACCTTCTCCAACTACCCTAAATAAGACTACAATTAAGCATGGATATATGTGCATATACATAGATATTTATACACACACACACACACACACACACACACACACACACGACCGTACTATACTTATTTCACTTGCCATGTGTTTCTCTGAAGGTGGATCACATCTTCTTTCATAACTCCTAGTCTTTCCTTGACTTTCCAAATCAACTAGCTCCTTGCTTCCTGTACTACATCAATATTCCAATTCAATCACCTCCTATGCCATAAAAGTTTTCCCCCCAATTTTCTTCATTCCTTCTATTAGCTACATAGGTTTTACTTATACAAGAACATTTTAAGTTAAAATAATCAAAATTATCCTTTGTACACTATAGCAATGTTCTGACTTTATAATATAGTTTAAGATCTGATGCTGCTGACTCTCCTTCCTTTTCTTCTTTTTTCCCTGGCTTCTGTGAAGTTCCTGACCTTTTGCTCTTCCAAATGAACTTTATTTAGTCTCAGTAAAATAATTTTTAGTAATTTAATTGGGATAACATTGAATAAATAAATTAGTTAGAAATAACTTTCATTTCAAAAATTATCTTGACTTTACCTATCAATGAACAATAAATATTACTTCAATTATTTAGGTCTGAGTTTATTTGTATAAAAAAGTATTTTATGTTTACATTCATCTAGTTCCTGTGTATGTCTTGGCAGGTATACACAAAAAATATTTACTATTTTATGCTGTCTAGGTATTTCAAAGAGTCTAGAATAATATTGAATAATATTACTGACACATAGTATAATTTCTCTATTTTTCACTTTTGCTAAAATCTATTTTAACTTTAAGATCATGATTACTGTACAATAATCATGTAAAGCAGGGAGAGCAATCCTGCTTTTTTGTATACTAAATTCTACTCCTGACCTTTGTTTTGTCTTTGTGTGTATCTCATTTTTATAATGTTTCCTGAAAGTAACATTTAGTTGAATTATTATTATTATTTTGCTGAGGCAATTGGGGTTAAATGACTTGCCCAGGGTCACACAGCTAGGAAGTGTTAAGTGTCTGAGGCCAAATTTAAACTCAGCTCCTTCTGATTTCAGGGCTGGTGCTATCCACTGCACCACCTAGCTGCCTCGAATTCAAATTTTTAATCTGTTATCCATATCTGTTTTATGAGTAACTTCATCCCATTCAGATTCTAAACTACAATTATTTGTTGCTTATTTTTTCTCATTCTTCTCACCCTGTTTACCTTGTGTCTCTTTGCTTCCCTGCCATACTTCTTCTACCCACTATTTTGCCCTCCTATTCCTTAACCTACCCATTCCTCTAAAATCTCCTCTCTTATTCTCTCCCCTCATCTTATCCTCTTCCCATCTTCTTTCTGACTGTAGAACACATAGATGGATATGTGTGTGTATTCCCTCTTTAACCCATTCCCAATGAGAGTAAAGTTCTAGCACTACTTGCTCTCCTCCTACTAGGTTTTCTGCATTTATTTTTTTCCTTTTATGCCTCATTTGCAAGAGATAATTACTCCTTTTATCTCTCCCTACATGGTTTCATTTTTTTAGATTCACTCCATCATACTCAGCTCAGTCCAAGTGTTTCTTTCAAGCTATCCAAATAATGATGACAATCATAAGAGTACTGCAAATATTTTCATATATACGAAGCAAACAATTTGATCTTATTGAGTCCCTTAAAATTGGTCTTTAATGTTTATCTTATATTTCTACTGGATGTCATATGTTGAATTTTCCCTTAAGTTCTGAGGTTTTTGTCACAAAACCCTGAAAGTCTTTCCGTTCACTAAATATCCTTTTTTCTTCATTCAGGATTATACTTAACTTTTATTATAACCAAGTTACCCTTGGTAATAGTTCCAGCTCTTTTGCTCTATAGAATATAGTATTCCAAGATCTATAGTCATTCAGAATAGTAGCTGCTATGTCTTGTATAATCTTTTTGTAGCTCTATGATATTTAAATTGTTTTTTTCTTGTTGCTTGTTTTCTCCTCAACCTGGGAGCTTTGAAACTTGACTATGATATTCCTGTACATTTTCCTCCTGGGATCTCTTTCAGATAGTGATCCGTAGATTTTTTTTCTATTTCTGCTTTGCCTTCTTGTTCTAAAATAAATTTCCTTAACAATTTCTTATAATATTGTACCAAGATTCTTCTTCATTGTGTTTTCAGATAATCCAACTATTTTTATATTATTTCTCCTCGATCTGTTCTCCAGATTCATTGTTTTTCTGAGATGTTTCACTTTCTCTTCTATTTTTTCATTTTTTAATTTGTGTTTATGATTTCTTGGCATCTTAAAATGGCATTACTTTCCCCTTGCCCAATTTTAGTGTTTAAGAAATTATTTTCTTTCCTAAGCTTTTTTGACTCTCTATTTCAAGTTGGTTGACTTTCTTTTCATAATTTTCTTGGATTGATCTTATTTTTTTCTAATTTTTCCTGAATTTCTCTATTTGATTTTTAAAGTCCTTTTTAAATTCTTCCAAGAATTCTTTTTTTGCTTGGGACCATTTAATGTTTCTCATTGCAAAAAGGAATGGCTTTGAAAGCTCCATTATCTTCCTCTGAATATGAAAGCTTCTCAGCAGCTACAGCCCTAGACCCATCTAATCAGCACAGCTGTCAATCTTCTACTCAGGTGACAGACCCCCACACTGCAAAATGAAAGTTTCTAAGGCACAGGCTGCTTCTCTATCCAGCAGCCCCCATGGTTTGTTGTTTGCTGATTCTGCTGATTCAACCTAGAGGGGTTTGCATTTCATTCAGAGCAAACCCCAGGAAGTCTGGTCTTTCCTGGGGTCTTCTTAAACTGTCTTAAAAGGACAACGTTTTATTTCTGCTGCTCTAAGGGTTTTTGTCCCTTTTGTTCTGCTGCTCTGTCCGGTTTTTGTTGTTGTTGGTGGTGGTGGTGTGCATGTGTGTGTGTGTGTGTGTGTGTGTGTGTGTGTGTGTGTGTAGGAAATATGGAAGGCAAAAGTTTTCTGACTCTGCCATCTTCCCAGAATTCTTATTGGTCCCTTTCTTGTCAAGGGCTAACCCTTTACATGTTCAAGTGATTTCATTCCATCTTATTTTCTCAAGCAGATTGCTACTTCTCTCATTCCCCCACTATCTCATATCTTCAAACTCTCCCTGGCCATTTCCTTGCTGCCTACAAACATGCTCATGTCTCTCTAACCTTAAAAAAAATCCTCATTATGTTCTTGTATCTCTCTTCCCTTTTATGATTCAAGTCCTAAAGAAGACCACCTACAATCCATGCTTCCATTGCCTTCCCTCTCACTTCCTTAACTCTCAGCAGTCTTGCTTCCTCTCTCAAAAAGACTCTCTCCAAAGGTGCTAACAATCTTTCACTTGCCAAATCTCAAGGCCTTTGCTCAGTTCTCAGCTTTCTCCACCTCTTGGCAGTCTCTGACAGTGTAGATCACTCTTTTCTCCTGGATACTCTCTTCTCTCTAGATTTTCATGACATTGTTGTCCTGGTTCTTCTACCTATCTGGGTACTCCTCAGTCTCCTTTGCTGGATCTTCATCAATGCGTGTCCCACGGGGCCCTTTTCTCCTCTCCTCCAACATTATTTCACAATCTACTATGGATTCAACTGTTATCTTTCTCCAGGTGTGTGTGTGTCCAGCTCATCATCTGGCACAACTGCCAGAACTAGTTCAGTGTTTGGGAGGCTCTGAAGGAAAGTGTAGGAGAGCAGAAGGATGGACAGCATGTATAGTGAGTAGTCAAGAGCAAGTCTTGCTATTACACATTTTCTAGCCATGGCAATCCTGAAAAACCATCTCTTAAGACATGGAGGACTCATCTTCATTGGCAGGAGTCTGCCAGTTCTTATAGAATCCAGACCCATGAAGGCTTGAAATCCTGAAATCTCTCAGCCCCACCCAGGAACCATGGTGCCATATATCCTGGAGTCCAGGCAAAGCTGTCTCATGGTCTCTCTGCAACCAAGGCATTTATTAAACTTTAAGGTTGAACTCCATGACAATGTTGGTGGTGACCCTCTCATTGGAGGCTCCCATTTTCTGGGAAGGTTTTGTCATTGAATAGAGAGAGGAGTAGGAGGCAGGTAGATGGTTCAGTGGAAACAATGCTACCTGAATTCAAATCCAACCTCAGATACTTCCTAGCTCTGTGACCCTGGACAAATCACTTTACCTCCGTCTGCCTTAATCCACTGGAAAAGGAAAAGGAAAATCATTCCAATATCTGCCAAGAAAAACCTCCTGGACATTATGGTCTGGGGTCACAAAGAACTGAACATGACTGAACAACTGAACAACAGAGAGGGGGTTGGGGAAAGATGAGCAGATCTCAAGATACATATGAGTCCATCCCTTTTGCAGAGAAGAATCCAATTGAACCCTGTCTCTAACCCAATCTACTTAATTCACTTTTTCCATAAAACCTAAAAGATAAATTTAATCCAACATCCAACTCCATAAGTTCTGCCTCTAAAGCAAAACAAAAACTAACCTCCTTTATTTAACACATGCTGTGGCCTCAGCCTCAGAATGTCAGAACTGGCAAGAACCTTATGATATGGAACCAAACCCACCTTGTATTTTTTGAAGGTTTTCTTGATGCCATTTTTGTTACATCCTTGTAACTTTCCCCTCCTCGCATAAAGCCCCCCTTTTCAATAAGAAGTTAAGTAAAATAAATTAAGTAAAGTAAATCAGCACATTGGCCAAGTCTGACACCATTGACCCATCCTGTCCCTATAGCTCATCACCTTTTTGCCCAGAGGTAGGAAAAATACATGCTCTGTTGCTGTCCTCTGAGGCAAACTGGACAGAGGTTGGAGTTGGAAGTCCTTCAAGGTTGTTCCCTTTCTACTATTCTGGTCGTTGTATAAATCATTCTAATCCTACACTTCCCTCTGCTTCCCATGTTTCTCTAAATTCTTCATATTCATCATCTCCTGCTGATGAGGTAATAGGGAACCTCAAAATGATGGTAACTTGAACCAAATCATGAGGTAAATACCTAATGAGGAGGTATAGATCTCAATAGGATTAAGTGAGGTCTAGTGGCAGGATTCGGGGGACAGGGAGTCACATGGAACTGCCCTACAACCCCCTTAGGATTCGGCGCAAGGATACAAAGTTAAATCAGGTCTAGTGGCGGCGAGAGTCCCCTGTAAATGAATTTACAGGCCCGAAAACCTAGATGGGTAAAAGATGTTTATTGCCGGGTTTGGAAGCAAGGTTAAGGTCTGGTTAGTAAAAGGCATTAGATAGAGGAAGATAAACGCCGAAAGCAGCGGGGACAGAAAATCTCTGATGCGAGCATCTTAGCTGGCATCTTTCAACTCTCTGACCAAAGATGGTTCTAGCTTTGCTCTTTTTATCTGCTTGAAGAAGTAATGAGTGGAGCTCAGGTTAATTTCTTGAAGGCCAGATTTTTGGCGGGCTTTATCCAAGCCAGCTCAGATCCGGTGAGGGGGGGGCTGGGTACAGCCCAAACTAGTTTTGACCAGATCTTGTATCAAAGGGGGCTGAAAACCCAAACCAACTGGGGGCTGGGTGCAGCCCAAACTGACTCAGATACCGATCTTTTCCCTTAGGAATATCTTGTCCCAAAGGTAGATCGGACAAGGAATCTTAAAGGGGCTACGCCCGCAACACTGCAACTCACCAATATTCCACTATGTTCATATGCCACAATGTGCTTATCCATTCCTCAATCCAGTCACTCAAACCGCTTTGCTCCCAATTAGTTCTCACAACAAAAAAAGAGCTGCTGTTAATGCCTCCGTGGCATTTATGCCTAGAAGAGAGGTCTCTGGGTCATAGGATTTGGATATTTTGGTCACTTTCTAAAAATAATTTCAAACTCCTTTTCATAATGGTTGGCCCAATTCTCAGCTCCACCAACAGTGCAATAGCGTGTCTATTCACAATCTTTGCCACGCTAAGTCTTTTCATCTTTTGTCATTTTTGCCAATCTGTTGGCCAAGTCCTTCATTTTACAGAGGAGGAAAGTGAAGCAGAAAGAGGGGAGCAAACTCATATACTTCTCCAAGGTCACATACAAGTTCATTCCCTTCCCCCATTTCCTCCTCCCCAAGCTCTAAGCAAGTTAATGAGAAGTGCTCCAAATCAGCTCACTTCAGGATGGGAAGGAGAAATGCCTCCTCTTGCCCTCCCTGACCCCCTACCTTCTGTTCAGTTATAGGCACAGAGCCTGATAAAAAGTGACACCTAGCCACCACTGATTCTCTAATCCTCCTTGGGATGTCCAGTTCATTCTGGGCTAGTCAGATTAAAAACAACTCCAAATTGTAATCCCCTAGCCTAGCAGGAGGGGATGAGGGTCTTCCCTGGCTTGGTGGCAAGTGGGAAGAAGGACACTGTTTTCAGGCAGATGGTGAGGATGAGAGGGCAGGATAGACCACAAGGTAACATGGCTGTCATCTTCCCTGTATTCAGGAAGCAAAAGTAGCCACCCTCCCTCCCAAACTGGGAGAGAGACGCCAGAAAGATCATTTCCTCAGCAAACTCAGAAAAGTTCTTGGCTGAAATGGGAACCTAAGCATAAAGGTCTGTGGAGAATTAACTGTCAGGGATAAGTGCAGGAGTGTATTGGTAAATATTTAACAACCAGCTCTTGGAGGGGGGGAGGAATGTGTGTGTAATATACTTTTAAATTTAATTTCCACCATTAACATTTTCTCTATCACTTTCTTAAGTTTAGACTATCAACAAAACAATAAATCAAGACCTCCTTTGTAGTGTTTGCCAATTTTGGAAGTATAAATGGTTCTCCTAAGCTGGGAAAAGCTGGTTCTACCCCATCCCTGAATAAGGATCTCAGTCAGAGGGGAGGAGGAGTGAGGACAGATCCTGGTTATTAAACTCTGCAGACCCTTTGATCCAGTGATACTGATGGTAGATCTATATCACAAAAAAAGAGGAAAAGAACCTGTATGTACCAAAATAGTTATTGTAGCTCTTTTTGTGAGAGAACAGAACTGGAAACTAAGGTGGGTATCTGGTTATTGAGAAATGACTTAACAAATTATAATGTGTAAGTGCATTATTATTCTATCAAAAATGACAACATGCACTGCTTTAGAGGAAACTGGGAAGACTTGTATGAATTAATACAGAGTGAAATGAGCAGAATCAAGAGGTTAGTATATACAGTATTACATTATAACAGGGAAAATAACTTGGAAAAAAATCTAACCAATGCAGTGACCAACCACAATTCCAGAGGACTGGTGATGAAGCATTCTACTCACCTCCTGACAAAGAGGTGGGGACTCAGGGTGCAGATTGAGACATAATTTTTTAATATGGCCAACGTGGGAATTTGTTTTGCTTCAACAAGATATATTTGTTATGAGTACTTTCCTTTGCTTTCTTTTTCGTCCTTTGATTGGGGATGGGTAAGGTAAGAAACAAAGCAAATGCATGCTTGCTGATGAAAAATAAATTAATCTAATGGGCTTTTCTAAGGTCTCATTCTCTCTTTTTTATATAAAGCTTTTTTATTTTCAGAGCATATGCATGGATAATTTGACAACACTGACCCTTGCATAGCCTTGTGTTTCAGATTTTCTCCTCCTTCCCCCACTCCTTCCTCTAGATGGCAAGCAATCCGATATGTTATACATGTTAGAATATATGTTAAATCCAATATGTATAAACATATTTATACAATTCTCTTTCTGCACAAGAAAAATCAGATAAAAAAAGAAAGTGAATGAGTAAGAAAACAAAATGCAAGCAAACAACAACAAAGAGTGAGAATGTTATGTTGTGATCTACATTCAGTTCCCACAGTCCTCTCTCTAGTTGTAGATGGTTCTCTTCATCACAAGATCACTGCAACTGGCATCAATCATCTCATTGTTGGAAAGAGTCACGTTCATCAGAATTGATCATAGTATAATATTGATGTTGCCATGTATAATGATCTCCTGGTCCTGCTCATTTCACTCAGCATCAGTTCATGTAAGTCTCTCCAGGCCTCTCTGAAATCATCTTCCTGATCATTTCTTACAGAAAAATAATATTCCACAATATTCATATACCATAATTTATTCAGCCATTCTCCAACTGATGGGCATCCACTCAGTTTCCAGCTTTTTGCCACTACAAAGAGGGCTGCCACAAACATTTTTGCACATGTGGGTCCCTTTCCCTCCTTTAAGATTTCTTTGGGATATAAGCCCAGTAGTAACACTGCTGGATCAAAGAGTATATGCACAGTTTGATAAGTTTTTGAACATAGTTGCTCTCCAGAATGATTGGATCCATTCACAACTCCACCAACAATGCATTAGTGTCCCAGTTGTCCCACACCCCCTCCAACATTCGCCCTTGTCTTTTCCTGTCATCTTAGCCAATCTGAGAGGTATGTAGTGGTATCTCAGAGTTATCTTAATTTGTATTTCTCTGATTAACAGTGATTTAGAGCATCTTTTCATATGATTAGAAATTGTTATGGGCCAGAACTTGAACCAAGGTGCTAAGTCAGTAGAATTGATAGAGACAATAGTTGTCTAATTTAGCAGGGTGCTTAACAGTTCTCTAGTTCAGTACATGTACTTAGTACTTATTATAGTTCCACAAGATTCATACCTTTAAGAGAGCATATATAAGCTAGGAGCCTCAACCAGGATTCATGGGGGAGAGTCAGAAGCCAGAGAAGGCAGGTGGGAGCAGAAGCTCTTAGAACTAAGGAGAGACAGGCCTCCAGAAAAACTAGCCGAGCCCCAAGTGAAGGAGACAAGACTTTGAAAGAGACAATAAAGGATTTGGACTTTAATTCCTGGCTACTCATGTGGTGATTACTGAACTGAAACTAAGGCTGCCTCCAGAGACCCCAAGGAAACCTCAACAAAAGAAGATTACATTTTAGAGAAGAATATTACAAGAAATAGTCTTAATTTCTTATCCAAAATTGTATGTTTGTATCCTTTGACCAAGGTCTCATTCTCTTTAACCTTTCCGTGGTTTTTGACATTACTACCCCTCTTTGCTTGGATATTTTGTCTTCTGGGATGAGCCTCCCCCCCGCCCAGTCTCTGTCCAAAAATCCAAATCAAAAGAGACTTTTGAGCCAAGGACCCATAGTCCTTCCATAGCTCATCCAGTCTGTGTATACCTCCCCTTCTACACCCCCAGACAGCCTCTGACAGACAATGAGGGAAGATGCTGTATGATGATGATAAAGAAGGAATAAAAGGAGGAGGAGAAAATGAAGAAGAGAAAGAATGAGAACAAGAAAAGAAGTGAGAGAGTGAGGATGTCAGAGACAGAGGGGGCAATTGGCAAGAGGAGACAGGATAGAATAGATACTTGAAGAAGCAGAGGGCTTAGCTTTGGTAAGGAGTAAGGCCATTTCATTATGGGAGATAGGGGTGAAGGAAGAGAGAGTGGTGAGAGGCACATGAGTGATGGGTGATGCGAAAGAGAGAAGAAAGAACTCATAGCTGAATGGCTTCATTTTTTTCCAGTAAAATATGAGGCAAGGTTCTCAGCTGAGAGAGTGAGGAGAATGGGAGCCATGGGAGGTTTGAGGAGGAATGAAAAGGTTTGGAAAAACTGCTGTGGAAAGTGGAAGAGTGAGTTGATAAGGGAGATATAATAGGATTGCCTAGCAATAGTGACGACCCAGTTGAGGTTGTGAACAAATTTATAGTGAATCCACTCAGAATGATTGCATGATTTTCTCCACCTTTGTTCAGCAGCATGCATACAGGAGTAAAGGCAATGAATGGTGGGAGCGATGCAAGACTGAGGCTTGGCTGGGCATAAGAGGGCAAGAGATTCACAGTAAAGTTGAAGCGGTTTTCCAATGGGGTCAAGATAAGGAGAAGAGAGTATGGCCTGTGCCAGGGAGATGGCCTGGGAGAGAAGCGAGGGATTGTCAAGGGATTGGAGGTTTCAATGTGGATGAAGAGTGGAATTTTGTTAGGGAAGGCAGAGAGAGAGAGGTGCAAAGCTGAGAGATGATGACAGATCAAGGAATTTCAGAATTCTTGAATGTAGAGGTGACACAGTTGTAGGTGATAGAAAGATCAAGGTTATGACCACCTCTGGGTATGGCTAAATATTTCATGGGAGGTAAGTAGATCAAAAAGCTGAATGATTAGGATGTTTGAGAGAGAGAGTCAATATGTATGTTAAAGCTCCCTAGTATGAGGGGAAGAACTGAGAAGGAGAGAAAAATAATTCACCAAGGAAGGAAGGAGAGGGACCTGGGGGTCCCTTGGCAAACCAAGATGTTGATTGGGTGCTAGATATGAATAGCATAAACCTTAAAAGAAGAAAGGAAGGAAAAGAACCTGGAAGTGACAATGGGGAGCAAGAAGTATTCCAACTTTCCCAGCTTGTCCAGTGATCAGAGAAGGAGTGAAGGTATAGCCAGAACTGGAAAGTATGGCTGGGGAGGCTGTGTCATCGGGGAAAACCAGGTTTCAATAAGAGCTCAAAGATGGAAGGAGTGGGAGAAGAAAAGATTTAAGATGAAGAAAAATGTGTCATAGGACTAGATGGTGAAACTTAAGGTTAAGAGAAATGAGGGGGTGGGAACGAGGAATTTGGTGATAGGAGATGTTGAGTGGGATTTGGATAATGATCTATAGAAGTTCAGCGTCAGTAGGATGTGAATGTTCATCACTGAGCACAGGGCATTATTGCTCAGTCTTTAAAAGGACAGACACAAGCAAGATAACTGTATGGACATGTATACATATATTGTATTTAACATATACTTTAACATATTACCATGTATGGGACTGCCTGCCATCTAGGGGAGGGGGTGGAGGGAAGAAGGGGAAAAGTTGGAACAGAAGTTTTTGCAAGGGTCAGTGTTGAAAAATTACCCATGCATCTGTTTTGTCAATAAAAAGCTATAATAAACAAATATGAGAGGAGTGATTTTAAAAAACGGAAAGAAAGAAAAGATACTCTATACCATCTCGCTGCCCTCCCTAATATGTAGTAACTATTTAATAAATATTTGTTGAATGATTCAGTGACTAACTTATTTACACAGGTCCAGAGGTAGCTGAATTTCCTTTAAAAATATGAGAAAAGAGGTTCCACATTCTATTTCTTAAATTTTCCTATTTTTAATAATATTATTTAATATTTTAATTTATTATTAATTTATAATTATTTCAATGATTAATTTAATAATATTTAATAATAAGAAACCTGTTCAAAATATTCAATCATAAGTATTTTAATTCCCTATTTCTTTAAAATTCAAACTTTCCATTTCCACAAAGATATTCTAGATGGGATTCCCATTACTAATGCTCAACATCCTATCTCCCTTTTTGGATGGATAGTACTCACAGGGTCACATAAGTAAGTGGAAAAACTTTTATTTAAATCCAAAACTCCTGATTCCAAGTCAAGTGTGCTGGACACACAGTCAAATATCTAGATTCCAGATCTGATTCTGCAATTAGCTAGCAATATCTCTGGGCAAATCATCAAAATTCTCTGAATCTCTCAGCCTGCCTACATATGCTTATCTCACAAAGTTGCTATGGTGATAAAATAAAATAATATGGGAATATTTGAGTATTTTAAAAACACATATAAACATACAGTCTTAAAGTACCATATAACGTAATGAATATATCACCCATCCATTAAAAAGAAAATATTTCAACCACACACACACAAAAAGGACAGACACAGTAGGAGATGAGAGGTCTGATTTTCAAGTATTTCATTTTTTCCCAACATCACCCCTAAAGTAGTTGGTACTAGGGCCACGCTTGTAACACCAGCATTAAGAACAATTCTGAGCACATAGCAAATGCTTAATAAATTGTTGTTCGTCTTTCATTCTCAAAATGGCGCAAAGATATCACTGGCGGTGCCTTGATGCAGGTATCCGGAGTTGCAGTCATAAGCCTCATTCTCTCTTTCAAAGTCATCCAGTGACAGAACTTATATGACAAAAGGTCAGAAGGGGTCGTCCTGGCAGCAAAACCTACTATATCACCCTGACTCTCCAAATGAGTAGAATGAAGCAAAATGAATCTGTGCTCTACTGATCATGTCTGAAAATGAATATCATATTCTGTATCTACTAAGGTCCATCACTTCTCTGCAAAAAGGTGGGAGCCGTGGTTCCGACATGTGTTTTCTACCGTATTCTTCACTCTCCTCCTCTGTGCCTCTTTCCCAGTGGAGCAGCCAGATGGAATTGGTTTAGAGAGGCTCTATCTAATTGCTCTATTTTATGATCCTCTACAACAAACATTAGCAGAACGACAAGTGCTTTCAGGGGGTCTTTTCTGATGTTCAGCACAGCTGAGCAATAAAAAAAAATTGTCCCATGAAATGCTGCTTCTTAGTGCCTGTGAGAATATAACAAACCTAAGTGTGGCCATGGCTCCAAGGAAAAAGAGGAGCCGGGAAGTCTTGAAATGCCGGTAGCTAGAGTCCGCACTGCCCGTGACCAGTAGGGCCGGGGCTTTGTGGAGACACAGAATGAGAAGAATGGGCAGAAATGTGGGTAACTGTCAAGCTGGAGTGGTAGAGCTAGGAAAAACCATGTCCCCACATGAAAGCAGGAGGCTGGGGGGAGATTTTCTTCCAGATGTTTCTCTGAGAGAAAAAAAAAGGAGAATGCATTTGCTAAGGAAAGCATGTGAGGTCGTTTCCCTGTTGTTTCATTGTTCCTTTCAGTCCCAATGAAATGCTGGACTCTGGAACTAGGTGGGGACAGCAAGTGATTAACCAGTTGGAATAAATTATATAATGGAAAATAAAGCCTCAAAGTGAATCCCAAAGCCATGAATTTCAGTGAGCCCAAAATGAGTTATATGGGTCTCGAAGGTCCTTTTCAGCTCTAAATCCTTCATTTATCTGAGAAGAACCTATAAACTTTCCTCCCATTTAGCTGCAGTTCCTTTATGTCTCCGCTTCTGCTTTCATTTGTAGCCAGACTGTGACCTCAATGTGGTTATTTCCTCCTTCCTCCTGTGATGAGTGCAGCAGCTTATTCATTATTGGACAAAGAGCTCACGTGTGGAGAGTTTCAATAGCTAAATTAGCATTCATGATGCTCACCGAAAATTCCTGTGCTTCCTAACTCGCTTTCCTTTTTTTCAAAAATTAAATGAAATGTTTTTCAATGCACAAAAATGGATTTTGTCTCTCCCTCCCCCATCGAAAAGGAAAAAAGAAAAAGAAAAATGGAATCCTGGTAACAAGTACACCTAGTCAAGCAAAATAAATTCCTGGATTGGCTCTGTAGAAAAAAAAATTCTGCACCCTGCATTCCTTACTTCTCTGTCAAGAGATGGGTAGCCTATTTTCCTTTTCTTTAAATTAATTTTTTTTCCCAATTAACAAAATCTATTTTCTGTCCCTCCCACTCACCCTGACGATTAAAAAAGGAAAAGAAAAAGAAGACAAAATAAAACTCTTGGTAATATACACAGTCAACAAAACAAATTCTGCATCGGCCATAACCCATTTTGTGTGTCTGATGAAGCCCGTCTTCCTCCGGTTTAGGGATTCTTTTTCTTCATTAGTTCTCTGGATCAAGGTGTCGGAGTGTACACTTCCTGTGGTTTGTTTTGCTTCCAAGTTAGATGCCTGAGTTTCCTGGCTGTGTGTGTTCATTGTGGGGCTGGGTTTGGTGGCTCTGCAGCTTGGGGTTCTCCTTTTCCCGTGAATGGATAGCAGCCCGAAGTTTAGCTTAAATCTGAAAAACACATCCCGGGCCTAGACTAACAACACTGAGGGGAGCACACAGAGAGATTGTAGCCCGCTGACCTCCTCCCCTCGCTCTCTCTGGAAAGCAGAGGGCTAGCCTCCAACCCCGGCCTCCTCCTGGCTTCCATCCTGGCAGGAACTGAAGCGTCCCTGGGAGAAGGGTGGGGAGAGAAGAAGCTACAAATAATCTACTCTGCCTCCTGGGAGCAACACTCTGCTAGCCCCTGGCCACATGTGGGAGATAATGTAGCTCTAGTACCCGGGGGAATGGAAGTTTCATCCCAGAGGGTGGGTACACTTCCACAAAAGTCAAGGCTTGGAGGGCCCCCTTTCTCTGAGGAAAAAAGCTCTGGCCTGAGAGCAGGGAGGAACCATTTGAGCCCCCGCTGTGCCCTTCCCTCACTCCTTGAGTTTAGCCTTCCCTTGTCTGGGCCTCCATGTCTACATTAGATCACCGAGGAGGGTGGCAGTGGGGTGGGAGCCCTATTATTTCCCATTTCCACAGGGCTTTCCTCACCCCCCCCTCACCGCCCCTCCCCCCCCAAGGGCAGGGTGCACTGATTTATTATTCGGTCCTTTCAGGTGTCTGACTCTTCGCGACCCCACTGGGAGTTTCCTTGGCAGAGGCCCTGCTAGGGCCTGCTGTTTCCTTCCCAGAGCAACGACCGAGTCTCAGAGATGATGAACTGTCCTTGACCCCAGCCAACCACCAAGGAGGGAGAGGTCTTGGGGCTCTGAATCCACGTGCAAGCATGGGAAGGGGGGGGAGGGGGAAAGTGGCCTGCCCCTGCAAGGCTCTCTGCATTTTACCACTGGGGGACACACCCTCGTTCCCTGGGTGGGGAGCAAGCTTCCCGGGCTGCAGTGGCAAAGCAAGGCCTCAAGGTGGTAATAGAGCACCACTCATGAATCTTGAGACCAGGCATTAGGCTAGGGAGCGTCCAGAGCTGAGAAGGGAGGAGTAGGAAAGGGAAGGAGCACAGGTCACTCGGGAAAGAGTAGAAAAAAGGGGCAACCATTTCATTAAGGAAGGCAACATGAGAGGAGAAACAAAATGACCGAGCCCCCTTACACCCAGGAATACCACTAGAGCCCTCTCCTGGTTGGCACTGTGATTACCAGTAATTTGTGTATGGACAATTCTCACATTACAGAAATTTGCAATATGCAAATCTGACTTTAGTTAAGGAATTCGGAAAGAAATCTGCATTGAAAAAGAAAAAACAAAAAACAAAAAAAGAAAAAAAAGAAAAAGAAAAAAGAAAAAAGTGTTAACTCTACTGTGCTCTTGCTCTCGCTCTCTCTCCATTCCTGCATCTCAGCTTGAGCTTCATGGCCTACCCCTTTCCCCGCCTCCAAACAACAATAACAACCACAACAACCCCTTCTCTAAGTAAAAGCAGAAAAACGAGTCCCAGAGTGCTCAGCCCCCCTCATGTCTGTTTTCCATGCATCTTCTCCTGCTCTCACTTCTCTGCATTATGTAAAAATCTCTTTAGAGGTCTGCAGAATGGGCCACTTATGTAAAGTGAGCACTGTCTGTATATTGGCAAGAACACCGGACTTGGGAGTCCCGGATACCTGGGTTTCATGAACTGTGACCTTGAACCAATAACTTCCATCTCTGGTTACCCGCTTCTGGCTAGCTTTCTAGGGATGAGCTCCACCATACTTCCCAAGGTGGGGGTGTGGACTCAGAGACTTTCTAGCTAGATAGATTTAGCAAAACTTGTGCTCTGAGACTTCATTGGAGGCAGAGAATTCACTCAATCTCTGAAGAACTTTATAGACTTTGCACAAAGTAGGTGCTTACAAATGTTGTTTGATAGGTTTGGGATGGAAAATACCACCCACATCCAGAGAATGATGACGTTTGTATGCTTTTTTTTCTCTTGTGTTGTGATTTTTCTTTCACAAAATGACTAATATGGAAATATGTTTAAAATGGTTAGATATGTATGACCTGTTTATCATATTCCTTGCTGTTTTGAGGAGAAGGAAAGGAGGGAAGGAGAAAAAACAATGTGGAACTCAAAAATCTTACAAAAACCAATGTTAAAAATTGTCTTTACGTGTAATTGGAAAAATAAAATATTATTGAAATTTTTAAATGTTGTTTGGGGGAGCAGGTAGGTGATGTGGTTGGATAGAGTACTAACCCTGGACTCAGGAGGACCTGAATTCAATCTGGCCTCAGACAGTTAACACTTAGTAGCTGTGTGACCCTGGATAAGCCACTTAACCACAAACTGCCTTGCAAAAAACAAACAAACAAAAAAGCAAACACCTGAAAATTCTGATTCTATTGGATTGGAGAAATTCAAAAGAAATACCAGGCTACAACTTTAGGAGGAAGCATGTAGAAAATTATTGATTTTTAACTGATTATTTTAAATAGGGGTCCTCTTTCCTACTTTTCCTTCTTTTGTCA
The DNA here is from genome assembly GCF_048593235.1 of Sminthopsis crassicaudata. Taxonomy (NCBI): domain Eukaryota; kingdom Metazoa; phylum Chordata; class Mammalia; order Dasyuromorphia; family Dasyuridae; genus Sminthopsis; species Sminthopsis crassicaudata. The sequence continues at coordinate 73,213,995 of NC_133623.1, read as the reverse complement.
CAGGTCCTACTACAGACAAGAGAGCATAGTAAGGACTCAGTAAAAATCTTATGAACTCAAGAATAAATGTGTTCTGTATCACTATTCAAAAGTCCCAGAGATTCTTCCCTCCCATCACTTCCTATATCCCTTCCCCCCTCTCCATTTTCATATTCAGGACCTTATCACTTCTCCCTTGGACTTTTACACCAGTCCCATTGTTTCTAGTCTCCCCCTTATTCAACTATGCTACACTTAAGCTGCCAAACAAATCTTTGTAAAGCCCAGGGCATTCTGATGCACTTTGAGTGGTCTAGATTCCTGGTGGTCAAAGAAGTGAGTGGCTATAAGAGAGTTGTTAAGAATCTCCTTTAAATCTGCTGCAGGTTTTAGGAGTGAAAGAATTCACTCATTCCCCAATTATTAGTTGCAAAAAAATGAAAGTTTCTTGTTGGATAGAAATGGGTTTACCCAGAGACTGACTTCTATAGTGGCAGATCTATGGAAAATGGAATTTTGCACTGAGAATGTTTCCTCAGTGGACCGAAGGTCCTGGCAGCTGAATGAGCTACCGAGGTCCATCTGCAAAGACCTTGGTTGAAGGAAGGCTGTTATATTGGGTGTAGGGGCTGGGACAGCCCAAGCTGGTCAGACCAGGTGGGGGGAAAGCTGGGACAGCCCAGGTTCCTGGGCTTTTTTTTCTTTTTTTAAAAAGAATTCTTTTTAAATTTAAATTTTAAATTTAAAAAGAATTCTAAAAGATTCTTTTTTTAATTATACTTTTTATTTATAAGATATATGAATGGGTAATTTTACAACATTGACAACTGCCAAACCTTTTGTTTCAATTTTTCCCCTCCTTCCCCCCACCCTCTCCCCCAGATGGCAAGTTGCCCAATACATGTTAAAGTATAAATTAAATACAATATATGTATACATGTCCAAATAGTTGTTTTACTCTAGAAAAGGAATCTGACTTTGAAACAGTGTACAATTAGCCTGTGAAGGAAATCCAACATTCAGGTGGACAAAAATAGAGGGATTGGGAATTCTATGTAGTGCTTCATACTCATCTCCCAGAGTTCTTTTGCTGCTTCAGTTCATTACTGCTCTATTGGAACTGGCCACATCCATCAGAATTGATCATCATACAGTGTTGTTGTTGAAGTATATAATGACCTCCTGGTCCTGCTCATTTCACTCAGCATCAGTTCCTGTCAGTCTCCCCAGGCCTTTCTGAAATCCTCCTGCTGGTCATTTCTTACAGAGCAATAATATTCCATAACATTCACATACCATAATTTATTCAGCCATTCTCCAATTAATGGGCATCCACTCAGTTTCCAGTTTCTGGCCACTACAAAGAGGGCTGCTGGGCTTAGATTCTTAACAGCCCGGATCTCCTATTGGAATTCACAAGACTTCAAAGGGGTGCTTTTTGACCAGGATTTCTAATTGAATCAAAGGCTCTGGCATCCTGGAAAGATAACTTGTCTAGGGAGGATATGCTCCCCAAGAGGGCCTGAGAATCTGAAAGGGATCACAGATCAAAAGGAAATTCTTAAAGGGGCCACAACCGGCTTCAATTCTCCTACCAAAAGCCTTTCAGTGATTCCTTATTGAATAAGCATCTGGGGAAATATTTGAACTCGAGTCTGCCTCTTCAGGGCCAGTGCTCTATCTACTAAGTCAACTAACTCCCAAGGAAACAGAAAATGAAATAAGCCCAAGAAAATAAACCCAAACCAGGATTTACAGCTTTAAAAGCCAAGCTAAGGAGTCAATATTCTTTGTGGGTAAAATTGTTTAATAGAAATCATGCTAGCTTTTTGAAGTCAGAAAAACCAGAGTCAGATCTCATCTCTATCCAATAGGATCATTTCTCTTTTTGTCTCATTCCCTCCTGCTCCTTCCTCATGAAGTTAGTTACTCAAGTAAAATCTATAATGCACTCACTGTACAACTTATGCCTAGATTTCACTCAAGATGTGTACAAAGAATCCCCAACTCCCATCCAAGTATAAGGGTGTAGTTGACTGATTTATTCAGTCAAGTAACTGGCCCCTCTCCAAAATAATTGAGATGTCTTGATATCTTAACTAGGCTCAATGAAACAGCCAATCATGGACTTTAAACTAAGTACAAAAATGACTCAGAATTAGAGTGACATTACACATGTATCACAGACCAAGGAAACTCAGTCACATCCCAAGGGTCATGTATAAATTATCAAACAAGTTAAGAAGAGAATCATCTGAAGATCAAAACAAGTACAGTATTTTAGCTAACCCTATGAGGAGGAGCAGGTCCTCCTTTCCTCTGCCAAGAACTCACTGCAGCCAGAGGAGAACCTGTTATGTTTCTAAAGGTTCAGAGGGTGTTCGATTTGCTGTTTTTCCATAATTGACCTAGAAGAGTCTCGGATCACTTGCTAACTGGGTGCACTGGGAGCCAAGGACAGATTGGATATAGCTTCATGACTGTACAAGGAGTCTGGCAGAGAGACTGCCCATGAGGAACTTCTTGAATGAATGGAAGAAAATGACTTCCAGCACCCAGGAGCTGTAAGTTCCCCTCTAAGTTTGAGCCCACTTTCCCCTGGACTCTGTATGTAATGGTGGGAGAGAATATCCCAGATTTGTAGGGAGACGTTGGTATCAAGTCTTCTCCAGCCCCTTCAAATCTTACAAGATCTTCTTTTCTCCAAAAGTTGGGGGTAAGAATCCCTCTAATTTTGTCCGCCTGCATTTTGGATTTCCTTCACAGGCTAAATGTACACTATTTCAATGTCCAATTCTTCTTGTGAAGCAAAACAACTGTTTGGTCATGTATACATATATTGTATTTAACTTATACTCTATCATATTTAACATGTATTGGTCAACCTGCCATGGGGCGGGGAAGGAGGGAAAAAATTAGAACAAAAGGTTTGGCAATTGTCAATGTTGTAAAATTTACCCATGCATACATCTGGTAAATAAAAACTATTAAAATAAAAAAAGAACTGTTTAACAATTAAATTTTGACATTTTAATAATAAAAAAAAAGTTGGGGGTAAGGTAGAGAGGAGAGGAGAGGAAACCTAGCCTCTCCTTCCTCTCAAAGTGGTTTCCTTCCTTCTTAGAGAGAAACATAGCTCTTGGCTCAATCTCTAAAATGACTCCAGTCCTCAATTCACTAGCTATTTTTAAATGCCCCCTAGGGCATGACCAAGTTTCTTCATCCCCACCTACCCAAATACTCTACCAACAGGGGAGTAACAGAGAGGTGCAAGAAGGCCTAGCACCTCGGGTGTGATGGCTTGCCCAGCCCCTTTTGGGGATGCTTATCCACCATTACTGTCCACTGGCACTGAACCTGTGGCTCACCCAGCAACCACACCCAGCTAAATTATTTTGCTAGAGAAGTTAAACCAGGTTGAGCATAAGCAAGTGCCTTTAAACCCATCAGTGAGTTAGTGAGCCTGTGAAGGCTTCCCCTGGTGGAATGGGCAGATGAGAACAATTTGTGCCAACAGTCACGGATGAGGCCGAAGCAGGTGCTCTGCTTAGAGTTTGATCAGTCATCCAAGACACCGAAGTCGCCCACTACGTCTCAGGCCATCCCAGTCATCTTGACTTTCGTCTCAGGCCATCCCAGTCATCTTGACTTTTGTCTTGCTGCTGGACTTCAGTGACTCTGGAAGAGGGAGTGAGACTGATGATCCTGTGCAACTGCCTCTTTAAATCCAATTCTAAGTCAAGACATCACCTGTGTCATCACTGGTTCTCTTCAGACAATGAACTACCTTTATAACATCACTCCAGTTCCAAGGACTTTCCCATATTTAATCTAAAGCCCACAGGCTTTAATTGATTGAGTGCCACTTATTCTCACTTCATTAAAGTATCAATACATCTTATCATTTGCTTTAAGTGGAGATGACTTGATTAAATCAATCAACTTCTCCCTTAGACAAACACTTGGGTAGCAATACATCAGATATGGAGCAGCTTTATTTAATACTCCAGAAAATGACCCCCTCAAAATTCACAGGAGCCCCATAAACAGATACTGAGAATCCATCTTGAGTACTCAGCCTCCTCCCCCAGGGCCTCTGGAAGGGAATAGAACTGGGGGTTATTACTGGGGCAGTCCTTTGGCCTTCTGCTGGGTCTCTGGCCTTCCTACAACTTTCTGCCTAGTCCCTTCCAGACTCAGTGTCACCTTATGATTGGGATTCCTTCCAGAAGGCCGATGAATTTTGGGGGCTTGTGAACAAGCAGTCCTCTTGCTATTGGATGGGCATTGTCCAATTAACTAATTGATTCTGTTTTCCAAGTAGGACATTGCTGGGAAAAGATGTGAACAACAAAGCCCTCCTTTGTCCAGGGAAATGAGTTTCCCTTTCTTTAGAAACGCCCATTCCTGAAGCCTTGAGATTGGGAAACTTTAAATTTGTGCTACTGAAGGGGCACCCCCAGGCCTTTACAAAAGCTCTATCTGCTGCTATCTTATGGAAAGCAAATGTCCCCTCTCAGGAACTCTGTTCAGTGTTCAAAAGTTGGGCACGAGCATCACTTCCCATTGGAGAGACGATGTGAAATAATGGACAGAAGGCTTAGCTGAGGAGTCAGGAGGCCCGGTCCTCAATTATATCTCAGATACTGCTTAGCTGTGCAACCTTATGACCTCTCGGAGTCTCTGCTTCTCTCCCAACCCTGAACAGAGAAGAGAAATTTGCAGAAACACATGGTGAGTCTGGGAGGAGAGTTCCTGAATGACACTTTTTCTTTTACCTTTCTTTTTCCTTTTCTGGGAACCTTGCCAGCCCTCCCTGATATTGCTCAGATAGTGCAGATATGCGGGGAATATGCTGCCAATCTGTTGCCAAGGTCAGTTGATTTCACCTCTGCAACATCTCGGGAATAAACCCCCTTCTGTCTCCTGACACTGCCCCATTGCCTTACACCTGGACTATTACAATGGCTGCCGATGGGTCCGCCTTCTCAAATCTCTCCCCACTTCAGCCCATTCTCATTCGGTGGGCAAAATGATCTTCCTAAAGGACAGGTCTAAGTCTCTCACAGGCACCCCTTTCTCTGACCCCCTACTCAGTAAACTCCCAAGATTCCCTGTTGCTTCAAGAAGGAAATATAAAATGCTCTGCTTGGCATTCATCCTTCATCACAAAGGCCCACCCCTCCCTTTCCAATTTTCTTACGTCGTCCTCCGCAATGCCGACTCCTCCATCCTGTGATGGATGCTCCATCGAACTCTCAGCTCGGGCATTGTCTCCCGCTACCTTGCTCCAGCCAGGAAGGCTCTCCCTCCTCTACTCCAAAAACTGAGCTCTCTGACTTCCCTTAAGTTCCAACTAAAATCCCTCCTCTTACAAGAAGCTCTTAATCCTAACATATTTATATTATATTATAATTTATATTAATTATATATTAATTTATATTTTTTATATTAATCCAACCCCTCTTAATCCTAACACTTTCCTTCTGTTATTTCCTATTCTTGCTATATATCGCATGCTTTGTATATCTTTGTCTACATGATGACTTTCCCACTAGATCATAAGCTCAAGGACAGGGACTGTCTTTTGCTGCTTTTCGAATCCTCAGTACTTAACACAGTGCCTTGCACATAGTAGGCACTTGCTAAACATTTATTTATTGACTAGAGTGTCTGTCAAACAGCCCAGGAGTGGCTGTACTTTGAGGAGGAGGAATTTGAAGGGAAGAGAGGTGTAATGGGACTCTTTCTTTTAGTAACTGTTCACAAGGATTTTGCTGCATCTTGAATTTGCTGTGGTAAGTGAAATAAGAGCTGTCCCAGGATCCATGTGACACATGGTAAAAGTACAGGCCTTTGTGGGAGTTGTTGTTAGGAAGAAAGAATAAGCACTTATAGAGCACTTTCTATGTTCCAAATACTGAACTACATAATCCTAGTCATCTAGTAGTAATAGGGAATAAACCCAAAGATTCAAGTTTGGGGGGCGTGAACTCACTATTTGACAACTGCTGGGATAACTGGAAGGCAGTCTGGCAGGAGTGAAGCACAGAGCACATCTCACTCTGTCGATCAAGAAAAGCTCAAAATGAGTACATGATTTAGACAGAAAGGGTGACATCATAAACAAATTAGGGGAGCATGGAAAAATGTATTTGTCAGATCTATGGAGAGATTATAACCAAACATGAGACAGAAAGAATCACGTGAAGTAAAGTGGATAATCTTGATTACATGGCATTTAAAAGGTTTTGCACATATATATAAAAAATACAGTCAAAATTATAAGGAAAACAAGAGGGGCAGCTAAGTGGTGCAGTGGATAGAGCATCACTCCTGGAAACAGAAGGACCTGAGTTCAAACTGGCTGTCCTGGGCAAGCTTTAACCCTGACTGCCTCCCAAAAAGAAATAAATAAATAAGAGGAAGAAGGAGGAAGAAAGCAGGAAGCTGGGGGAAAACTATACAGTAAGTTCTCTGAAAAAAGGCTTCTTTTCTCAAATATATAAGGAACTGAAGCAAGATTATAAAAATATGAGCCATTATCCAACTGATAAGTGGTCAGAGAATATAAACAGGCAGTTTTCAGAAGAACTCAGAGCTATCAAGTCATGTGAAAAATGTTCTAAAACACGAATCATTAGAGAAATGCCCATTAAAGCAATTCTGATATGTGTGAGATGTCACCTTATACCCATCAGTCTGTCTAATAAGGCAGAAAGGGAAAATGATAAATGCTGGAAGGGACGGGGAAAAATAGAAATGCTGTTGGCAGAGTTGTAAACTGATCTAACCATTCCGGAGAACCATTAGGAACCATGGCCAAAGGGCGATCAAACTGGGCGTACCCTTTGATCCAGAAATACCAAGAATTGTTCAGGGGAATGAAAAGATTTCATTTGGTAGTGGGATCACCATGCAGTAAGAACATGAACTTAGCACCGGAAAGCCTCTTGGTATACATTCGCTATCTAGAGGACCAGAAGACCTACCCTGCTTCCCCAGACCCATCCTAGCATGGTGGGGCCTTCTGGGTTTGATTTACAGCAGATTAGGGACAAAAATATCCTAGGCTTGGGTGGACTGTCCCCCCGGGTGGGAACACGACATCGGAGGGCAACCTCACATGGATGACATTGGAAATTATTGACACAGCTGTTCAATTGAATTCAATAGTCCAGAGCTCTGCTAAAAAGAATGCTTAAGGCTGTGGCCTTAAGTTCAGATTAACATATAGAGTGTATCAGGGTTGGGAATATCTGAAGTCAGAGTGTGGGGCAGGAGTGAGTCGACTGTCAAGGGAAGGTGAAGCCTTGACAAGCTTTAGGAATGAGTTGCTAGCGTTAATCAGCTCCAAGACCTACCTGGATTCCCTAATTAGCTCAGTTCTGGCCCTGAAACTAGGCTGGCGTGCCTGGTTCTCAGACAGTGCCAGCAGCCAGGAGCACCCCCCCTCATTTGCTATGCCAGCCTTGACACGCTGCCATTCACCATCAGTACATCCGAATTCCCCCAGCTCATACCAGGAGCTAACGGGACCAAAAGGCCATTGCAAACAGATTCAAGTCTGGACTCCAAATGCTTGTTTGGGCATCCTGGCCTGCAGCAAATTCTCCTAGACTTGGCTGCCCGAACCCTCCTCTAGGACACTGCATCACCTGGACGTGTAGCTGAATCTGCCACTTTGTGGATGCTGAGAAAGCAGGTGCCCCACCATCTTTCCGCTCATGGTGGGGCAACATCTATGAGGCAGACTGAACAAATGTCATCATGATACCAGGCCCTACCTGGAGGAATCTGAAGTGGGGAGTGGCTGCAGGATGAGAGTCTTTGTGATATAGCTCGGGGCTGGCTGCCACTACTCTCCCCAGCCCAGGGAAAAGAGGTTTGAGAAATTGGAACACCTGGCACAGCCTTCCCCAAATTTGCCCTCTGATCAATTTTTTAAAAGACAAATTTAGTTGCAGGGATGATGGGCAGAGAAATATCCCATAACACTGAGAGGTTACTGCTTTGGATAAGGGGAAGGGGGTAGCTTCCTGTTATTTTCACTAATTATTCTTGCTAACTAGGTACTGAATACAATTGTTCTTCTACTCCTGGAAGAATGTATGTGTTTAATTTCAGTTTTCCCAGGCAAAGTCCCAGTCACGGAGCCCTAGCTCCTTCCCTAAGGTCACAGAGTACATTGCAGAGTAGATGGCATCCTCTGGGATAGAATTTGAGGGATGCCTGAAAGATCTTGATTGTATGAAACTCTCCCCTCTTCTTGTCTGTCTTTTGGGTTAAGGTATTGAATGTAAAATTTGAAAGCCAAGTATCATGGTAGGAAGGGGGTTAAAAAAAAAAAAGGCAGCTAGGAGCTGCCCCCAGCCAACTCCCACTCAAGATTCTTCAACCCTGAGCCTGGAATGACTCCGTTTCAACCTGCCCCAAAAATGTTAACTATGAGCAGGAAGATGGTAGAGCTCCAGCCTCCTCAGCAAACACAGAGGGACTACAAGGCCACGTGGAAGCAGTATTACCCCAATTATGATCCAAATGAACACTTCCCCAGGAGAGGGGAATGATAGACAGTGGAGGGAGATCCTTATGAATCCTGGAAGGCCCCGTTATAAGATCGGCAGGCCAGGATTGGGAGAGCTTACTTGCCTTCAGTTAAGAGGTTGATGTCCTCTCAATGACACATACTCGGCAAATTTGGATTATGCCAGGCTGTGTCAGGGGAGAGCCCAGTATGAGCCCACAAGGAGAAAGGGGCAGTGGTGGCCCATAATCCTGGAGGCTTGGGTGGCCCAAGGGTCACTTGAGAAGCAGCGTGCCAGCTGGGAAGCAAGTGAGGAAACTTGAGTGGGAACTCTGCCTCCAATGGCCTGTATCCCCCAAGGCCAGTTCCTTCACCTCCATGAGGCAGCTTCTTCCTGCTAAAGGGGACTTCAAAGTGAAGACCAAAGGGCATATCAATATCAACAGTTGTCAATACTGTCCAGGATTGGCCCTGTTGGAAACAAGTCTTCACTGTACTTGGAATTAGGTTAGTCTCTTCCTGGAGGAGCATCTCAGCTCTGATTCCTGCCCTCAGGAAGCTTATCGTAAGAAAGTTTTCCTGACAGAAATGGGAAGAAATAAACATAATAAAAATGACAATGCTGTTTTGTGTTATTGCTATTTAGTCAATTAGTCATGTCAAACTCTGGGATCCCATTTGGAGTTTTCTCACTTAAGATGATATGGTGGTTTACCATTTCCTTTTCCGATGGATTAGGGCAAACAGGTTAAGTGACTTACCCAGAATCCTTCTATTCTTTGTTTTGTTTTTTTTTTTTTTTGCAACATGGCTAATATAGAAATATGTTTTATATGATTTCACATGCATAATTGATATCATATAACTGAAATATTTGTCTCCTCAGTTGGTGGAAAAGGGAGGAAGGTGAGAGGAAGGGAAAGAACTTGTAATCAAAATTTAAAAAGAAAAGAATGTTAAAAACAAATAAATAAATAAAATTTTAAAAAAAAAGAATGTGAGCTCCTTGAGGTGAGGGAAATGTATTTATTTTTGCTTGTATTTGTATTCCCATTGTTTATATAGTGCTGAGAACAGAGTAAGGACTTAATAAATGCTTGTTTTCTTCCTCTACTCTATGAAAAGGCAGCAAAGGAGGCTGATACAGGGATATTCCTAAAACACAGTTTTTAGCATGTTTCCCTTCCTTTCTATCATCCTCAAACGTTTTCAGTGGCTCTCTTCTGTGCAAGTGCCAAATGTATGCTTGCCTAAAAAACAACTGTGAGCAAGAGCTCACATGATAGTCAGAAAACGTGATGCAAGGAAACTCTCAAGCCTGTCTGAAGAACTTCCGAATTGATTGAGCGACACAGGAAATGCTGGCAAAGGGTTGCTCAGCATGGCATGCCTGCATCACAGAAGGTGCTGTGTTCTATTGATGAGGTGCAAGAATTGAGGGTAAGAGATCCCCTGACAGCCACGGGATCCCCTTGGCTGGGGGCAGGCTTTGTCAAAGAATTCACAAACCCCAGTGAATACAGGCACAAGGTTTGTGGCAAAGAATGGGTTTATTTACATCAAGAAGACAGCTGGTTAGGAAGACAGCTTTCTTAGTGGGCAAGGGCCTGCTAGGAATATGGCAAAGGTGGCTTAACACTGAGAAGAAAATGTCTTCAGCAGTGGGCAAGATCCTGTTAGGACTTCGGCAAAGATGTCTGGGCATACAGCCTTAGATATGTTGGGGCTGCTTTGATTTTTGGCCCCAAACGAGGGGGGGGGACCTATCACCACATGAATCTGGGAGACTGATTTTCAATTCAATTCAATTCAATTCAAAATTGAATGAGATTACTTATGTTGGGAGTTTCCTTTATGGACACGAGGGTGTGCCCCTCCTAGGGGAGAGTTTGAGACCCTCCCCCACAGATTAAAGGGGACACAGTTCCTATCAGGGCCTCTCCAACCCTTCCCCCCAAAAGGTCTCAGTTTATATCACTATGAGCAAAGCAAAATTGAAGTAGCTCCCAAAAACATGTGAGAGGAGCAAATTTAGAGAACACGCCTGGAACACTATCTGTGCCCGATTTGGGGCAGAGCATCTCATGCTCCACCATAGTCTGACACACTATATCTTGATTCTAACATAGTGGTGTCATTTCAATACTTTTCAAGAGTATTTTACCCCAAGCAGCCACTGCGTCCAAGCTAAAGTCCCGCGTCTCATCGTCAGTGTTGGATCATTCCCACCTGCCTCCTATTCACCTGTTGTGAACAAAGCTGGAGAAAAGCATGAGACCGTGCTAACTGGCTCCACTACACATTAACAATACCTTATCTCACCAGGCCTTCACAGTAGCAAAGCGATCTTTTTGACCCTTCCCTAACTGACTGACTATCCCACTCAGCACAACAGCTTTTCCAACTCTTTCCCTCTCTTCCCAAACCTTCCTGCCTTCTCAGCTGAAGATGCCTCTATAATTCACAAAAATAACTGAATTCTGAAACTCTTCTTCTCTCCCAGTTTTCCCCTATTAGCGCCTCCTTCATCCTGTGTCCCAAAATGAGGCTGCCATCCTCCTGGCCAAAGCCAACCTCTGTCCATGCACAACCGAACCCATCTCTTCTTTTCCAGCAGATTGCCCCCTCTAACACACCCATGCTCACATCAATCTCTAGTCATTCCCCATTAACTGGCTGCTTCCCTGTTGCCTACCAACACTCTTCTCCCGTTCTCCAGAAAGCTTCACTTGATCCAATTATCCCTGCTGACTATCTTTCTATAGCTCTCCTCCCCTTCTAGGCTAAACTTCACAAGAAAGCTGTTGACATTTTCTCTCCCCTTGCTCTTCTAAACCTTCTGCTTCTGGCTTACAACCTCATCATTCAACTGGCCCTGTCCTCTTCAAAATTTCTAGTGGTCCAGCAGGAGGAATACAGAGAGGCCTGGAGAGACTTAAATCAACTGATGCTGAGTGAAATGAGCAGAACCAGAAGATCGCTGTACACTTCAACAACAATGCTGTATGAGGATGTATTCTGATGGAAGTGGAAATCTTCAACATAAAGAAGATCCAACTCACTTCCAGTTGATCAATGATGGACAGAAATAACTACACCCAGAGAAGGAACACTGGGAAGTGAATGTAAATTGTCTATCTACCCAGGTTACTTATACCTTCAGAAGCTAATACTTAATGTGCAACAAGAAAAAGGTATTTACACACATATATTGTGTCTAGGTTATATTGTAACACATGTAAAATGTATGGGATTACCTGCCATCGGGGGGAGGGATTGGAGGGAGGGAGGGGATAATTTGGAAAAATGAATAAAAAAAATAAATTAATTAAAAAAAAAATTTCTAGTGGTCCACAAGGGAACTGAGAACATGGTTGATGATCAGTGCATATGTTCTGTGGGATAATTGGGTCTCTCACAGGACTGACATCAGAAAAGGGAGAGAGAAGTGTTCTAGGCCCTGAAGAATTTAACCCCACATTCACTAGCCTTTGCACCTGGATCCATAAGACATGATATAGTAGTGACAGTAAAGATTCCAAATGAGATCATATTTGTAAAGTGCTTAACACAGTGCTTAGCACATAGTAGGTGCCTAATAAATGCTTATTCCCTTCCTCTTCCTTTGAAGACATCCACTGTCCTGCAGCATCAGATAGTGGATCTCAAAAGACAACTGTTTTCTAGTTGCTTTATGAAGAACTCTCGCAGCATAGACCTCTAACAGCCAATCAATCCACCCAACCGATAAATATTTATTAAGCACCAACTAGATACTCAGCACTAAGGATATGAAAAAAAAAAGTCCCTTTCAAAGAGATTAATTCCACTGGTAGAGAAAATATGTGCATATATAACCATATACAAATATATATAAAATAAATACAAGACCATTTTGGGTAAGAAGATGCTAGCTGCTGTTGCTGTGGTTTGTCCTTCATCCTGGAAGAGGACTGTGACATCATCAGGAAGATGATGTCATGACACGCAAGTAAATTGGATTTAATCGAGGCAGAGCTGGGCAAGGTCACTTGCCTCGCTTTCTCCTCCAGAGCCATCGGGGTCCAGTGGCCAGACAGAGATCAGGACAACTGGAAATGGCCTGGGACGCAATGAGAGACCCCAACCTTTTTAAGCTAAGATCTTCATCAGGTCTCAGTTTGACTGAGGCAACCATCCAATCAAAGATTAAGGCTAGGTTAGAAATGAGGCAAAGAATAGCCTCTTTTACCTGGTTCAAAAAAAAATCAATCTAGGAGAGAAAGACTTTCTGAATTTCTGGCCAGAGCAGAAACAATTGCTATTTCTATTCCCTCTGAGCAATCAGGGCCCAAACAACAGATCCCAGGCCAAGTTCCACTAGTTGAAAGGTCTCCTCTGGAAGGCAGTATTTAAGCAGAATTTTGAAGAAAACTAGGGATTCTAAAAGGCAAAGGTGATAGGGGATGGATTTTAGGCAAGGGGAAAGCCTTTGTACTAAAGGTTCAGAGATAGGAGACAGATTATTTAGCTGGACTGCGTGTTAAGGCAAGGAAGGAGGGGACGGGAGGGCCATATTGTGACTTTAAAAGCCAAATTGAGTAATTCATACTTTAAATCAGAGCTGAAAGGGAGCCAGTGGAGTTTACTGAGTAGAGAATTGCAGTCACATGTAAGTTTTAGGATAATCACTTTGGCATCCGTTGGAAGGTGGATTGGAGAGAGGAGAGATCGGGGATTGGGAGCTCAGGGAAGTTGTATGGAAGTTAAACTTTTGTGGACTGAGTGAGAAGGACTAGCTAACTTGGGTTTTATCAGAATGAGCTTAGAGTTCCCCTGGGGAAGCAGTGTAGATCCCAAGGAGGTGGGCGCTACCACTCTGACCGACACATGTGGGCTCGATTCAGACCAAGTCCAGTCTCTTCAAAGTCCTAGCTGAGTTCCAAAGGCAGCAAGGGAGAAGTCAGCACTTGACCACCCTAATAGTCTGTATCTCCCATTCAGAAATTTCTAGAATGGGTGGCAGCTAGTTGGCTCAGTGGAGATGACGAGGGGAGCCCCGAAACTCTCTCTTTTTCTCTCTCTGACTTCTGGGTAAGCCATGAGGTGAAGCAATTAGGAAGCTTGTTGAAGGAGAGATTCTCCTTGAACCTGGCCTCTGTAAAAGCCCTCCTCCCCCAAGGGAAACAGGACAAACAGTTTCATTCTGTTATCCTGAGATACAGGCCCCACTCCCACTGATAACACTCACTACTGATTAAGCTTCCCATTGAATTAAAGATCAGCCTAGAGACCACTCATTCAATTCTAAGACTCTCTAGTCTAATTCCAGCTCAAGCTGCACCCAGCTCCCATCAAGAGCAGCCCCCAGCCTGTAGCCAAGGCCTCAATTATAAAATGAGCCAACTCAGGGCTCAGTCCTTGCAGAGGACCTAATATGCCATGCTAAGGAATCTCTCTCCCTGACATAGCAGCAACCCTCTGCCCGCTGAAATGATATTCTCTTTCAGCATTACCCTCTCTTTATCTTTCTCACCTATCTCCCTAACAAGACTTTATACCTCTCTGTCAGGATTTCTCTGCTAGAAACTTTACTTCTCTGCCAGGACTCTTCCACTGGAGACTTTACTTCTCTGTCGGGACCTTGCCACCAAGGAATTCAGTCTTTCTATTCATGCATAGCAAAGGCTGATTTCCCAATGCCAATAATAAACTTCTTTTACCAGTCTAGCTTTTCGGGTTTGTAAATTCCTTTATGAAGGACCTCTGTGCCACTAGAAGGGGTTCCCACAATTCCCTATCCTGCACTGAATCCTAGGGGGATTTAAGGGAGCCAAATCTCTTCATTTGGTTCCCTGAACCCCGAACTTGCCACTAACCTTATCATTTAACTCCCTAACCACCAGGAACCCTAACCTCATCATTTTGGTTCCTTTACTGGGAACCCCGAAATCTAGACCTTATCAGATAGAGCACTGACCCTGAAGTCAGGAGGGCCTGAGTTCAAATCCATGCTCAGATACTTAACACTTCTTAGCTGTGTGACCCTGGGCAAGTCACTTACTTCCAATTTCTTTGCAAAAAAAAAAAAAAAGAAAGAAAGAAATGTATAGAATACAGATCAGTGATGGCCATGCATGGTGTGGCAACCCTGAGCCCTGCAGCTCAAGAGTGAATGTAGAGAAGTCTGCCTTAGAACCTCTCTAGTGTTAGAGGTATGGAGAGATCCCCCTAGAAAGCAATTAAGGCTGAGAGCCTCTCCTCCTGCACAAGTGGATGTGGTCTGTGCCTTGGGATCAATGCATACTACTTACCTCAATAGCGTCTAGTTTTTTTGGAAAGGATCAATCACTGAAAATGACTCGAGTGAACTCTATAATAATCACTAAACCATGTCCCTTTTGATCTGTAAAAGAAGAGCGATCAGGGTCTCCCAGGCTCCAAGGAGTCTAGAGCAGCATTATTCTAAGGCAAATCACTAAACTGATCTCTGGGGGATGCAGACCCTTTTCAGGAAATGTCAAACTCCAGAAGCCTTCAAAGTGATTTCCATTCAATTGGAGATCTAGGCCTGGGGACTTTGGCTTTCTTTTCAACCTGAAACCTGAGCCTCAAGATTCCCTATTAAAGGGCAATTTTTAAATCACTTCTTTGCAGAATGTCCAAAGCCTTCCTGTTGTAGAGAGACCCTCTTCTCAGTGAAAAATCTTTTGTTATTTCTCTGTCAGGATTTTGTCACTGAAGAAGTCAGTCTTTCTAGCAAAACTGGCTTCTCATCCAACAATAAACTTCTCTTTTTGCCACATAAAACTCTTCGGGTTCATGAATTCTTTCACGAAGAACCTGCGCTGACCAAAAGGGGATTCCCCCAACTCTCTGACTGCCTCTAGAACCCCATCAAGAGGACTAAGGTAGATCAATATGCCATACTTAGGACTTTAAGGTACCCTTGTCTGCTGGGCAGCCAGTGATTTTCGGTACTGGAGATTAAACAATGAGAAGACTCAAATGTGAGATACATACAAGCCATTCAAAGGAAAAGAGACTCCGGAAGGTCATACAGCATAGACTCATAGAGTCATAGATTTAGAGCAATAAAGGACCTTTAGAAGTCATTGAGTTCAATTCCTCATTTTGCAGATGAGGAAACTGAGGCCTATCTTGTCTCCTGATAGAATGCAGTAAGCTCTTTTAGGGCAGGGTCTACTTCAATTTGTCTTTTAGTTTTCAAAGGCTAGGCTACGATAGGTACTTAATGAAAGTTTATTGATTGATTGAACGATATATAGAGATCAATGGGTATGCCAGTTTGGCTGGAACAGAGATTGCATGAAATGGAGTCATGGGAAATCAGTCTGGGAAGATAAATTGGAGCCAAAATGTGAAGGGCCTCCAATGCCAAACAGAGGAATTTGTATTTGATTCTAGAGGTAAGAGAGAAGCATTGAAGCTTCTTGAGCAGGAAATAGCATGGCCATTATATGTGCTTTAGAATTACCAGTTTGTTCTGAGTGTAGAGGACAGATTGGAGTGGGAAAAGACTGAGTCCTAACTTCCCATCTTAAGAAGATGGTGCTTCAGGTTCCTTCTCTTCCTCCCAGGTCTAATCCATTCTTGCAGCTTTCATCTAACCAAAAAGAACTCTACCTTTCCTCTCCTGCCCTCCCTAAATCCCTCCTGCCACACACACACCTGAGCAATAATGAGCAAAGACAAGAACCAAAGCATCTGGCCAGAAGGATTCTATGTCTTTCATGAAAGGCCTCAGGGGCTTCTGGGGTCTCACTACTTTTCAGCCATTCTTGGGAAAAAAAGGAGACATTCTTGCCCTCAGATCTTTTGTGATGCTTACCACAACAGTCAGAAAAAGAAGAAAAGTCCAGCACCAGCTGGATAATACCCAGAACAAACATAAGTGTCATAAGCCACTCTAAGAAGATTCAAGATCAAATCTCCATCTCCTTTGACATTCTTGATTATGGAAACAGAAAAACAAAAAAACAAACAAACCCAAAATATTTAGTCTGGGGAAGGGGAGGCGGAGTCTGGAGGTACATGAGGCTCCCAGTGCTCCCACTATGCTTTAAGATAATTCACAATGTTTCTTTTAAGTTTACCAAGTCCTGGGAACCAGCAACGGGCAGATGGATACTGAGCTCACTGCCCCAAAGTCCAAGCTGGAGGACTAATGAAAATGAGAAAATCACTTTGCACATTTGCTTTGTGTTCAATTAAACCTTACACTAAAGCTCAAACCAAACTATACAAAATGAAAGGAAACTAAAGAAGTGTTGGTGCTGCTACTCAGTGATGTTATTGGGAATGATATTGAGATATTGAGAAATATTAGGTCATCTGGAAGCCACTAATCTAAAGCTACAATTAACAAGTGCCAGCTCATTAACCAACTCCCTAAGAAAAAATCCCCAGGACCAGATGGATTTACATGTGAATTCTACCAAACTTTTAAAGAACAACTAACTGCAATGCTATATAAACTATTTGAAAAAATAGGGATTGAAGGAGTCCTACCAAATTCCTTTTATGACACAGACATGGTACTGATACCTAAACCAGGTAGTTTGAAAACAGAGAAAGAAAATTATAGAGCAATTGATGCTAAAGTCTTAAACAAAATATTAGAAAAAAAGATAACAGAAAATCATCCCCACGATAATACACCATGACCAAGTAGGATTTATACCAGGAATGCAGGGCTGGTCCAATATTAGGAAAACTATTAGCATAATAGATTATATCAATTACCAAACTAGGAAAACCCATATGATCATCTCAATAGATGCAGAAAAAGCATTTGACAAAATCCAACATCCATTCCTACTAAAACACTTGAGAGTATAGGAAAAAATGGACTATTCCTTAAAATAATCAGGAGCATATACTTAAAACCGTCAGTAAACATCATATGTAATGGCGATAAACTGGAACCTTTCCCAGTAAGATCAGGAGTGAAACAAGGTTGCCCACTATCATGATTACTATACAATATAGTACTAGAAACGCTAGCCTCGGCAATAAGAGCCGAGAAAGAGATTCAAGGAATTAGAGTAGGAAATGAGGAAATCAAACTATCACTCTTTGCAGATGACATGATGGTATACTCAGAGAACCCCAAAGACTCTGCTAAAAAGCTATTAGAAATAATTCAGAATTTTAGCAAAGTGGCAGGATACAAAATAAATCCACCTAAATCCTCAGCATTTTTATACATTACCAACACAATCCAGCAGCAAGAGATACAAAGAGAAATTCCATTCAAAATAGCTGTCGATACTATAAAATATTTGGGAATATATCTACCAAAGGAAAGTCAGGAATTATATGAGCAAAATTACAAAACACTTGCCACAAAAATAGAGTCAGATTTAAATAATTGGAAAAATTTTAAGTGCTCTTGGATAGGCCAAGCGAATATAATCAAGATGACAATACTCCCTAAACTAATCTATTTATTTAGTGCTATACCAATCAGACTCCCAAGAAACTATTTTAATGACCTAGAAAAAATAACAACAAAATTCATATGGAAGAACAAAAGGTCGAGAATTTCAAGGGAATTAATGAAAAAAAATCAAATGAAGGTGGCCTAGCTGTACCTGATCTAGAATTATATTATAAAGCAGCAGTCACCAAAACCATTTGGTATTGGCTAAGAAATAGACTAGTTGATCAGTGGAACAGATTAAGTTCACAGGACAAGGTAGTCAATAACTATAGCAATCTAGTGTTTGACAAAGCCAAAGATCCCAACTTTTGGGATAAGAATTCATTATTTGACAAAAACTGCTGGGAAAACTAGAAATTAGTATGGCAAAAACTAGGCATGGACCCACACTTAACACCACATACTAAGATAAGATCAAAATGGGTCCATGATTTAGGCATGAAGAACAAGATCAAAAATGAATTAGAGGAACATAGGATAGTTTACCTCTCAGACTTGTGGAGGAAGAAGGAATTTGTGACCAAAGGAGAACTAGAGATCATTATTGATCACAAAATAGAAAATTTTGATTACATCAAATTAAAAAGTGGATATCTTTTGTACAAACAAAACTAATGCAAACAAGATTAGAAGGGAAGTAACAAATTGGGAAAACATTTTTACAGTTAAAGGGCCTCATCTCCAAAATATACAGAAAATTGACTCTATAAGAAATCAACCCATTCTCAATTGATAAATGGTCAAAGGATATGAACAGACAATTTTTCAGATGATGAAATTGAAACTATTTCCACTCATATGAAAGAGTGTTCCAAATCACTATTGATCAGATAAATGCAAATTAAGACAACTCTGAGATACCACTACACACCTGTCAGATTGGCTAAGATGACAGGAACAAATAATGATGAATGTTGGAGGGGCTGTGGGAAAACTGGGACACTGATACATTGTTGGTGGAGTTGTGAACTGATCTAACCATTCTGGAGAGCAATCTGGAATTATGCCCAAAAAGTTATCAAACTGTGCATACCCTTTGATCCAGCAGTGCTACTTCTGGGCTTATATCCCAAGGAAATACTAAGGATGGGAAAGGGACCTGTATGTGCCAAAATGTTTGTGGCAGCCCTTTTTGTAGTGGCTAGAAACTGGAAAATGAATGGATGTCCATCAATTGGAGAATGGTTGGGTAAATTATAGTATATGAAGGTTATGGAATATTATTGTTCTGTAAGAAATGACCAGCAGGATGAATACAGAGAGGCTTGGAGAGACTTACATCAACTGATGCTGAGTGAAATGAGCAGAACCAGAAGATCATTATACACTTCAACAACGATACTGTATGAGGATGTATTCTGATGGAAGTAGATATCTTCATAGAGAAGATCTAATTCAGTTCCAATTGATCAATGATGGACAGAATCAGCTACACCCAGAAAAGGAACACTCGGAAATGATTGTGGACTGTTAGCATTTTTTGTTTTTCTCCCCAGGTTATTTTTACCTCCCGAATCCAATTCTTCCTTTGCAACAACAACAACAACAACAAAATTCGGTTCTGCACATATATATTGTACCTAGGATATACTATAACATATTTAATATGAATGGGAATGCCTGCCATCTAGGGGAGGGGGTGGAGGGAAGGAGGGGAAAATTCAGAACAGAAGGGAGTAGAAGGGATAATGTTGTAAAAAAAATTACCTATGCATCTATACTGTCAAAAAAAAAATGTTATAATTTAAAAAAAAAAAGTGCCACCTCTGTAGAAACTCGGCCATCTGAATGGGTCACCCAGCGTCTCAGCCGGTGACAATACTGAACCCAGGAAGACATGCAACAGCCTTTATTTCTCAATGCAGCTCTGCCCATTCTGGCCTTCCATGGTGCCCATTCTATTCCATGAGAATTCCATGCATTCCATTCTATAATGAGCAAACCCCCCCTCTCCCTAGGCCTTTTCCTCCAGTGCTACTTCCATTTTGTGGCTCTTCTCAGAGGATACTGCATCCTTGGTCATCCCTTCCAATAATTTAACTTCCTTCATTATCCCGTTGTTAGGGTCGGGGGCAAATCTCAAGAGCAGAGTTTGAGGCACTTGGAGGCTTACTCTGCCTGAGCCCAACGGGGCATTGACAGCATTGAGTAAGCCTCATCCAACAAGGTGAAAGCCCTCCTCACTTTTGATTGATTATGCATCTGTCTCTGACACTCTCTGACACTTGACCTGGGGACTATAGAAAAAGGGGTTGCAGAAAGGGGAGGGATTCATTATTCCTTAGGATTCTAGAGAGGGAACTGAATGTAGTGAAGTAATAGAATAAAGACTTGTTGCTGCATATTCGTGTGTATCGAGTGTTCTGTGGGGGATCTCTTGAGGTCCTTCTTCGATTCAGCTAATCGAAGCCGTGACGTCCAAAGACCTAGTGAAGGTAAGAGCTAGTTGACCCTGTTGAGGTTAGCAACAGGGAGCTAACATCCCATGACACAACAGTTCTGGAAGGGTAATGGGGTTCTTTCTTGTTCCCCATTTCCAGCATCACCACATCCCTACCTTTGTGATTTCCTTTTTCTAAATAGATTACTTATTTACTGGTCCCCCAGGGCTTTCTTTTCCCAAAGAGTTTATTCCTGGCTCACAACCTTCCTCTCTAATTCCCCCCAATAGTTGGCAGATAGGCAGGCATACAGACAACAAAAATTTATTAAACACTATGTGTCAGACAAAGTGCTAAATGCTGGAAATACGAAAACAAAGCAAAAAGAAATAGCTCCTGCCCTCAAGAAACTTACATTTTAATGGGCAAAGGCAACACATAAAAGGGAACTGAAAAGATGGGAGCTGACCCAGCTAGCTGATCTAGACACATGCCCAAAAATGGAGGTCCTGAATAAAACTCCGAAATGGGGGAAGAGGGCCCGTAGTAGAAGGATGTTTCCATGGGAAAGGTAACTGCAATAGTATGAAGAGTCAGAAGCACAGCTGGGAGGTGAATGAAACATGACTGGCCTGGTTCTATCCCCCAAAATGAAGATTCCCTCCCCCCAAAGAATCTCCAGTGGGAGAACTTGGGCACCTCAATATACATGTAGATGTTTCTTCAAACACCCTGGCTTCCCAGCCCATCAACCTGATCAACTCTGACATCCTCAGCTACACGAAGGCATCGTCTTACCCTTGAGCATCCCCAAATGTTCTATATCATGGCTCAGAACTCTGAAATTCTGTTCCTAGATCACTACCTCCAGTCCCTCCACTGCTCAGAGCTTTGTCTCAGCCTATCACTCCCAGTCTGGCCTCAGTTTTCTCCCTCTCTATCTTTAGTTAACTAGTTCAATTAGACACTTCCCTGTGTTTGCCAACACTTTAACCTTAATCTCATTGCCATTCATGACTGCCCAAACCTCACCCAGAAGGCTGGCTTTCAATCTTTTCTGCCAGGATCCCCAACCTTGTCTCTTTCCCCTCATTGAAGGTCCCTCGTTGAATGCAGTAATGCCCTCTGTTGTAACACAGAATTCTTTTGGACTCCTACTCTATTCCAATGAGTATTCATCAATTTGACAGAATTATATCCAAGTTCTATCTACAAGGCCTCAGAGCTGTGAGCTGTAGGTTCACTTACTTAACTATAGGAAATTACCTAAAGGCCCTCCACCCTTGTTTTCCCTTGTCATTGTGACCAAGCCCAGCATGGCAGAGATCACAACTACATGGAAAGTCCCCCAAAATATTTTTGTACTTTCAGACTTGAAAGTACTTGTCCAATAGGAACAGATGGCCATCTTATGGCTACTTAGGTCACTGACTATGAGAGCTTGTAGCATTTCTTCCTGCCTAACCTAAGGAGTCTGTCCATTTTGTGTGGGGTTATTCTTTGTTTCACTCAACTTATGACCCTGCTGACAAATTGCTTGTTTTAGCTTATGCATCACATGTCAAACGATGGAATTATTCTGTATTTGCTATAGCTATTCCAGAATGACTACACATCTAGTCCTATAAAAATAGGGCCCTCGCTAACTGTAGCAGACCTAAAACTGAATTATAAAGCAGCAGTCGGTACCATTTGGTACTGGCTAAGAAATAGTCAATGAGTGGAATAGGTTAGGTTCCCAGGACAAAAATAGTCAATAACTATAGTAATCTAGTGTTTGACAAACCCAAAGACCCCAGCTTTGGGGATAAGAACTCACTATTTGACAAAAACTGTTGGGAAAATTGGAAATTAATGTGGCAGAAACTAAGCATTGACCCACACCTAACACCAAAAACCAAGAGAACATTTAAATGGATTCATGATTTAGACATAAAGAGTGATATTATAAGCAAATTAGAGGAACATAGGATAGTTTACCTCTCAGATCTGTGGAGAAGAAAGGAATTTGGGGCACTGGAGTGCATTATTGAATATAAAATGGATAATTTTGATTACATTAAGTTAAAAAGTTTTTATACAAACAAAACCAATACAGAGATTAGAAGGGAAACAATAAACTAGGAAAACACTTTTACATTCAAGAGTTCTGATAAAGATTTTGCTTCCAAAATATATAGAGAATTGACTCTAATTTATAAGAATTCAAACCATTCTCCAATTGATAAATGGTCAAAGGATATGAACAGACAATTGTCAGATGAAGAAATTGAAACCATTTCTAGTCATATGAAAAGGTGCTCTAAGTCACTATTTGTAAAGTTCTTGAATTGTGAGGGTCCGGTCATCTGCTCAATTATAATCCTTCTCTGGGAGGAGATCTGTAAAATCTTTTCCTCTCTGCGCAGGTTTCTTGGGAGCTCTGAATCTCCTCCAGCTCTTGTCCTTCCCCAAATCAGACTGATCTCCTTTCAGCCTGCCTGGTGTCAAAACTCTATCCCAGAGTCGATTCTCTCAGACCCAATGCTGCCCTTCTTTTATCCTCCCAGAGAATAGGCAGGTGAGAACTCAATGGGGCATGGGGAAATACTTCCACCAATGAACTTGCTCCTCTTAGAATTCCTAAGGTGTAAACTCCCTTTAAAGGCCTGAACCAAAGGTCTGAGCCAGAGAACTGTCAAGTCAACCTGAGTTCTCACCTTGCAATTGTCCAGACAACCTGAGTTCTCACCTTGTAATCCTAACAACTATTGATTAGAGAAATGCAAATTAAGACAACTCTGAGGTACCACTACACACCTGTTAGATTGACTAGGATGACAGGAAAAGATAATGCTGAATGTTGGAGGGGATGCAGGAAAACTGGGATACTAATGCATTGTTGGTGGAATTGTGAATACATCCAGCCTTTCTGGAGAGCAATTTGGAACTATGCCCAAAGGGCTATTATAATTTTCTGTTCTCTAAATTGTAATTGTTCTCTGGGAGCAAATTTCTTGAGAGCTTCTGGAGGCAGCCTTGGCTTCAGTTCAGTTTCAATAATCACCTCAAATGCAGCCTGGAGTTAAAATCCAACTCCTTTATTGTCTCTTCCAAAATCTTATTTCCTTCACTTGGGGCTCAGCTAGTTTTCTGGAGGCCTTCCTCTCCTTGGTTCCCAAGAGCTCTTGTCCGAATGTCTTCAGCCAGCACAAAGCGGGAAGTGGGAATGAATCTTGACTCTGAATCTCCCAAAGTTCCCCTTGGCCCTCTCCCAAAGTACTCTGAAGTTCTCTCGAAGTTCTGATAGCTTCTTGCTTATATGTCCCACACTGAGCATACACCAATCATTATATCACTAGGAAACCATTATTTGTTGTAGGGTTAAATCAATGCTAAACTAGATTTAACCATTGTCTCCTCAATTCCACTCAGTACCTTGTTTCAAGTTCTGGCCCATAACATCTCCTTGTAGGGTCAGATCAATCATACTGAACCATGCTAAATTAGATAATTATTGTCTCTATTCATTCCAGTGACTTAGCATCTTGTAAGAATCCTAACAGGCTATCACATTGTGCATACCCTTTGATCCAGCAGTGTCTCTACTGGGGCCTGTATCCCAAAAAGATCTTAAAGGAGAGAAAGGGACCCACATGTGCAAAAATGTTTGTGGCAGGCCTTTTTGTAAAAACTGAGTGGATGCTGATCAGTTGGAGAAGGGCTGAAAAAGTTATGGAATATGAATGTTATGGAATATTATTGTTCTGTAAGAAATGACCAGCAGGAGGAATACAGAGAGTTTGGAGAGACTTACATCAACTGATGCTGAGTGAAATGAACAGAACCAGGAGATCATTGTACATGACCACAGCAAGATTATACGATGATCAGTTCTGATGGACTTGGCACTTCTCAACAATGAGATGATTCAGGCTACTTCCAATGTTTTGTGGTGAAGAAAGCCATCCTACACCCAGAGGACCAGAGGAGCTGAGTGTGAATCATAGCATAGCATTTTCACTTTTTTTGTTGTGGTTTTCTGGCATTTTGTTTTCTTTCTCATTTTTTCCTTTTTGATCTGATTTTTCTTGTGCAGCACAATATTTGTGGAAATATGTATAGAAAAATTGCACATCGTTAACATAAATTGGATTTACTTGGCATCTAGGGGAGGAGGTGGGAGGAAGGAAGGGAAAAATTTGAAACACGAGGTTTTGCATGGGTGAATGTTGAAAATTATCTATACATACATATTTTGAAAATAAAAAGCCTTAATTGATGATTTTAAAATTTTTCTATGTTAAAAAATAGGGCCCTGGAAGAAGAAGGCATCTCAGATCATGAGAAAGATCTGAGGTACACTTCATTAGAAGGAACCACAGACCCTTTAATAAAGGGCCATTGGCTCAGAGCTTTTCCTCACTCTCCTATATTGTAGGTGGGATAATTTTAAGCCCCACAATGTTGGTAACTTAGATGAGACAGCAATGTGTGGACCCCAGCCTCTTTTGGTCAGTCCCTGCAAGGGACCCAAAAAAGAAGTGCACTCTGGGTCAGATTTTCACCAATGGCTCCCCCATGGACACTGGCCCTGGGAGGTTGGACTCTCTCTGCAGATTGATTATAGGTGGAATCATTTTAATCCCCACACTGTCTACAGTCATTGACTAGTGTGATTCCCCCGATGGTTTTATACTTGATGACGCAGAAAGGACATTTCATGTTCTCTAACTAATTTATTATGTGCCACTTGGAAAATACCCTATGCCGGGGCAGCTACATGGTGCAGTGGATAAAGCACCTCCCCTGAAGTCAGGAGGATCTAAGTTTAAATATGGCCTTAGAAACTTAACATGTCTTAGCTGTGTGACCCTGGGCTAGTCACTTAACCCCAATTGCCTCAGCAAAAAAAAAAAAAAAAGAAAGAAAAGAAAAGAAAAGAAAATATTCTGCCTACTGCATGATGTCACATCACTGGGAGAGCCTGGGTTATCTACAGAGCTGGTTTTCTCCAGTAGCTGGAATCTATGAAGGCCTTAAAGCTCTTTTTTTTAACATCTTTTTTTTCCTTTTCATTACAGAGCAGACTCAGATATAGGCTATTGCTTTTGTGATAACATAGCTTGTTAGTACAAAAATGTAGATATACATTCACAGTTCAGAAATGCATATAGAGCCAGATATATTGTAACACAGGAGAGGGGGAGACAAGGTTAATTAATAAGGGCAAAACATATCACATGAAAGATATTTAGCTCACAAGCATGATTTGGGGCTAAATCAAATGCCGGACTCATTAGAATAAAAACATTATTAACTGAAATGCAGTCTCACAACAATCTTGTTTTTTTAATAGCTTTTTATTGTTTCGAATATATGCAGAGATAGTTTTCACCATTCACCTTTGCAAAACCTTGTGTTCCAAATTTTTCTCTCTCCCTCCTCCCACCCCCTTCCATAGACAGCAAGCAATCTGATATAGGCTAAACATGTGCAATTCTAAACATATTTCCATATTCATCATGCTGCACAAGAAAAATCAGATCAAAAGGTGAAAGAAAAAAGAAAACACACACACACACACGCACGCACACACGCACGCACAAAGCAAAAAAAGTTAAAATAGTATGCTTTGATCAGCATTCAGTTCCCATAGTTCTCTCTGTGTATGTGGAAAACTCCTTCCATCACAAGTCTATTGGAATTGTTCTGAATGATCCCATTGCTGAAAAAAGCCAACCAAGTCCATCATAACCAATCATAATGTAACCTCGTTGTCACTGTGTACAATGTTCTCTTGGTTCTACTCAGTTCACTCAGCATCAGTTCATGTAAGTCTTTCTAGGTTTTTCTGAAATTGTCTGCTTATTATTTTTTATAGAACAATAATTTCCATAACCTTTATATACCACAATTTATTCAGCCATTCCCCAACGGATGGGCATCCACTCTGTTTCCAGTTTCTTGCCATTACCAAAAGGGCTGCTACGAACACTTTTGCACATGTGGGTTCTTTTCCCTTTTTTATGATCTCTTTGGAATACAGACCCAATAGACATGCTGCTGAATTAAAGGATTATACACAGTTTGATAGCCCTTTGGGAATGGTTCCAAATTGCTCTCCAGAATGCTCACAATAATCTTGTTAGGAAATTACCTTAAGGTTTTATTTTAGATAGCATGGTCTAGAGGGTGGATCAGAAGTTAGGAAGATCCTTCCTCAGACACTTAGTAACTATAATACTGAGCTAATTACTTAACATCTGTCTGCCTCAATTTCCTCATCTGTGAAATGGTAAGAGTAATAGCACCTCCCTCCCAGGGTTGTTATGAGGGTCCACTCAGATGATTTGCCAAAACTAGCTATTATTATTATGAATACTATAATGATTATTATCTACATGGATGAGGAAGCTGAGGCTGAAAGAGATTAGCAAGCATCAGAGCCTGGATTTGAACCCTGGCTCCCCCTCCAACACACTCACCACTGTAGCCACGCTGCCTAAAACAAAACCTTGAGACAGTTATTTATATCTCAGTATGCTCAGTAAGATTTTTCTTCAAGATTTCATGGACCCAAATTTGTAAT
The DNA here is from genome assembly GCF_048593235.1 of Sminthopsis crassicaudata. Taxonomy (NCBI): domain Eukaryota; kingdom Metazoa; phylum Chordata; class Mammalia; order Dasyuromorphia; family Dasyuridae; genus Sminthopsis; species Sminthopsis crassicaudata. Next base: position 73,187,092 of record NC_133623.1, on the reverse strand, counting down.
CCTAAATGGAGTTATGACTTATTTTCTACCATAATCAGAAAATGAGGCACTTTACATCAATCAGTTATTCAGGTAAGTCATTCAAGTGAATAGATTTCCGTTAACTTGAAGATAGTGGGAGGCAGCATACAATACAGTGAAGGGAGGCAGAAATTGATGCCTCCCATAGGGGGATATCTATTCCTGCCTCCCCAAGATTCATGTCTAGACCAAAGCTTTTTAAACTGTGGGTTGTGACCCCTTATGGGGTCATGTACCTGAATATGGGGATTGCAAAAAATATGGCAACAACTGCTACTACTGGGCTTATATCCCAAAGAAATACTAAAGAAGGGAAAGGGACCTGTATGTGCCAAAATGTTTGTGGCAGCTCTTTTCATAGTGGCCAGAAACTGGAAGATGAATGGATGTCCATCCATTGGAGAATGGTGGGGTAAATTATGGTATATGAAGGTTATGGAATATTATTGCTCTGTAAGAAATGACCAACAGGAGGAATACAGAGAGGCCTGGAGAGATTTACATCAACTGATGCTGAGTGAAACGAGTAGAACTAGGGGATCATTATACACTTCAACAACGATACTGTATGAGGATGTATTCTGATGGAAGTGGATATCTTCAACATAGAGAAGATCTAATTCAGTTCCAATTGAACAATGAAGGACAGAATCAGCTACACCCAGAAAAGGAACACTGGGAAATGAGTGTAAACTGTTTGCATTTTTATTTTTCTTCCCAGGTGATTTTTACCTTTTGAATCCAATTCTTCCTGTGCAATAAGAAATTCGGTTCTGCACACATAGATTGTATCTAGGATATACTATAACACATTTAACATGTATGGGACTGCCTGCCATCTAGGGGAGGGGGTGGAGAGAAGGAGGGGAAATTTCAGAACAGAAGTGAGTGCAAGGGATAATGTTGTAAAAAAATTCCCCATGCATATGTACTGTCAAAAAAATGTTATAATTATAAAATTAATTAAAAAAGAAATGAAAAGTACATGTCAGAATCAAGACATGAACTCAACTTTTCCTAAGGCAAAAGTTAGCTTTCTATCTACTAGGCTAGGCTGCCTCTCTAAATGTAATAATTGTAACAGCTTCAAAAAATTGTACATTGTATAGTTCACTGGAAAAAAAATGGCAACAGCAAAAGTATAACGTATTCCACCAAAGTTTGATTCTTAAACAAGCACATCCATCTTAGTATACAAATTTGTTTTCATCTTTAATAGATACCCCCCTATGGGAGGCATGCATTTCTATTGATTTATTTAACTTATTAAATAAAAGTTATAAAATTTATATTGAACTTGAAGTTCACTAATACCCCCAGACCTTTTTCTTTTTTCTTTCTTTCTTTCTTCTGTGTGTGTGTGCGTGTGTGTGTGTGTGTGTGTGTGTGTAAATCAGGGTTAAGTGACTTAGTCAGGGTCAAACACCAAGTGAGTGTCTGAGGTTGGATTTGAACTAAAGACCTCCTGACTCCGGTCCAGTCCTCTATTCACTGCAACACCACCTAGCTGCCCTATAATTTTTTCAAATGAGCTGTGCGCCTGCTACCTCCATCTAGCATTTGAGAAACTGATTTTTTAAATCCAAGTGTGGAAAAATCCAGGCTCTAACCTGCCTCTAAAACAGAATATCTATGTGATCTTGTGTGAATCACTTCACAAGGTCCTTATTTTATTTTTTGTTTTATATATATATATATATATATATATATATATATATATATATATATATATATATATGTCAATTTATATAAATATATTATACTATTATTATTATATTAAGTTTCTAAATTTTTTCTGTGTCATCTGCTGGCCTTTGCATGCCATCTGCAACTTCTGCAATATCCCCAAAGTTCCATTTCTTATACCAACTTACAATATATCAAAACCATGATGGGGAAAGTTGTGATGTGAAAGGGATAACTGAACAATGTGAATCCATGAATTCCTGTGCACTCTCCACCAAATCAAATGACCTTTAAATATTTCAAGGATCTGAGACTTTGTTGGGAGGTGGGATTGAGGGTAAGAATATTCCCTCCCTGGTAACAAATTATAAACCATGCTCTATATAGTAAGAGGTCTTCAAGAGTTCGTGGTGGTGATAAGCTTCTCTGGCCTAGACTGGTCCTTAAATGATGTCGGAGGAGCCTTGGAAAACCCAGGGTTATTTTGCCACCATAATGAAGTGCCAGAAGTAGGCTTTGGTGAAGGGTGTTCATTCTGCTGGCCAGAAAACACAGGCTAGGTGGGGATGTTGAGAGTCAGCTGGCCTTAGATCCAGAATAAGTAGAGTTAGAGTCCTGACTCTGATACATCCCGAATGTGGGCCTGGGTAAGTCCTATAATTTCTCAGTGGTCCAGATAATTTTCTGAGACTATCATTTACTTCTATGGGTAAAGAGAAGTTCCTTTACTAAGAGTTCCTGATATAACTGAAAACACAGGACAACCAAGTGGAAAGAGCACAAGCCCTAGGATCAAGAAGACCCCAGTATATGAACAGACAATTCTCAGATGATGAAATTGAAACTATATCCACTCATAAGAAAGAGTGTTCCAAATCACTATTGATCAGAAAAATGCAAATTAAGACAACTCTGAGATACCACGATACACCTGTCAGATTGGCTAAGATACCAGGAACAGATAATGATGAATGTTGGAGGGGATTCGGGAAAACTGGGACACTAATACATTGTTAATGGAGTTGTGAACGAATCCAACCATTCTGGAGAGCAATCTATGCCCAAAAAGTTATCAAACTGTGCATACCCTTTGACCCAGCAGTGCTCCTACTGGGCTTATATCCCAAGGAAATACTAAAGAAGGGAAAGGAACCTGTATGTGCCAAAATGTTTGTGGCAGCCCTTTTTGGAGTGGCTAGAAACTGGGAAATGAATGGATGCCCATCAATTGGAGAATGGTTGGGTAAATTGTGGTATATGAAGGTTATGGAAGGAATATTATTGTTCTGTAAGAAATGACCAGCAGGAGGAATACAGAGAGGCTTGGAGAGACTTACATCAACTGATGCTGAGTGAAACGAGCAGGACCAGGAGATCATTATACACTTCAACGATACTGTATGAGGATGTGTTCTGATGGGAGTGGATATCTTCAACACAGAGAAGAGCTAATTCAGTTCCAATTGGTCAATGATGGACAGAATCAGCTACATCCAGAAAAGGAACATTGGGAAATGAGTGTAAACTGTGCCATTTTTGTTTTTCGTCCCAGGTTATCTTCTGAATCCAATTCTTCCTGTGCAACAAGAAATTCGGTTCTGCACACATATATTGTATCTAGGTTATCCTATAAGATATTTAATATGTATGGAATGCCTGCCATCTAGGGTAGGGGGTGGAGGGAAGGAAGGGAAAAATCGGAACAGAAGTGAGTGCAAGGGATAATGTTGTAAAAAAAATTACCCATATATATGTACTGTCAAAAAAAGTTATAATTATAAAATAAAATAAAAATTTCCATTAAAAAAAAGAAGACCCCCAGTTCAAATTCAGTCTCAGTCACTTATTAGTTGTGTGATCCTGGGCAAGTCACTTAATCTCTGCTTGCCTCAGTTCTGTCACATGTGAAATGAAGATGATAATAGCACTCCTCAGAGTACTATTATGATCAAATGAATTAATGTTAGCAAAGCATTTTGCAAGTCTTACCATGCTATAGAAATTATTGCAATGTCTATTAATATTATCCCAGTATCAGAAAATGGATAAGTCATTTAATTCTTTTTTAGTTAGTTTTAGCCTCTTTGCTCTATTTGTGTTTAAAAATAGTAAATAAAGGCAGATCCAAGATGGTGGAGTAAAAGCAGGTCCTCCCCTGATGTCTCCCAAATGCCCCTCCAAATAACTTTAAAACATTGCCTCAAATTGAAGTCTGCAGCAGCAGGACAACAAAAGTTTAGGTAAAACAATTTTCCAGTCCAAAATAACTTAGGAGGTTGAGAGAAAAGGTCTGTCTCACAAGGGTGGTGATCCATCCTGGAGCATGGCAAACGCTGCATTCCAGCAAATTAGCCATGGGCCTTGGAAGTGGCTGCATCAGTGGCAGCAGTAGTTTCAGGAGATCTTAGCCCACAGATGATGGGAGGGGGCCTCTGACAATTTCCCAGAAAGAAATTATGGGGGTCCCTTTGTTGGTCCTGGGTTCAGGACCCTGTTGCATTGCCCAAATGAAGTTTCAAGTCATATTCTCAGGACATAGAAGAGTACTAGCACTTGCCACCACAGGAGAGCAGAGTCCCTGGACACAGTTCCAGGGTGGAGAAGAGTGCTTGTGATTGATCACAAGAGAGTAGGGACTCTTGTCTCAATTCCAAGGCAGAAAGGAGTACTAGCATTTGTAAGTGCAGGAGAGTAAGGGACTTGGTCACAGCTCTTGGACCAAGAAAAGTGCTACCACTTGTGCCTATAGGGAAATAAGGTCCCTTCCTGGGTAAAGATCAAAGCATAGTACAGGAGAGCACAATTACACTTCTGCTTAAAGCAAAGTACCTTAGAAATAAAAAAACAAAAAACAAAACAAAAACAAAACAAAACAAAAAAACCTACAACTAGCTCTGAAAGCAGAAACATGAAAAATCTGAAGCTTGAGAAAATGTTCCATCCACCCTAGAAGAGACCAACTTTAACTTAAAATTAAAAAGTCAAAATTTGAGCTGGAAAAATAAGCAAATAATAAAGAACTTTATCACAAAAAAGCTACTATGGTGTCAGGAGAACGGGAAGATCAAGATACAAACTCAGAAGATGATGTCAAAACAGTTATAAGCAAAGCCTCAGGAAAAAAATGAAAGAACTCAAAAAGAATTTTAAAAATCAAATTAGAGAGATAGAGGAATAATTAGGGAAAGAACTGAGAGAAATGCAAGAAAATTACAAAAAGGGAATTAATATCTTGGTAAAAGAGGCAAAAAAAATACTGAAGAAAATAGATCTTAAAAAACATAATTGGAAGCAAAGAAGAGCTGAGAGACTTGAAAACAATGTATAGTGTTTATCATATAGGTTTTCTTGAAAAGGAACTTTGTTGTTTAACATTGAATCCTCTCAGTGATCTAGGTCCACAAATCTGTAGAATGTGTTGCATAGGGTTGTAGCTCTCAACAATTACTGTAAAGACACACTTGACTCAGGAAAGAATTATGGAATAAAAATCCCAACATAGAGAAACAAATAAGTGAATATTGAAAAATAATCAGTCATAAGAACTTGGATTTCAGACCTCAGATATATTTTAGTGCTGGGAGCAGACCTCCCTGGAAGCCATAAGGCATGACCTCTTTATTTTACAGATAAAATAGGGAAGGGATAAGTTAAGGACCACCTAGAAATTGGAGCAGTTTGGGGAGGGGAAAGGGCACTATCCTGCACTATTATATAATTTATTTTATTTTATTTTTTGTTTATTTTTTATTTTAACTATTTATTTTGTGAATTAGGTACTAAGAACAGTTATTTCTGCCTACTGAAGATACAAAAGTGTAGTCTTCTAAATTGTTTTACCCTAGATCAAAATTCTGTTGATTCCATCTTAGTTTTGGCTCTGTTTGTTATCAAGGTGGGTGTCAGACACATTTGTTGTATTTGGATGCTTGCTTGACTAATGTGGAGCTTCTTAAATTTTTTCCACTAACACCCCTTTTTTGCTCAAGAAAATTTTACATGAGCCTGGATATATAGGTCTATAAAATAGTTATACAAACCAAACATTTGCTGATAATAAATAATAAAGATATTTACTTTTAAATAATTCTTTGGTATACATACAATTTTTTACCATTGGTTAAAGATGAAAGCAAATTTGCCTGCTAATGAGATGGATTACTTGGGTTTTTTTTTTTTAACATAAAGAATTGTTTTGGTGAAATATTTGATACCTTTTACCATTGCCAAATTTTTCATGACCTCCATATTTAATGACCCCCCCCAACCCACCATTTAAGAAGTTTTGATCTAAAGGAAGGTTTTCTGGTGGGAATGGTGTAAGTACTGGAAACTGGTGCAAAAAATTTTCAATAAAACATTTTTAAAGAACTAAAAAAAACTATTGAATCCTCTCATGTTCCCCTATGTGGATAGCAGTTTTCTCCTTTTCTCATTTTGTATTTAAGTCAGTGGGGAAACTCTGGGTGAGGTATAAGACCCTTCAGCCCAGAGGGAACCTGTTGACAGTATCTGGTTCGGCTCCCCATCTCCCCTAAGGGCTCTCGGCCTTCCTGGGTCAGGCGGTGATGACAACCTGTGTTGAGATTGAAGCAGAGGGATACCAGGTGGCAAACTACATAAAATAGCAAGTTGTTTATGTGGTCCTATGTGCTCAGAGTTATTTTTATTACATTATAAAAAGGAGAAAGTCCTTGAAATAAATGGACTCCATATTTCCACCATCCTCAGGAATCCCACCTCATCATTTCTCCACTAGGAAGGTATATCTTATTCACCCTGGTGTGGGAGCTCTAGAAAGCAATGGTACGTTTTTTCACCCCAACTTGGGGGCTCTAGAAAGCAGGACACAACAAATAGCAGAATAAATTTAAAAACCAGAAAAACAAGATATTGTTTACAAGAAACACACTTGAAACAGACACAGAGTAAAAAGAAGGGGTTGGAGCAGAATCTAATATACTTCAGCTGAAGTGTGTGTGTGTGTGTGTGTGTGTGTGTGTGTGTTGCTGAAGCAATTGGGGTTAAGTAACTTGCCCAGGGTCATACAACTAGGAAGTGTTAAGTGTCTGAGGTCAAATTTGAACTCAAAACCTCCTGAGTTCCATATAGCAAAAATAGATTTAAATAAATGAAATAAGCAGGGAAGCTACACTTTGCCAAATGAAGAAATATAAATTATAATGAAGAAGTATCAATGCTATATCTATATCTATATATCTATATCTATCTATATGTACACACACACACATACATATATATATATATCAAATAACCTAGAATCCAAATTCTTAAGGAAAAAGTTTAAAAAGTTATAGGAGAAAATAGATAGTAAAACTACACTAGTGAGGGACCTCAACTTTTCCCTTTCAGAACTAGATAAATCTAACTATAAAATAAATAAGAAGTTTAGGAGATGAATAGACTTTTTTAAAAGTTAGATATGGTGGACATCTGAAGAAAATTTAATGGTAGCAGAAAAGAGTATGCCTTTTTTCCCCACTGTATATGGTACCTTCAAAAATACTAACTATGTATTAGGGCATACAAATTTCACATACAAATGCAAAAAAGCAGAAATATCAAATATATCCTTTTCAGACCATAATGCAATAACATTGTATTCAATAAAGGGCCATGGAAACATATTAAAAATTATTTGGAAACTAATAATCTAATACTAAACAATGAGTGGGGCAAAGAACAAATTATAGGAAAAAATCAATAATTTCATGAAAGAGAATAACAATAATGAGACAAATAGCAAAATGTATGGGATCTGCCAAAGCGGAACTCAGTATAAATTTGTCTCTCTAAATGCTTACATAAATAAAATAGAGAAAAAGCAGATCAACTAATTAAGCATGTGACTAAAAAAAGCAACAAATTAAAAATCCCCAATTAAACATCAAATTGGAAATAAAAAGGGAGATTAATAAAAATGAAAGGAAGAAAATCAACTAATACATAAAAGGAGGAGTTGATTTTATGGAGAAAAAACAATAAAATAGATAATACCTTGGTATTTTGATTTTTTTTTTTTAAAAGAAAGAAGAAAACTAAATTACCAGTATCAAAAATGAAAAGGGTGAATTTACCATCAATAAAAATGAAATTAAAGCAATTTTAGGAGCTATGTTGCCAATTATGTGCCAATAAAACTAACCATTTAAGTAAACTGAAGGAATATATACAAAATATGAATTGCCCAGATTAACAAAAGAGGGTTTAGAATATTTTAAAAACTCTGTCTTTGAAAAGGAAAATGAACAAGCCATAAATGAGCTGCCTTAAAAAAAGTCCCCGAATTAGATGAATTCCCAAGTGAATTCTACCAAATATTTCAAAAAAAATTAATTCCAATACCAAATAAATTATTTGGAAAAAATGGCAAAGAATAAGTTCTATCAAATTCTTTTTATGAAGCAAATATAGTACTGATACCTAAACCAGGGAGAACAAAAACAGAGAAAAAACTACGGACCAATTTCCCTAAGGAATAGCAATGCAAAAAATTTAAACAAAATTCTAGCAAGAAAATTGCAAAAATGTTATCACAAAGATTGTACCATATGATAGGTGGGATTTATACCAGAAATGCAAAGTTGGTTCAATATTAGGAAAATTAATCAGCATGATTGAATTATCTCAATAGATGCAAAAAAAGGTTTTGATCAAATGCAACATTCATTCTTATTTAAAAATCTAGATGATGTACTTCAAAAATCCTAGATTCAACAAAAAGCTAGTTTAAAGAATTAACAATTTTTGCAAAGTAAGAGGATATAAAATAAACCCATATAAATAACTAAATTTCATATACCACCAACAAAACCCTGCAAGAAGAAATATTAACAAAAACCCAGGAACTACCTGAACATAATTATAAAACATTTTCTATGCAAGTTAAGTTAGAGAAATACTCATTGTTCATGGGTGGGCAAATAAAATTCATTGATCTAGAAAAAATAATAAAATTCATTTGGAAGAACAAAAGAATATGAAAAGATGTAATGAAAAATGTAAAGGAAAGAGGTTTAGCAGTCTTAGATCTTAAACTATATTATAAAGCAATAAGGCTGGTACTGGCTACAAAATAAAATGATGGATCAGTGGAACAAAGTAGAAACATAATAGTAAATGATTTTAGTATTTGACAACTGTAAAAATTTAAGTTTTGGGGACAAGAATTCATTTTTTGATAAAAATTGTTGGGAAAACTAGAAAACAGTCTGGTAGAAATTGGGTACAGAATACTATCTTACACCATTTACTAAGTTAAGGTCAAAATGGAGAGATCATAAATAAAATTAGAAAAACATGAAACATATTCCCTATCAGGCTTTTGGATCAGTGAAGAATTTACAAATATAAACAAGAGATAGAGAGCATTAATTATGAGGTATAAGATGGATAATTTTTATTACATTAAATTAAAAGGCTTTTATAGAAATAAAATCAATATAGTCAATATTAGAAAGAAAGCAGAAAATTTGTAGGAAATTTTTTACAGTTTCTCAGATAAAGGTCTCATACCCCAAATATATAGAGAAACTTGTCAAAAATTATAAGAATATGTCATTCTCCTATTGACAAATGATCAAAGGCTATAAATATGTAGTTTTGGGGTAAAGAAATCAAAGCCATGTATATAGTCATATAAAAATGCTCTAAATCATTATTGATTACAAAAATGCAAATCAACATAACTCTGAGATATCATCTCCACCTATCAGATTGGTTAAAAAGATAGAAGGAGGAAATGACAAATATTGGAGAGATTGTAGAAAAATTGAGACACTAATACACTGGGTTTTTAAATTTTATTTTATAATTATAATTTTTTGACAGTACATATGCATGGGTAATTTTTTTTACAGCATTTTCTCTTGTACTTGCTTCTTTTTCGAATTTTCCCCTCCTCCCTCTAACCTCTCTCCTAGATGACAGGCAATCCCATACATGTTAAATGTGTTACAATATATCCTAGATACAATATATGTGGAGACACAAATACACTGTTAGTAAAATTATTGGTAAAATATTCTAGAGAACAATCTGAAATTATCTCCAAAGAGTTATAAAATGATGTATACCCTTTGAACCAGCAATACCACTATTAGGTCTATTTTCCAAGGAGATCAGAAAAAAAGGGAAAAAACCTATGTGTTCTAAAATATTTGTAGCAGCTCTCTCTATAAATGATTTTAGTGGAAATTGAGGGATAATAACTAAACAAATTGTGAAGGAATACTACTGTGCTATAAGAAATGATGATGGGATGATGACTTCAGGAAAACATAGGAAGACTTGCATGTAATAATTAAGAGTGAAGTGAGGAGAACCAAGAGAACATTTTATACAGTAACAGAAATATTATTCAAAAAATAGCCATGAACAAAGAATAACCAAGTTAATCTGAGTATTATAAATCTCAAATCAACTATCAAGGACATATGCTTTCCACCTTCAGAGAAATAACTGATAAATAGAATTATGCACAGGATGGTTTTACATACACACATATGTATGTTAAATAATGCCATTTTCCAGCATGAGATAGGAAGGGAGGGAAACAGTTCAGAACTTAAAATGTGACAGAAAAAAAGTTTAAAATAAATATAAAAAAATAAAATAAAAACAGTATAAAGCCTAGGATTAAAGGGAGCTTTCCTTAAAATCATAAGTAGCATCTATTATGTGTAATAGGGATAAGATAGAAGACTTCACAAGAAGATCAGAGGTGAAGCAAGAAGCCATTATCATCACTATTATTCAATATGCTAGCTATAGCGATAAGAGAAGAAAAAGAAATTGAAAGAATTCAAATAGGCAATGAGGAAACTAAACTCTCACTCTTTGCAGATGATATGATGGTATATATACTTAGGGAATCAGCTAAAAAACTAGTAGAAATAATTAACAATTTCAGCAAAATTTTAGAATATAAAATAAACCTACTTAAATCATCAGCATTTCTATATATCACCAACAACATCCAGCAGAATGAGCTAGAAAGAGAAATTACATTTAAAATCACTGCAGATAAAATAAAATACTTAAAAGTCTACCTGCCAAAATTCACCCAAAAGCTATATGAACACAATTGCAAAACATTTTTCATACAAATAGGCACATCTAAAATATTAATTGGTTATGGGTAGGCCAAACCAATATAATAAAAATGACAATTCTATCTGAAATAATCTACTTATTCCGTGCAATCAAATCACTAAAACTACCAAATTACCAAAAATTATTTTAGACAGCTAGAAAAAATGATGACAAAATACATCTAGAAGAAAAAAGTATAAGAATATCGAGGGAATCATTATTTTTTTAATGTGAAGGAAGTTACCCAGCAGTATCAGATCTCAAATTGTAATCAAAGTGATAATCATCAAAACAATTTGGTACTGCCTAAGAAATAGATTAGTGGATCAGTGAAATAGATTAGGTACAGAATACACAGTAATAAATTACGATAATAATCTGGTGTTTGACAAACCCAAAGATCCAAGCTTTTGAGACAAGGATTCAGTATCTATATATAAAAATCACTGGGAAAATGGAAAACCAGTTTCGCAGTTTGACAGAAGACTAGGTATACAACAATATCTCACACAGTGTAGCAAGATAAGGTCAACATGGGTTCATGAAGTATGATATCATAAGCAAACTAAGGGAACATGAAAGATTTTAGCTATTAGATTTATGGATAAAGGAAGAATTTCTGAGCAAACAAAAGACAGGATGTAAAACTGATCTTTTTATTATAGTAAATTTAAAAGGTTTTGCACAAACAAAACCAGTGTAGTCAAGATTAGAAAGAAAATTGAAAACTGAAGAGTAGGAGTGGGACTTGATAGCACATTTCTCTGATAAAAGCCTCGTTTTTCAAATATATAGAAAACTGACTCAAATTTATAAGAATACAAGTCATTCTCAAATTGATAAATGATCAAAGGATATGAATAGGCAGTTTTCAGAGAAGAAATCAAAGCTACCTATAACCATATGAAAAAGTGTTCTAAAGCACTATTGATTAGAGAAATGCAAATTAAAACAACTCTAGGGACCCACCTCACACCCATCAGTTTGGATAATATGACAGAAAAGAAAAATGACAAATAATGGAGAGGATGTAAAAAAAAAAGAGACACTAATGCATTGTTGGAGTTGTGACTAAACCAACTATTCTGATAATCAACATGTAATTATGCCTCCAAAGCTATAAAACTATGGAGAACTTTAGACCTAGCAATACCACTACTAGGTCTGTATCCCAAAGAGATCAAAGGAAAAGGATTCCTATGGTCAAAAATATTGGACTACAACACTAGTCAGTGAATGGATTTGCCTGCTTCAAGTGATTTATCTCTGGAAACTGAGTGGATGCTTATCAATTGGAGAATGGTTGAATAAGTTATAGTATATGGATGTAATGGAATATTATTGTTCTGTAAGAAATGAAGAGTAGGCTGATTTCAGAAAAACCTGGAAAGACTTATATGAACTGACGCTAAGTGAAGCAGAATTGAGGGAATATTACACACAGTAACAAGATTATGTGATGATCAACTGTGATGGACTTGGCTCTTCTCAATAATGCAATGACTCAAAGCAATTCCAAAAGACTTGTAATGGAAAATGCCATCTGCATCCAGAGAGAGAACTATGGAGACTGAATATGGATCAAAGCATAATATTTTCATTTTTTGTTTGTTTTTTCTGATAGTTTTTTTTCTTCCTTTTTGGTCTGATTTTTCTTGTAGAACATGACAAATACGGAAATAGGTTTAAAGGGATTGCACTCATTTAGCCTATATCAGATTTCTTTCTGTCTTGGGGAAGAAGGAAGTAAGAGAGGGAAGAAGAAAAATTCGGAACACAAAGTCTTACACAAACGAATATTTAATGTGATGATTCAAGGCAATTCCAATAGACTTGGAATAGAAAATGCTATTCACATCCAGAGACAGAACTATGGAGATTGAATGTGGAGCGAAGCATAAGTATTTTCACCTTTTTGTTGTTGTTGTTGTTGTTTTTTCTTTCTTGTGTTTTTTTTTCCTTTTGGTCTGATTTTTCTTGTACAGCATGACAAATACAGAAATATGTTTAAAAGGATTGCACATATTTAACCTATAACAGATTGCTTGCTGTCTTGGGGAGTAGAGAGATAAGGGAGGGAGAGAAATATTTGGAACACAAAGTCTTACAAAAACGAATGTTGAAAACTATCTTCACATGTATTTGGAAAATGAAATATTATTGAAAATTTGCAATCTTCTTGCACCTTTCTCACCCTCCCCCCTGAACTTTTAGATCCAGTGATATAGGAAATCTTTTTCATTTCCCTTTAATTCTAGTACCTTCTCTTTTGATTATTTCTTTTTTATCCTAAATATAACTTGTTTGTACATGTTTATTTACTTGTCTCCCCCATTAAAATGTGAGCTCCTTGAGGGTAGGGCATCTTTATTTTATTTTTTTGAATTCAATAGCATTTTTCCAATTACATGTAAAGATAGATTTTTACATTCGTTTTTTATTAAAGCTTTTTATTTTCAAAACATATGCATGGATAATTTTTTCAACATTGACTCTTGCAAAACCTTGTTCAAAATTCATTTTTGTAAGATTTTGAGTTACAAACTTTTTTCTTCCTCCCTCCCTGACCTGCCCCCTCCCCAAGATAGCAAGTAATCTGATAAGGGTTATACGTATACAATCATTTTAAATATAATTCCATATTAGTTGTTTTTTGAAAGAAAAATCATAACAAAAGGGGAAACCATCAGAAAGAAAAAGCAAACAAACAAACAAAAAAAGGTGAAAATAGTATGTTTGATCTATATTCAATCTCCATAGTTCTCTCTCTGGATGCAGATGGCACTTTCCATCCCAAAGTCTATGGAATTGTTTTGAATCAATGTATTGCTGAGAAGAGCCAAGTACACCATAGTTAATCATCACATAATCTGGGCAAGACATCTTTTTTTCCTCAGGTATCCAGTCAAGAAACATTTATTAACTACCCACTATGGGCCAGTAACAGTGATAAACTGATGAGCTACAAAGAGAGGCAAAAACAGCCCCTGCCCTTGAGGAGCTTAAAGCCTAGTGAGGGAAGCTCATATAGAAGTATATTCAAAGAAATAAGGGACCATGTAGGTGATTTCATTGGTATGTGGCAGTTGTTCTTAAAGTGTTATCAGGGGGTCTTCAAGATTAAAACTACTTTCATAATACTACTAAGGTGTTTGCTTTCTATCCTGATAAATAACAATGGATTATAACTCACATAAACAGAGTCGTCTTCAATAATTTTTAAGAATGTAAAATTGACCTGAGTCTAAAATGTTTGAGAACCAATCCTACAGGTAACTCCAGGGTAAAGACAATCTTTCTATCAATTCCGGTTAGAACTTTCTTTGCAAATAAATTGCAGAAAGATGACTAGAACACTAAGAGATCGGGTGATTTTCCTTGGGGTCACACATCCATATGTGTCAGAAGTGGGGCTTAGAGTTCCGTGTCTCCATCTTGGAGATCTACTCTCTTTGTACTATGTTGCCTCTTGTAATATTCCAAAAAAAAATACAACATACTTTTTTAAAACTCCCAAATACTTATTTTGTCTCCTACCCCCACCTCACTCCACATTGAAAAAGAACAAACAAACAAAACAAAAAGAACAACTAAACTCTTGGAACAAATACAGGGCATCCTCAAAGACTTAGTCTTATTAAATACCTTAAAATTTTACTAACACTTTGGGAAACACCATGCATGCCTAGACAAGCCAAACTAACTCTTACCCTGGTCGCATGCACAAATGTCTCTCTCATTCTGTTTCTAATATAAGCTGCATTTGGAACTGGAGAGATCAGTAGTGACCTCCCTCCTTGTCAGTGGTCAGTTCAGCTGGTCCTGGGGGAAGAGGCTTACAGACCATAGCTTTTCCGCCCGGGCAGGAAGAATCCGGGCTTTGCTGGGCATGAAAATGGTGTGGACTTTCTGAAAATGGTACTGTTAATATTTCCAGTTTGATGATTGTTAAGTTGTATCCAACTCTTCGTGACTCTGATACTGTAGTGGTTTTGTCATTTCCTTCTTCAGCTCATTTTAAAGATGAAGAAACGGAGGCAAACAGGGTGAAGTGACTTACCCAGGATCATACAGCTAGGAAGTGTCTGAGGCTGGATTTGAACTCGGGGCTTCCTGACTCCAGACTAATCTAGTTCCTCTGTAATATTCCCGATGGTATCATTATTTAACTTGTGGGGGGAAGCCCAGGGCTGGCTCATTTGCTAAGGATTTTCTCAAAGGTAAATACAGTGTCATTTGGGAATTTTTCAGGAAGACTAGCATTCAAATGCCGCCTGACTAGCTGTGGGATCCTGAACAGATCAGTTAACCTTTCTTAGCTTGTTTCCTAGTTGAGATATTATTAATCCATAATTCCAAGTTTTGTGAGAATCAAAGGAGGAAAAAGTGGGGTTTTGTGGACCTTAAAGCTCCATAGCTATTGTCATTCGGAAATAGCACTTGAGCTGAGCCTTGAAAGAGTCTGGGGTTCTAAGACGGGAAGATAAAGACAAAACATTCCTGTTGCGGAAACAGCAAATCTACCAGCATGGGAATGTCATTAGCAATCAAGTCTAGATTGCCTGTATCCAAGAGCAACGTGCCCTAAGATCCACAGTGTAAGGCTGGCATGGCAGCTCCCATTTATATAACGCTTACTCCGTATGTGCCAGGCACTGTGCTAGGGGCTTTACAACGACCTGCGGAGATCGGTGCTTCGTTATTATCCCTATTCTACAGATGATGAAAATAAACGACTTACCCAAGGTCATACAGCTAAGACGTATTTGACTCCAGATCCATGGCTTTACCCACCAGCTGCTCCGTTAACATTGAGGAGCCTTTGTGTATGCTACCCTGGTCCTGTGACTAAAGCCCATTTTCGGAATAAATGCAGCTGATGTGGCCTGATTCTTATGGCCATGTTTATTCGGCCCCGCAGTGGTGCGAGGCGGGGTGGGGGAGGGGACGCGGGAGGGTACCCTGAAGCCATAGCCTTGCTCTTGAGGTTCCCTTCTCTAAAGGTATGGGTGGACACAAATGAATGAGTGCAAAGTGCGTGTTGGATGGCTGTTCGTGCACGTACGTGTGTATGTGACCGGTGGACATTAGCCGGTTTATAAAAGGGCCAAATGGATAATCCTTAGACGATTTAGCAGATAAAACAGCAGACTGTTAAAAGCCTTAACGTTCAAATCCCACCCACTAGACCACCCCAAATGTTTTGCCACGACCACTTTCCCGAACCGACAGCTAAGAACGCCCAATTGGCGCAGTCCCATTAAATTGCCATCCTCCAATCAGTAGTTAGGAAAGGAGTCCTCTCTCCTCCACCGGGTCAGTAATTGACAGAAACTTTAGCCAATTCATGGAGTTGCTACTAGTACTCCAGCCCCCTTAGCTAACTCCGTAGCCAATCACCCACGAGTTTTTGGAATGACGTCTCCACTGTCCAACCAAAAACTATCCTGGGTAGAGCCGCCCAGACCGAGAGATAAGGGCCGGTAGTGATGGGTGAGGGAAGCTAGAGGGATAGGAGGGCGTGGCGTGGCTAAGACGTGGGGCGGCGCGCGCGCTCCCAGGTTGTCGGCGGCGCGCGCGCACCCTCCTCATCTAGAGTCCTGTGGTAAAAGCCGTTCGGAAAATGGCCGCCGCCGCCGCGCTGAGCGGAGGAGGAGGAGGCGAGGAGGACAGACTGTGAGTGGCGCCGCTGTGGCCGCGGGCGGGGGCCCCTCCGCGGAGAGGAGGCAGCGCGGGCGGGGGCCGCGGGGTCGGGGAGGCGAGCCGGGCCGGGCTGGTGGATGGCGTCCCTCCTTCCCTCCCCCCTCCCTCGCTCTTGCTCCCCCCCTCCTTGGAGCCCGGGGCCCTCCGTCGGTGCCACCCCGCCTCTCGCGGCGGCCGGCCTCCCGGCGCGCGTCCCAGCGCGCGCACGCTCTCCCACCCGCCTGCTTGGTCCCGGCTAGGCGCTCGTGCGCTCCGGCCCGCTGCTGGTGGGCCTGGAGCACCGCACCGCGCCGCGCAGTCCCTCTGCTCTCGCGCCGTGGCCGCGCGCTCCTGCCTGGCCTGTCTGCCCGCCCCCTCCCTGCCCTGCTCGGATTCGTGCACGCGCGCGCGCTCCCCCATCCATCCTTCCCTTCCCCTCCTCCCCTGTTTTCTCTCCCCCCCCATTCCCGTTGTCTGTCCCCTCATTTCTTCTTCCCATCCCCCATTTCTTCTCCCCCCCCTTCATTTCTTCTCTCCACCCCCCCCATTTCTTCTCCCCCATCTCTGACTTTCCCCCTCCCCCCGTCACTTTGGCCCCTCCTCTTCCGCGCCTGCGTAGTAGCCCTACTCCCCGGCGAAAGAGTGCGCCACAGCAGTTCCATCTCCCTCCCTTCCCCTCTTCTTGCCTCTTCTGCTGCCCTGTTAACTCCTGGTTTGTTTTTTTTTCCCGTCCCCCACATCCTTGGCAGTCCCCACAGGGCTATCAGTTCTCCTCCTCCCCTCCCCCGTGGCAGGAAGAGGGAGGTGGGAATTACTGCCCACCCCACAGGGAGGAATGTACATTGTGTCCCTTCTGCCCCACAGCCATTTCTAAGAGAAGCAGTGCGGGAAGTATCACCATTTCTGTTACTTGCAGCCAAGGGGACTCTTTGGTGAAGAGCCTCCCATCGTCTTCTTGGGGGATGTCTGAATTTATGGCTGTTGGAGTATGGTATGCATATCTCACATCCCTCTCCCACCATCCAAAATTTTCCAGTTATATAAAAGTGATGGGCTCTACCCAATGTAGCCCTGAGTTCGAAATGTTCGTTTGGAGCAAAAACAGGCAGGACAGTAGGGATTTGTGGTTTCTTGAGTCTGATGCACTGTCTACCTTCAGTTTCCTTCAGCTTTATTTTGTTCCTAGTTTGGATCGTCAAACCGAAACTCATTTCAAATTTCCAAAGTCTTCATAGATGACACTTGGCCTGAGTGATTATAAACTTCTTAACAAAACCAGGTGACTCTGGCCTGCTTTTAGGTTTCAGTTGAAAGTGTACAGCTTTCCACTGAAGACTTAAGGAGACTGGGAAGAGACGTCCTCCAAGTGATCATTTATGAAATTAATACATTCAGCTAATGTAGGACAAATAATTGCTCAAAAATGCAAGTAAAACTCAGATATTTTTTTTCTTTCACCTAATACATCAATTGTTTTTAAGATTAAGTTTATAGGAGTGTAGATTGTTCACAACAAATGTATATCATTACAAAGGAGTCAATCTTGACTTTTTTTCCCTATGATATCTGTAGGCAATTATTATTTTTGGGTGGTGCTGAGCCATATGCACCCTTTCTGACTAGTAGCATACATAGTAATGCATGAGCAAAGGTGAGACAGCTAGATTATGAGAATTGCTTGTATATGGCTGTGGAATTAAACTTGCTCTGTATTAAGCTTACTGACTTAGACTTTCTAATAGAGGAACTTTATAAGATTTAAGGATTTAGTTAAGCTATGAAAATGAAATATAACCTTGCCCCTGTGGCTAATTAAATTGAACTTTTATAAAGCAGTTAATACCCTCTAGGGGAACTTATACAACTGTTTCATCTGGATCCCTTCATTATGATAAATACAGCAAATCAAATTCCTAGTCTTTCAAAATATGCTAGGACCCAGTAAAAAGACAGGGTTGACTTGTTTTCTTTTCTGATCTTAATTCCTAATCAAGCAACCCTAGTAATTCATATATTAATGCTTCCATCAGGAACCTTTTGAAAATTTCAAAGCCAAAAAACCAAGCTGGTTGTAAAAGTGTCCTTCCTGTGCTCTTGGTGGTGGTGTTTTTTAATCAAAACCTGGTGAATTAAAAATTGGAAGAAGAAATCAGCTAATGTTTTAGATGAAGATCCTGAAAAGATTAGATGAATAAAGAGTAGAGAAGAGATTTGAACTTGATTTCTCCCACTTTAAACTCAGTGTTCTTTTTACTATACTGTGCTAACAAGTAGCCTAACAACTGTCAACTGTCTTGGGCTTTGGGGTTGGGGATCTGGATCTGTGATTTCATTCCTATGGGAAACTCCTTGTACGGAAACTCGGTCTGTAATTTCTAGTCTCGGAGAGTTGCCTGGGCCTCTGAAAGGGTAAGTGACTTGCTCAGGATCACACAGCCTGTATGTGTCAGGGGCAGTGCTTGACCCACGGCTTCCTGGCTGCAGAGTTTGCCCTTTATCCATGAGATTATGCTGCTTGTAAATCTCTTGCTGTACAAGGCTCATTCAGATTAGTTAGAGGTATCTCTAATTTAAGAAATGGAGGGAGTTGGGTCAGACAGTCATCTATTCTTCACACTCCTGATCCTTTAAATAGAATAAGTATAAACTCCATCCAAAGGGATTTCTTTGAAAAGTACGTTTAACTGAATTAGTGGTATAAATTAGGTGTCAGTGTCCTGATAACTTATAGAAATGTCACTTCCGGATTTCTTTGCTAGTGTCAGTCAACTTGTCACATCTCTGAGATTATAATACAAGTTAATAGAAAAATACAATTTTTGTTTTCATGGATTTTTTTTTTTTTTTGCCCAAACCCTAAAACGAAGTATGGTTTTAGTCTCTTGTTTAGGGTTAGTGGGCTTTCGGTAGAAAGAAGCTCCTATGTAGTTTCTGATCTCACTTGCACACTGTTGGTTAGTTGTAAGGCATGTATATTTTTCTTAAAGCTTTAATACTTTAATACCATAAAAGAGAAACATAATTCTGTCACATAAAAAGAAAAAACTTGCAGGAGGTAAAAAATAATTTTGTAGCAGACCATGATATAATATCTATGTTAAAGCTTTGTGTACTGTTTCTAATTTGAATGCTTCCCTTGGCAACTTAGCATAAAATACTGTTAGTCACTCAGGTAGCAATACCGATTCCTCTAGTTGAATCCATTCTTCAGTTTTAGCACGCCTTCTTGCTACTAATATGTTGTGGAATCTGTTACTCTTTCATGAATTTGAGCATTGGTGAAAACCTCGTAACTGGCTTAAAACATCTCGGCACTTTGTGATCAGCCATCGTGGTTATCCCTGAAGAAAGGGGCATGAAATCTTTCACGTTGTCATTAATTAGTATCTGTTGTATGCATATTAGATGTAAGACATCATCATGCTGAATCCATTTTTGAATTTTTAGAGAATGTTAAGGAAACTTTCCTCCAGACTGATAGGAACCAGAACAATCCTTCACAAAAGGTCACTTCCTCCGAATGTGAATATGTCCAAAACACTTTAAAAAAAAAATTAACTCCTTTGGCCATATACATATAAAAGCAAGCCTTAATGTAGAATTCCACTATCGGGTCAATTCAGCAGCCATTCAACTAAGCACATATAGGCAAGCTACTGTTTTGTTGTGACAATATAGAGGGAGGGGAAGATGCAGTGGGGGGGGGGGGTGTACACCTGTGGTCTTATCAATCTTACATTTTCCTTCTGTGCTGTGCCTCTTGTCCTTTCTCTCTCTTGGAAGTCTATCCCAGGGGCTCCACCCAAGGTTGAGGGTTTTTCCCTAGATCTGTTGATTTTATGTTGATACCAGTTAGGCATCTGGCTGCCTATTCATTTTCCCTGGTTTGGTCCACCGGCTCTCTGTTGGCATGAATAAAAATAATTATGATCCAAGGTAAGATGTGATGGAGCAGAGGAGAGTTCTGAAATTCTCTAAGGAAATATGACAGAGCAGAAAACTTCTATATTTTATTTCATGCAAACCCAGGGGATGGAGATGGAATTCCTAGAGTAAGTGGCATCTGGGCCAAGCTTTGAAGGAACAAAAGGATTTAAACTAGTAAAAACGAGAAAGAAACATCTCCTAGACACATTTTAGAAATGCACAGAGGCAGGAAACAGCAGCTCAAGGTTAGGGAACAGTTAACCGTCCACTTTGGCTTACAAGATGTCATCTTCTTGCTTTGGAGATAGAGCAGATGTGATTCTGAAACTGAAGAATCATCGCCTCCATCAGAGCTTTCTGTCATCCTTTCTGGTTACCAGCTCCCTATTGTAACGCTGTTTGGGGTATCAATGTTTCTTTGAAATTCGAACCTCTACCCTCTTTAAGCTTATTGTACACAGGATTTGTTGCAGTATTCTGTCTTGCTCCTTCTCTTTTGCATTTTTCAGTGGAGCAGATTTTTCAAAATGGAGGCTTAACTTGCATGAAATTCAATTAAATCAACAAGTATTTAATAATCCCTTATTGTGTGCTAGGTTAGGCTTAGGTATACATATACAAAGAATGAAACAATTCCTACTCTCGCAGGAAATGTACTTTCTATGGAGAGACAAGACTATACACACAGGACAAATATAGTAAATAAACAGGAATACATATGCGTGTATGCGTATGTGTGTGTGTGTGTGTGTGTGTGTGTGTGTGTGTGTGTGTGTGTGTGTGAGAGAGAGAGAGAGAGAGAGAGAGAGAGAGAGAGAGAGAGAGAGAGAGAGAGAGAGAGAGAGAGAGAGAGAGAGAGAGAGAGAGAGAAATGCAAGGTATTATCAGGTAGAGGGCACCAGAAACTGGGAGGTTCTTTAATGTATAAGATGGTGCCTAAACTGCCTCAGAGGAAGAATAGCACTGGGGGGGGCCTCCGTTAGGCAAAGGTAAGGTGGGCTCTGAGTGCATTTGAAGGATGCTGACCTTTGGAAAGGCCCCAAAATGGGTGTGTGTATGAGCTGCAAAAGCTGGATCACAAAGTTCAGGAGGAGGGGGAATTTGGGAAGATAGGCGGTCCTGCACTTTGCAAGTTTGTTTCATTATTGAATGGTACTGCGGTGTGGGATTGCCAGGAACATCCACCTTCCATGATGACCTTTGAGCAGCTGCACCTTTTGGTAACAAGATATTTCTTGAAGGATAGCCTTGTGACTTAAAACTGCTCACACAAAACATACAACTTGGATCTAATCAAGTACTTTATCCTTGTAGTTGTTTGCCGTTAAAGTATGTATTTATTTGTATGTATATCTACCACTACCTCTGAAGCTGGCCGAGTGCCTAGGATAATTCAGAGTTGAGCTGTCTTGTTTGCTTTGAGAGCTAGAAGTCTTTGATAGGTCTGCCTGCAAATGACATATTGATAAATTCTTGGTTTTGACTGATTCACTTGTTTTGGGTTTTTGTTTTGTTTTTTAGCTTAAATCTGGATTAGATCAAAGACTTTTAGAGCTGGAAAGTACTTCCTTAGAGATATAGTCTGACCACAGCTTTACTTGTGAAAAAGACCCAGAGAATTTAATTTGCCAGAGATCATCTACTTAATATTTGCTTCATTTTTGTTTATCTAATTAACTGGATCTCCAAGCACTCTCCAGTCTTGAATGTGATAGAAGGAAGCATTTTTTTCTTCCCCACTATTCTGAGGAAGTGGTGGCTTAGAATTTCTAGTCCTTTGGTGGATTAATGTGCATGTAATTGTTCCCGTGAACAGTTTCCAAAGCACATTCTGGTCCTCTTTTGTGTAAAGATAAAGGTGTAACACTTGGGTAATTCAGGGGCCCAAGAGATTAGCTAATTTTTTTGGCAGTTTGGGTCATAATAAGGAAATGAGGACGGATATCTTAGTAATATCTAAAAATACAGTTGCCCAAGCAGCCCTAGACCTCTCTTTGGTAGCTGAGCATTTTATTCAAAAGCAAAAGGGAGAGGTAATAATTAACTCTTCTTCGGTTATTGCAATATAATAGTTTTTAAAGAGGTCTCAAAGTTGTCCCTAGTAGTAGATCAAAATATTTTCGATGATTACTCTTAATTGCCTAAGTCACCATATTTTCATTGTTGCTGATGATTATTTTGAGTTCATTCTTTCTTAGAATGCAAAGCCTTTTCCCTTCAATTGATTCTCTAGTAGTTGCTTTAACTGTATTGCATAGTGCAGTCTAATACTGTTTGGAAAACAAGGCCTGGTTTGTTTCTGGATTTTAAGTGTTCTTTGTGGAATGATACCTTAATCTCCACATTTAAAATATATTCCCTCCATAAATATCTCTGTAGTTTGTGCCTAGAATCAGAGGACATGCCAAAGATTGCTGCTAATGTCCTGTTCCATAGTGTCAGGACTTTGATACAGGTAATAAAATGTATGATCTTGTTTTCTCTCTGTCTCTGTCTCTCTTTCTCTCTCTTCTCCCTTCCCTCTCTCTAACAAGAATGGTTATTCTTTTCATCATAGCAGTATACATAGACTTTGATGTTCCAAAGACTTATGGTTTGCTTCCATTTATGAAGTCACTTTTCCTGGTTTACATAGGGTTTTTCTACTTTTTTATCTTCAGAATACTCCAAGTAGCCCTGGGGAAGAAGGTCTTAAAGCACATGGGGGCTTTCAACTTACCATTTTCTTTGTTTTAGGCTCCATAAAAACACAGAATCACCAGTTCCTGCTTTGATGTGACATGTGACTCCCCAGAACACATCTTGCTTCTGTAGACCAGCTCCAGCAGGATTCCATGGTAGCTGGGATGTTAGGGCTCAGGTAAGTAACCTTCTTTTTTTTTTTTTTAGTATATGTCATGGTTTGGCCAACTGTTTTAAAAAAAAAAAAAAAAATGTTGTGCTACACTTGGACAGTATAAAAATACCCCAAAGACTAAAGATATAATTAACTGTGCCAAACTGCGCCATATAATAAAAAAAATTTACTTCCCTGAGCCCTGAAAGGTCAGTTTTTGTGCGGTTACTGCCTCATGGTATGTGTTAAGGAGTAAGATTAGAGCAAAAACTGGTGATCTGTAATTTGAGTTCACCTTTCAGCAGGTTAGCTAAGCTTAAAATCACCTATTGCTGAATTCTCTGACCACCTGTTACAGTAGTTTAACATGTCTGATAATTTTTCTTAAATACCTTCCGTGATTTTTAATTCATGATTGTATAGTGTGTCTTGGGGGACAGTAACTGTTAGTAGTATATCCCTGTGAATGTTACTTTCTCTAGGTTCTCACCAAGCAGCAGAGGACCTAGCTATGTATGTATGCTTAGTACATGATTGCTTAGGTGGCCTTCCTGAGGTGAGAAGTGCACACACAGATGAACATGTTGAGTTGAGTCAGGGAAATAAATAGAATATCTTTTGCAGTTAATGTGGCAGATAAACTGAAATTTGGTGCTTTTGGCATCATTATAAGGGTTATAGTTTTTTTTTTGGGGGGGGGGGTTAAATGGTTTCGTAATGATTTCTCCATTGTGTTATTGTGCCCAGCATCTCCACTTTTAAAAATATTTAGCAGTCATGCCATTTTTCATAATTTAATAAAATATGTAGCAATTGCCCTAAATTTCTTGGGAATTTGTACACTTGGAACTCACACACCCAGTATTTTGAGGCATAGAAGATGACAGCTTCTTTTCTCTCTTCATGGTAAGTTTCTTCTGATATTTGCCAGTCCATTGAAGAGACCTTAATACAGACTTGGGACCAACCAGCATTTGAAGCCCTCCCTTCAATATCAAAGGGGTATTGTTGAGATAAAAAATAATCATCCTAACGTGCTTAGCACCATGCATGGCATGTAGTGCCAGAGTATTGTTTAACTATTATTATTATGTTTTGTTCCAATCTTCTCTTAACACCTCACTATACAAATGTTGTGCTAGAGAACAAAATTTGTGCAAAGGAAAATAGACTGACATGTGAAAGAAAGGGGGTAGCATTTTGCATCTTTCAAGTCCCAAATTTGGCTCTGCTTATGAGTCTTAAGATTTGTAACAGTAATTCACACCATCCATTGCTATGAAATGTGATCTGAGCTTTGTTCACAAGAATTTTGTGATTCTCTTTGCTACTAGGGGTAATTGTGTGGCTTATGCTGTTTTGTCTCATAACCTGAGTCAATCAACTATAAAAGTTTGAAAAGATTTCCTGAGATAAGTTTTAGGATTTTATTGTTTTGTGGTTTAAAAAGAAATTTTTTTTCTTTTAGAACAACAGGTAATTTTCAGGGTATCCCCTTAAGATTTTAAAAAACAATAGAAAAGTTCCCTAAACATGTATTGTGAATGGGAACATTTGGAAGCCCCAACTTCAAAGAACATCTATTTTTTAAATGTTACTATTGCTAGTAAGAGAATACTCTAGGGTAGAAAATTATTACCTACCTTTAGTAAATAAACGTATGACTTTTAAAAATTTTGTAAATAATTCATAGACATTAGAAATAATTTAGAAAAACCTAAATTATCTCATCCTTATCATAATAATAACTGAAATGGCATTTTCAAATCCTACCTTCAGAGGGTAAAGGTAGTATCTGTTTAACCATTTATAAACTTAAAATAAAGGGGGAAAAATGCTACATGTGTAAATTTTTTTAAATCTCCAAACCCTTTTTAAAATACGATAATTTCCTTTTGTTTCTTTGGTGAACTGCAATTGGAAAGTGGGTTAAGCTTATTATGCTATCAGTTTTTAAGATGTGATCCTAGAAACCATGAGAGAGCTTGAAAACTGAAATTTAAATAGATAAATTAAGACTTTTTTTAGTTTCACTGGCTCTCAACAAATTCTAAGTCTAGGAACAGATGATGATGGTTCCCAATGATTTTTATAGTAAGACTCCTCCTATCTGTTAGTCTTCTTAATGTCATTGTCATTTGCAAACTTTCTGAATGCTTTTCCCATGTGCATTAAAACGCTAATGACTGTAAAACTGTTCCCTAAAAGTGTTTTTTTTTCCTGATTTACTTTAAACTTTAAAAAAAAAAATTGCTCATTTTATGATTGCTTTTTTAATGTTTATAATCTTTAAGGGATTTTTTTTTTTTATCTTGACAGCAGAAAAGTTGATAGTGCTTTGATGATAATTCTGCTGACAGACTGACTGCAGTGTATGTTTTGAGTGGCCCAATAAAATATTGGTGATATTGCATGAAGGCTCTATTAATTTTGTGTCAACTATGTAAGATTAGAATTTTTCTGTTTGACACCATTTGGATCTTTTGAAATGAGGGTAACACAAGTTGGTGAAGAATTTCTTAGTTCTTTACCAGCACCCTTTTCTCCACAAACTTAGCAAGCACAAACTGGATCTCATCTCAGACCCAAATAGAAATTTTCTTGTGGTTGCTGCATGATTTTATTTTCAACATTCCCTTTATTACAGAAGCACAGTTTAATACCAATGGAGAGATTTCCTTTTACAATGTTTTTGAGGGTTATCTTAAACCTGAAGTATGGGCACTGTGTCTCTTTGAGTTTCATTTTGAATCAAGAGATATGATGACTTTTTTTTGTAAAATGAAGACAGTTCTTTGGCAAATAAAATTATTAGGGAATAAAATCAAAATCATGTATGAGCATCGAAGAATTGCCTAATGAAAACCCAACCTGATTTATCACTCCTGATTTAACAACAACAAAAAATCTTTCTGGGAGAAGGAGGAAGGAAAGTGTATTCTGTCGTCTTCTCTTCCCTCCTTACCCACAGCCTTTGAATTGCAGAAAATCCTGCAGTATAGGATAATCCCATAGATTCATGACTGCAATAGCATTCACCTGATAGGTAGAACTACTGCTGTTTATCCAGCATAAACAAAATCCTTTTTTCAGCAACTTACACTAAAAAAAACCTTTCTCTTGCCATCCAAAGTGTTCTAAGAACTACTTTTTCTTTATGTTCTAAACTTTTTCCACCTTGTTTCCTAGTGCTTTCTAGAAATTTTAACAGGAAAGGTTTTGATTGAAATTGAGTTAGCATCATTTTCAGAGTATTAACACTAATCTATGAACAATAACTGAATTTTTGACTTGGAAGGTAAATTTAATACATGTCCAGAAATAATTTAAATTACAGAAAAACCAGAC
This sequence comes from Sminthopsis crassicaudata, assembly GCF_048593235.1. Lineage (NCBI taxonomy): Eukaryota > Metazoa > Chordata > Mammalia > Dasyuromorphia > Dasyuridae > Sminthopsis > Sminthopsis crassicaudata. The sequence goes on along the minus strand of NC_133623.1, from coordinate 73,160,478 downwards.
AAAAATTGAAAGACATTTTGTTGAATTTATACACCTTGATCCTATTTAGAAGAGAATAATTGGATTTCTGATCACAAAACTTTTTTTCTCCCACAAAAATAATGTTTTGTTGTGTTGTTTTTTGTTTTTTAAACAAAAAAATAATTATTTTGGTAGACTTACAGACAAAGTAACCAAATAATTGCCCTTGAATTTGAAAGTGAGTCTGTGCCAAGTTCATGTTCCTTTCAAGACTAATGCCCTAGCCATCAGATTATGTCACTTGGGAGATGTCATTTCCTTTCTCTGATTGCTATTGCTACTAAAAGAACAACATGAACATTTTGGTTTAGGGTAGTTGTACTTTCAGTATCTAAGTGAAATTTAATTTTTGATGATTTTAAAGCCTCAATTTCATTTGGAGCTTCATGTGGTGCCTTAAGCCTTGACAGTTGCAGTGGTGAATTGTTTTTAAATAATTTTCTCCCCTATTGTTAATTTCCAAATTTAAATATCTATGCTTGTTTTTAATATATATTTTCTAAACAGTAAAAGAAATTGGTCCACATTAAGAACTAACATCCTATAGTTTTGCTGTTTGGGGTTTTAAAACTTGGCAAAAAGTATAAATGTCCTCGAATGGGACAGTTTGTCTTTGGCTCTCAGTAACAACAAACAGAAATGATTGTACCAAGCCTGTGATATCAGCTCTTGTGGCTCAATGTTGGGAGGCCTTTTCAAGTGGTCTGTGTGACCCTATAAGGGAACAGATGTCTAGTATTGTGTTAAATCTTAGTCAACCTCTTTCCATCAAAACTGTGTTAAAGACTTGTTTACAAGCTCGTGCTATTGTCTCAGTATTTCAGTTTCTACACACTTGCCTCTCAGCCCATTTTAAGAAATATAATTGAGAATTGAGATCTAGTTTTGCCATCCTTAATATTAGCTTTATGCTTCATTACTTAGGAAAAATATATTATTTAGGATCTATTATACACACACACACACACACACACACACACACACACAAAAAAAACCCATTTCAAATTAGGTTATATTCTGAAAAACAACTTTGTGAGAATTTTTTTTTTCTTTTTGCATGGCATCCAAATCTTAATGCTTTGTTTTAAGTCAGAGGATGCTTTTTTTTTTATAATGGCTGGCGCCACCAACTCCACCCAGAACCCGAAAATGCCATTCTAATCATTTTGTCTCTTTCATTATCTCCCAAAGTAAAGGTTCTGTGCGAAGGACTTGGCTTATGATACTGTTTATGATGCTCAGAGCATAAGGTAGTAGTGCCTTCTGCTATGGCTGTAGCAGTGGCTTCCTGGCTCACAGACTCCAGTGAAGGGCCCTGTGATGAAGAAGAAAGTAGAGGGAGGTTAGGTCTGGACAATTGTGATTAGAGCCAGTCACTTTTGGGACACTCCCAGTTGCAGTCAGAAAATAGGATCGAAACCCCGTAATTCAGGGTCTTTCTGAGTGATTGAGCCTGACTTTAAACTTCTTCCATTGGTACTTATGGAGTCCATAACTAAGGGTGAGCAATTTAATTTCTGTGAGCTTCAGGTAACTTTTCCTGATCCTTGACCTCTCTGTCCTCAGTGTCCAGTTTGGCTACATTATTGCAGAGTGCCTCAGTGTAAAAACCGAATAAAAAGGGTCAGGTAGCATTGCGTAGAAGTACTTGTGGTATGGTCTGTTTTGTGTTTGCATGAAAACACATGTTCTGTCAACAGGTGTGCAATAGAGAATTTCTTTTTCTTTCGCCTTTGTGGTTTCTCAACCATCTCTAAGGCTTGGGGCAGAAACCACAGGGCTTGAGTACTTAGAAGTAAACTAAATGGTTTGACAAGGGAGTAGAATGGATGTTGAGTGAGGGGGCCAAGATTCTCTAGGAAGTTCTGTTTTGATCTCTCTCTTTCTCTCTCTCTCCTCTGTCACTCCCATTCACTCTTTCCCTGTCTCTTATCTTTCCTTCTCTCCCTTCCTCCTTCCCTCTTCCCTTCCTCTTTACTCCCTTCTACTTCTTCTTCCCCTACTTCTCAACCTCCCCTACCTTTTCCTTCCTCTTCTCTTTTTTTACACCTCTCTTTTCTCTTTCCCCCTTCCTTTCCCTCCCCTCATTCTTTTCTCTTCCCTTTCACCTCTCTATCTTCTCTCTCCCCTCCAATAAAATTTTAAGTTCTTGTAGGGAAAGGGGGGGGGGTAGTTAACTCTAAATCTGTCTTTCTCTCCCTCTCTCTTTTGACGTTGTGTCCTCAGCATCTAGCATGGTGCTTGGTATATATTAGGGGCTTAATAAATACTTGTTGAATTGATGTTTATATCCTGACTATCTCTTAGAGCGTTTTTTGTGTGTGATTGCATCTAGTTCCAGAAACTTGGGTCATTCATCATGAATGCATACTGTATGGGACTTTATTGTCCTTTCTCTTGTTATTGATTTATATAAGTTTCAACAATCTGGACCAAATTGTATTGGGGGGGAAGGGGTCTGCCTTGAGAGAAGAAATGTATGTAATAGTTCTGGGTTCATAAAAAATTTATTATTGAAGCTGAAAGACCCTAATGGGGCTGTTTGATCTCTGACCTTGCAGGATATTCTTGTTATCTACTGGATTCATTTGAAGCAACTCTTCTACTTTTTTAGTCCCTGAAATCAGGGAGAGAAATTCACAATTTTATTATCTTTATTTTTCAGCACCTTGGATTATAGTGGTCATGATAACTTAATAATGAAGTAGTAAGCTCCATTGGACCAGAATGTGAAAGTATAACCTAAGAAAGTATTACTTATTTGAATTTCCCCCCTGCTCAAGACAGACATTTAACAAATGGAGTTAGCAAAATATTAAACTAATTTTTATAGTTAATGTGATTAATATTGTAAGTACCGTTGTAAGACAATCCAAATTTAACCCCCCAAATTAAAATATCTGATTTTTATCTTCTCTACAATTTGATATTAATTGAGAAGAGCTTGATGAGTCATTCATTATGATCTTTAGACAGGGTTCGACCAAGTTCTTCAAACCTACGTTCTAAACCTCAAATATTGGAGCCAGATGAATTTTTTCACTGTTGAGGTAAAAAAGAACAAAAGGAGGTGGAGGGGAGAGAAGGAAGCATGTTGCCACAGGATATTTATTTCCAATTACAGATAGAATCACAAATTAGCACTGCATAGGGCTACAGAAGCCAAAGGATTAAATTTCAACAGTTATTTATTGAATGCCTGTTATGTGCATGGAAGAACAAAGATGAAAAACAACATAGCCCTCCCTTGAAGGAGCTTATACACTGCAGATACACAAGTGGTTTACAAAGTAAGGGGCAAAGGAAAGCTAAACAGTTTTTTTTTTAGAAGAATTTAAGAAAGAAGGAAGCACATTTAGCTAAGAAACATCTAGGAAGGCTTCCTGAATAAGGTTTTCCACAGATAAAGATAAGGAGGGGAGCACATCCCAGGCTTGTGGAAATGCATGCAATTTGAGATTTTGTTCCAGCTTTGGCTGGAACATAATATACAGAAAGGAGAATAATGGAAGTGAAACTGGAAAAAATGCAGAGAGGGTAGAAGAAAGTGTGATAGAGTGGAAAGAGCAAGAGGCTAGAATTTAAAAGAACTTTTTTATAGGCCCAGGCAAGTCATTCCCCCCACCCATAGGCCTCATTGTCTCACTTGTTGAAGGAAGGAGTCAGACAAGATAATAACTTTAGGCCCATCCAGCTCTGACATTGAGATCAGAGAGGAGGCAGAGAGAGGAGCTGAGCTATATGCTGGCCAGCCCCATTCTGCCCCCAAATCAGTTCCTTTTTCCTACTCTTCTCTCATATGTGGGTAGGAAGCTGAATCTGAGTTGGAACAGCTATGGCGGTAACCAAAAAGCCCAGAGCTCTCAAGTGAGTCCCAAGTGCCACCAACACTGAATGGTATTTGTTGTCTGCTCTCACTATGATAGTTAACTTCACTTAGGTAGTTTCAAGTAAGATTGCACTGAAACAGGTGCTGTGATGAAACTTTTTTTTTTCTGATTCTTAGAATTTTTTTATTACTACTTACTCAATTTTAGTGACCCAAAAACCCTTTAGATGGGAAAAATATGCCTTTTTTTTTTAACACTGGAATATTCTGAACACAAAAAGTATTCCTACATGAAATATATAACAAAATTTACAATTTCTTTTTTTTTTTCCTTTTTTTTTTCTTTATATAAAGCTTTTTTATTTTCAAAACATGCATAATTTTCAACATTCACCCTTGTAAAATCTTGTGTTGCAAATTTTTTTTCTCCTTCCTTTCCCCCCACCCCTCCCCTAGTCATCAAGGAATCCAATATTTGTTAAACATATGCAATTCTTCTATACATATTTCCACAAATATCATGCTGCACAAGAAAAATCTGATCAAAGAGAAAAAAAAAATGAGAAAGAAAACAAAATGCAAGCAAAAAAACAACAAAAAAGGTGAAAATACCATGTTGTGATTCACACTCAGTACCCACAGTCCTCCCTCTGGGTGCAGATGGCTCTCTTCACATAATGAAACTGTTAAAGAACATGAAGGCCCTCAATTGCCCCCTCATTGCTTCTAGGCAATCCTTCTGCATCTTCCTGATCAACTCAATTTTCCACTGTCCACAGTGGCTCTTTCAAATTTTCTCAAGTCTCCCATGGCTCCCCTTCCTCCTACCCTCTCAGCTGAGAGAAAAAAATTTGAAGCCATTCACCTTTTCTCCATCTTCATTCTCCTTGACCTCTCTATAGCTTTTGACACTATAGGGTCCCCCTTTCTCCTTGATACTCACCTCTCTAGGTTTTCAGGTTTCCACTCTCCTGATTCTCCTTCTACCTAACTGACTACAACTTTTCTCTCCCCTTTGCTGGATCCTCCTCCAGACCATGCCCTCTAATCATAGATGACCCTCAGAGTTTTGAACCGGGACCTCTTATTTTTACCTCAGCTTTCACCTGCCACACTTCTCTTTCTAAATTTGGTGGTCTCATCTGCTCTCATGGATTTAATTCTCATTTCTACTGATGATGCTCAGATCTACCTTTCCTGCCCTAACATCTTTGCTGTTCTCCAATCTTGTATTTACAACTGCCTTTCACATATCTCTTTCTGGATGTCCAGTAGACATCTTAAACTCAACATGTCCAATATAGAACTTCTTATCTTTTCCCCCCTTCTACCTTCCCTATTATTGTCATGACCTGTTTTCACTTCTCAACCCATTAATATTACCCTCCTTAACAAAAAACAAAACAAAAAATAAAATACTGGCTGCCTTGCTACTCCATGAACAAGACTCCTCTCATTATTAGACTTTTTTTTGGCGAATGCCCATGCCAAGAGTACATTCCCTCCTCATCTCTGCCACCTGGCTTTCCTAGTTTCCTTTAAGTACCAATTAAAATCCCATCTTTTACAGCCCAGCTTCTTTTTTTCTTTTTTAAATTTTTTTATTAAAGCTTTTTATTTTCAAAACATATGCATGGATAATTTTTCAACATTGACCCTTGCAAAACCTTGTGTTCCAAATTTTCTCCCTTTTCCCCCCTCCTCTAAATATAGCCTAGCTTCTTATACTGTGGTTTGAAACCTCACACAGGGTTTCATAATGTGAGGGTTACAAAATTATGATTTATAATCAGTAAATGCTTGATTTGTATACCTGCTTTATATAACTATTTACCTGGGGTCACAAGTGGAAGAAGTCTTAAGAAGCCCTGCTTTAAAGGAAGCCCTTCCTTACTGCTAGTACATTTTTCTTTCTTAAATATTTTCTTTTCTTTTTTTTTTTTTTTTTTTTTTTTTTTTTAAATACATATATCTTGTTTATACTGTTTGTATTTCAAACAGTCAAAAATTTTGATTTTAGAGTCCTTGAGGTCAGGGACTGTTTTTTGCCTTTTTGTATCCCTACAGCTTAGCAAAGTGCCTGACTTTTAGTATACACTTAATTAATGCTCATTGACTGCCTGACTTGTTGAGTCCTTATCTTGAGACTTCTATTTTTTTTTTAAAAAGTTCTTGTTAGACTTGAAGTCTTAAAACACTAACTGGCAGACCTTCACTTGACATAGTAGTTTCAGGGTTAGTCTTTCTCCACGGGAGGGCAAAATGCCTGTAGTCTGTGGAGATAGACATATCTTGCACTTGTTGACACCAATGTTCACACTTATATCCAGCTTGAAGGTATACAACATGCTTTCTTCCCACCTACCCACCTTTGTGAGATAGTACAAGGAGTAGTCTCACCATTTTGTAGATTGCCAGTTATTTCTGCTTATAGTTAGCAGAGTGAGTCGAACAGAACCAATTTTGTAATACAAATCTAGCCACACTTTTTTATTACAGATTTTTTATGATTAATTACTAAAATCAGTGAAAGTCTCTAAGATTGAGGAATAATTGTTCCCTGTTCCTCTACCTATATCCATAGTAAAGAATTTAAAGTAGGGAAATGAATGTTTGAGATATCAGAGTTCATCTACTTATGATTTAGTCATATTTCTGAGAATATAAAAGAGTGGTCTGTGTCACTGACCTTGCAGTTATCATTTTCTAGGAAGTTTCAACAGAAAAAGCCAGTTAGTTTTGCCTGTCGGTTTGAATTTTTCCTCTTCTACTCTGAGAAGTCTTTAAAAAAAAATGAAGGAGATTGAGTAGGAAACATTATGGAGGCTTTACCCTAAATTATATCTATTCTGTAACTAAAGAGTTTCACTTTCTGAAAGTATCAACAGGAAGCTTTCACTATGTTGAATTTATTTAATTTCTTCTCCCCACTAAACATCTAAGAAGTAGAGAAAAATAGCATATGAACTTAGGAGGAAGAATCCTATAGCTAATGCAGCCGTTGTCAAAATTTTTCCTATTACTTTATTTAGTGTTTAGGGGCTGGTTAAGCTGATGGAAATCAAAGCTTATGTCGAGCTGTTGTCAGGTAGTTAATCTAAGGTAGACTCTGTTTTATGAGAAGCCTTGATAGGGAGTTATTGTCAATTCAGGAAGACCTGGCTTTGAGGCCTGCCTCTGCCACTAGGTAAGGTGCTCATGGACAAATCATTTAACATCCAAGTGCCCCCTGAAACTCAGGAAAACTCAAGTTATAGACAAAATACTATATATAAAGTCCTTTATAAATCAAAGTTCTGTTGAAAATTATTTCGTATTGGTTCCATTGGAAGGCTCTGTACACCCCTTTCTACCCCCAGTAAAATTGCAGATCTATATGTCTGTCTCCCACATGAGTTTTAATAGTATGTACCCAAACACTCTCGGCCTTTGCTTTTACATAAGCCAAGTTTTAGGAAGACTTCAGTACTAATGACAGAATCACAGACTCCAGGCTCTACCATGAGATCACTGAGGCAGCTGATCTTTATGTGACAGAGGCTTTAGAAGGTACAAAAGGGCTTAGTGGCTTTATTCTTATCATGACTTGTTTCCAGTGCATGTTCCAGAAGCTCATTATTGAGTTGTAGAATTACTACCTTAAGAGGCATTTCGGCTTTGCTTGTTGGAACCTTTTCAGGGAGATTGGATGGGGATGACTGGCTTCAGTGTCCAGGACTATCAGACTTTCATACTGATAATGAATGTGCTTCTGAATTCCTTGGATGAAGGATTCTTTTATAACAGAGCACTAGATTTGGGAAAAAATGAACTGTATTTCTTCTCCCCTCTGTACTGTTTTCTCTTATTTAAACTATAGGGCATGGTAATTCTCAGGTCAAGATAATTGTGAGATAACTTTTAAAGTGGTTTTCTCCTCACCTAATATTTAACAAGAAAATTGAAATTGGAAAGCTGCAGGAACTGATAGTGGAACTGGACCAAGTAAGTAGCGGTGATTTCCTTCCATATTCATGTTAATATATACTCTTTAATATTAGTGGCATCATAGAGAAAGTCCTTACAACTTCTGATGTGCTTCTTTTGTTTTCTCTTGGCCCTGGCTCTATCCTATGTGGGTCTTCACTTTGCCTTGCAGGGTGGGCATGGGTGGAGATGGGGAGCTTACAAAACAGCTCTCCTGAGAAATTATCTTAATAGCATTTCTTTTTTAAAAAGATGGTTTGTTTCTAACTGGCCATAAACTTTGTTCCTGAAGAGAAAAAACTGATCTTAGGTAGGAACTTAACTTTCTGAGAAAATAATGTATTAAAGGAAATCTTTCAAAATGAGATTATTTGTCTTTAAGCTTAAAGTAAGCAAGTTTTATCAAGTGGGTAAATAATCCTTTTGAAGATTAAATCTGGAAAGTAATGGACCTTGCAACACAATTTCTTAACTTTTATTTCCTGAGTGTTTTGGTGTGTAGATCTTGATGCGTTTTTATTTGAGATTCACTTCATGCTGTTTAAGTGTTGTATTTATTTTGCTTCTGCAAACGTTCTGAGCTTCCAAAGTTGGAAGAGTTTCTTGGTGAACCCCATAGAAACCTGAATAGTCTGTTATTAATTAAATAAGAGGATATTAAGAGAAGCATTTTCAGAAATCCCCAGCGTTGGGTTTTTTGTTTTTGTTTTTTTTTTTCCCCAAAGAATGAGGCTGCTTGAATGAGGCTGTTGTAATGAGTACTTGCAGCAGGGGCCCTAGCTTTTGATTCATACAGAGCCTGAAAGGATCAACTTTCTCATTAGAAAACTCTAGAGATGAGAGAGTGCCAAAGTTAAGTTTTATGTTTTGGGGGTGAGGTAGAGCGGAGGTAAGAAAAGAAAAAGGGGTTAATTAACAAGGGCAAAATATAACAAATGAAAGATGGCTAGCTCACAAGCACCCTTCAGGGCTGAATCAAATGCCATGTTCGTTAGAATGAAAACATTAACCCAGAAGTGAGCTAAGAAATGTGTGTTAAGAAATCCCATTGGGGATTGTGAGGTGCTGAATTCTCTGACTTCTCACCTGTTGGCTTATTTTGTAGATTTTCCTTTTTCTTTGTGATTTAAGATCCTAAACAGAGACAACTTAGTTACTTTCAGAAGCTTGGTATGTTTAATAGAACTGACTCTCTATTTCAGGGATAATCTTTCAAGTTTGCAAATACTTGGCTATGCTCTCCTAATCATCAAGCATCTCTTTAGACTCTGTTCTGTGCCAAGCACTGCTTTATCAGAGTGGGGCAGAATTTTTCCATGTTTGATGCCAGGTATCACCAGTTTTGGGATAATTCCTTTTCCAATCCCTTAGCTTTTTTATGTCAGTGAATGAAAATGAATGTATTGAGTACTTACTGTATGCAAAGTGTTGAGGATTCAAATAAAAAAGAAAGTTCCTTCTCTCAAGGAATTCACATGCTATGACAGATCAGAGCTATCAACTGGCTAGTGCTGAGCAGATTAAAATGTAAGTGGGAAAGATTTAATAAAATAAATAATAATACAATCGATGTGGTTAATTTGTGGTTTTCTAAATCTAGATGGGGGGATCTCTTTTTATTTGGGTTTGATATCACTGGGGTAGCAAACACATCTAAAAGGCTTCAACTGCAAGTCAGATGGAAAGTCATAGTCCTTAGGTGGCAAAGCATATTTTTTAATGTTATTTCAACTGATAAAATCATATCCATTTATCCTCTTGAACCAATTGACTTGAGTGGCAAAAATGTGATTGATTAAAAACTTTCTTTTCCTGAGTCTTCAGTAACTGTGGCTGCTCAGGAATAGCATCTGGAGAAGAGTGGCCAGGTGGCCTCTCCATAGGAGCTGTCAAAATAACTTGTTCATATTAGAGTTCCAGACTTACATGGGTTACCAGGGCCTTGAGTAGCTTTGAAATGGGGGGGGAAGGACTGTTCAGAATTGCAGTATTTTTAGGCTTGAAGTTTGGGGTGGCCTGGGATAACATGAAGTATGTGAATGGCACTGAGTCATAATTTTAAAATCTCTGCCCATATTGATTTTTTTTAAAAACAAATTACTAAAATGATTGCTTTAAAATCAATTTGCTAAGATCATAAGTAGAAGGCCACAGTAGTAACCTATCCAATTCATTCTGCATGCAGATCAGTAAAGTCTTTAGGGTTTAGTGTAAGTCATTTTCTTAAGGATCTTTTCATTTCTTGACATCAAATCATATAACATTGGCTTTGGTGTTATCAGGGTTGCTACATTTAATTATCCACCAGGATATAGTTTCAGAAATCTCATCAGCAAATTTTTTTTTTTTTTTAATCTGAGTGTTTTTGCTTTAGTATCTTTAGCAAGATAAGATTATCTTTTAGAAAAGGAATATATTAGAATTCCATAGACCTGGATGCGTTTAACCTTTAAAACAGTCGTATATGCTTAATTTTTTTTTTTCTTTTTTTGATCATCAGTGAATTTTCCAGTTAACTTTGAGTCTACCCTTTTAGTACGTTGGTTTTAGTTATCTGGAAGTTATTGGGAAATAGTATGATACAATAGGAAGAGCACTGAGTTCAAATACTGCCATTTCATCTTTCTGGTCCTCAGTTTTCACCCCTTTAAAATGAAGAAACTTGGGCATAAGTAATCTCTAAAACTAATGCGCTTTATGAGTCATCGCATATGTTTTTTTAAAAAATAGTTTTTCTAGCTTCTCCTGCAGTATTAACAGTCATTTCTTGCTGTTGTTGATGTGCCTGTCTCTAGTTGCACCTGGGGAGGGGGGGAATAGGTCAGGTTGTCATGGGGGGGATAGTGCAATAGATAGAGCACTGGACCTGCAGTTAGGAAGTTCAAATGCAGCATCAAATGTTATTAGCATCACTTAAACTCTTACATTTCTTCCCCATTTGTAAAATGAGGATCATAATAGCACGTCTGCACACCAGTTGTTGTGAGGATCAAATGAAATCATATTTGTAAAACACTTAGCCCAGTGCCTAGTACATGTTGTCATTTCAGTTGAGTCCAAGTCTTAGTGATCCCATTTGGGGTTTTCTTGGCAGAGATACTGAAATGGTTTGCCATTTCTTTCTCCAGATCATTTTACAAATGAGGAAACTGAGTCAGTCAAGGTAAAATGACTTGCCCAGGGTCACACAGCTAGTAAGTGTTTGAAGCTAAATTGCAATTCAGGAAGAGGAGTCTTCCTGACTCCAGGCCTGGCCTTCTATCCATTATAACAATAGTTCTCAAACTTTTGAATTCAGTGTCTTTATACTATTAAAAAAATATTGGGGATCTATCCAAAGAGGTTTTGTTTATATGGGTTATATTTATAGATATTTACCATATTAGAAATAAAAATTAATTTGGAATTTAAAGATCTTCAGGATTCTCTGTACCGTACTTTTGAGAACCACTGCACTATGCCATCTAACAATGCCTGGCACATAATAAGTGCTTGTTGCCCTCCTGGATTTTCTTTCTAATCTGTGGGATGGGACACCAGATAATTTAAGTTTATTTGAATTATGTCAGAGTCCATAGCCTCCAGAGGGCTGTCCTTTAAGTTATTTACTGTAAAGCTTATTGCATGGACCTTGTGGCATTTATTGTGGCTGCTCAGTGGCCTTTTTTGCTTCCTCTTGAGTTGTTGAATGGGGCCCAAGGAGGTTAATTTGTCTAGTGAGTAGATGTATTTAAGGTTTAGAGATAGTTTTCTTACTCAGGTGCTGAAATACTAACTTTTAAAATAGCTAGCTCTTACTAGCTATTTAAAAAGAAATTCCATCTTAATTGTGCCTATATTATATTTCCACATAAATAACCACATAGATTATGTCTGAGCACCACTGTCATTTTGGTAATTGATCATAGTCCAACAGTTGATGTTAGAATTAACAGAGGAGAACTGTTTCTACATTCCTGTCTGTGTTAAGTAGGACACACGTCATACTAACTGAGTTGATAAAAATAGCATTTATTCTGTTGTAAACACATAGGTAGGAATTTTTGTAAAGTTGTTACTGAAGTTGTACGTCCTTGCCAACAACAAGCCATTGTAATATACTTTTGGGTTAATGGACATACTTTTGGTGCTCATAAATTAAAAATGTAGAACCTTATGTTAACCTTCACTTGCTGTAATCTGTGCTGTTAGATCTGTTGGCAACTTGTAAATGAGGTGTTTTCTGTACTGTAGAAGGGACAGAGGATTAAAATCACATTTTTAGTGACTCAACAGAAACACAGATTTTCTTATTCAGTGGTTGGATTTGAAGTCCATGGTTTTTGTTGGTTTTGTTGTTGTTTTTTGATATCTTCTTTTTCCCACTTATATGGAAAATAAGAACTCTGTTTATAATGATTTTGGCATTTTCTAAGCTCATGATTGCTCTCTACTTTTCACAAGACAACCTATAGAAATAATTTTAGATCCTAATCAAGTCAAATTAAGCATTTATAACACTGAAATATTGACCATATATGTACTTTGTTGTTAATGGGTAGTTACTTGGCAGTCCTTTATAATTTTCACATTTATATATTATAAAAATAATATTTTTGTAATAGTTGGGCATTATTAAGGCAAAATTCTTTAAACTTGGTGTTAATGATGGTATTGCCACTTGTAAGTCTTTTTCAACCACTAATCTAGATGTTTTGTCTTTAGAACATCTACAGCAGAAAACCTTATTTGACACCGAAAAAAACCTTACTGAAATTTCCACAGTCAAATACTTATTTCAGTGCAGTGTCAAAGGGTGAGTCTATTCACTGTTCTTGTTCAGCTGGAGTAAGACCAAATAAAATGCAGTGTGTCTGTATGTGGCAAATGAATGGGCCCTTAGTTCATTTTTTTAATCTATCTTTAAAATAAAATTAGAATTGCTCCTGTAGACAACTGTTGATTAAGCAAGGCTGGCTTCACTTGAATTTCATTTGCAGAGCCAATATTTTTAAAATTGGGAAATGTTAAAAACATTTGGAAAATGTATCCTTGATAGTTGGGACTATTTATGAATGTGGTCACTTTCTCTTTCTGGATTAGAGTTTGCAGACCTTGCAGTGCTTTATTTAGTAAACTTAATTTTTCAAAAATATCCACCAGATATTCAAGTCTCAAGAAGAAATTTTTGCTAGATAGTGAACTTGCCTCCCCTTTCTTACCACTAAGGAAAATGGCACAAACACCCACAACAAGAAAACCAAACCAGCCATAGTTCTCAAAAATATAGGTGTCCTATGTTGTGTGATGAATACAACTTTGCAAAGAACCTTCCTTTTAATAGATTGTTTTTCCTAGAGTTGTTTACTCTTGTAACAATTTGAAAACTACCTAGCTTCTCACTCTTTAAATATTTCAATAAGTGATCATGTGTGAAGCATGCAGTGCATGCACATGCACTTTCATGAAAAGCTAGCCACATTATTTTTTTTAACAGCTTTTTATTTACAAAACATGTGCATGGGTAATTTTTTCAACATTGACTCTTGCAAAACCTTCTGTTCCAAATTTTCCCCTCCTTCCCCCACTCCCTCCCCTAGATGGCAGGTAGTTCAATACAATGTTAAATATGTTAAAATATATGTTGAATCCAATATATTTTTCCATATTTATACAGTTATCTTGCTGCACAAGAAAAATCGGATCTAGAAAGAAAAAACCTAAGAAGGAAAACAAAAATGCAAGCAAACCACAATAAAAAGGTGAAAATGCTATGTTGTCCACTCTCAGTTCCCACAGTGCTCTCTCTGGGTGTAGATGGCTCTCTTCATTATTGAGCAATTAGAACTGGTTTGAATCATCTTATTGTTGAAGTGAACCACATCCATCAGAATTGATCTTTGTACAATCTTGGTGTTGCCGTGTATAATGATCTCCTGGTCCTGCTCATTTCACTTAGCATCAATTCATGCAAGTCTCTCCAGTCCTCTGAAATCATCCTGTTGGTCATTTCTTACAGAACAATATTCCATCACATTCATACACCACAATTTATTCAGCCATTCTCCAATTGATGGGCATCCCTTCAATTTCCTATTTCTAGCCACTACAAAGAGAGCTGCCACAAACATTTTTGCACATGTGGGTCCCTTTCCCTTCTTTAAGATCTCTTTTGGATACAAGCCCAGTAGTAACACTGGTGGATGAAAGAGTATGCACAGTTTGATAACTTTTTGAGCATAGTTCCAAATTGCTCTCCAGAATGGTTGGATTCATTCACAGTTCCACCAACAATGTATCAGTTTCTCAGTTTTCCCACATCCCTTCCAACATTCGTCATTATCTTTTCCTTTCATCTTAGCCAATCTGAGAGGTGTATAGTGGTATCTCAGAGTTATCTTAATTTGCTAGCCACATTCTTAACCAGTGCTTGTAGATTGTAGATTGACAGTCAGTCCTAACATTGGTTGAGTGCTGTCATTGCAGAATCCAATCTTAACATATATCATTTTTGTGAAAAGTCATCAAGTATATTGAAATTTTCTCTTAATATGGTATTTCCACTCATTGGGTTTGCACAATAACAAATTCCCCAACAGCAATTCCCGTAACCTGTCATACATATATAATCAAACAAGCATCTTAAACTCCATCAAATTGCAGTACAAGATAGGAAGAGTTTGTTTTTCATTTAATTGATTGCAAAGGTCCTGTGTGGGTGCTTCTCTTTATTATGTGCCACCATATTGCCTATAAATGAAAGCATGCCAACCTGCTTCACACAGAATTTGCCAGGTTCTATCGACCACATCTGGAGCACCAACATTTCTCTTATGGAATGGGTCTTTTTACTTTGAGAAATTCTATAAGCAGCTTTTTATGCTGTAAGTAGTTCTTTCTAGATCAAAGCCATGATTGTTTTTAAAAGTTTATTTTGACTGATTAATAGGATCATCATAACGATAACATTAATATAGTACTTTAAGGTTTGCAAAGTGCTTTTAAAACAATATCATATGCTCACAACAACCATAGGAGACAGCTACTGTTAATACCCCCATTTTACAGATGAGGAAACTGAGGAAAACAGGTTAAATAACTTATCTCCCAACTAGTAAGTGTCTGAGGCTAGATTTGAACTCTGCTCTTTCTGACTCCAGACCCAGCGCTCTATATACTGAGCCAGATAGTTTTACCTATAAAAGCATCTAATTTTCCCTGGAAAGATTGTGTTGTGAGCCAGCCCATCCTTGAGTTACATTTTCAAGCTGTACAGAATTTCATGCCAGTCATAATTAAAAGCAAACATTTAAAAGAAATATAATCATCTTACCTGTTCATTAATAGTACTTGGGAATCTCAATGATAAAATAGTGAATAGTCTTTTCTTGATTGGGGCATTTATTTCATATTTCTTTACTTCTACTTAAATTCTCATGCTAGTTTAACTGCATCAGTGAATTTTCTCTTTAAACTGATTAGATATTTATCAAGAATTTTCACTTCTTAATAAATTAGAGGCAAAAAAATTAGACATTAAAATTTAACATTAAAAGTTCCAAACTTTTCTCCAAACTGTTTTTTTTCCAAACTCATCTTAAATTATTTCAGTTTTTTAAAAAGTTACATGGAATTTTTTTGTAAACTAGATTATTGTATTATAATTTACCCTAATGAATTATGTTGAGAAATGTTAATATGTTGTGGTACTTTGGACACAGATTTAAAGTTTTGAATTTGTACACTTCATGTTCAGATCGAGCAGGTGAAATGTTGTCCCACCTTGTCTGTATCCTAGCCTTTTTCAGATTCAATATGATGGTGGTGATTGATACTTAGCAGGGAGCTTTGACATACCCAATTCAAACCATATTAGATATAATTGCTACACAAGACAAGAAAATTGTTAGTCACATTTTTATTGGCTTTGATTTGAATTTTGTTTCCATTGGAAAAAAGTAAATTTGTAGGGTTGTTATACTCAAAAATATTCAATGACTTTGGCCATTGCTTTGTGCTGGAATATCTCAAATGGGGAGAGGAGTTGCACAGTTAGGAAAACTTGATCTTGTTGATTAACAGACAAATAGAACTGGAGTCCACTATTATTGATTCAACACTCAGGTACTCTAACCTCACTCTCTAGCAGGTGGCAATGGAGACAATCAGGTAAAGTGAAACTAGTTTGTCTAATGGTTTTGTCTTATGTGATGTCTGTATTTTCTGTTCTGGTGCAGTTATTCTTGGTTCTCTGACATAATGCTTTCATGATAATCCTCTTGGTTTATTTCGCTATAACATGAACATTTGTCTTTATGCAAATTGAGTTGCATTTGTTTTTTTAGGCATCTTTGAGTTAGACTTTTAATAATGTAAGTTCAGATGGATTTGAGATTAGTAGACACAAGATTTATATCAATAGGATATAGAGGTTTTATTCTTATGAAGTCTTTTCAGAAGATAAATGAGAATAGATTACCTTAGTCCTATGCTATATTAAAATCCTTTAAAAACAGAATCTGAGTATCAGGTAAGTACTATCAGCAGATTCTCAAATGCTGAAAAACTAAAAAATAGCAAGTGCTTCCCTAGAGAGAATTCAGAAAGGAATCCCACAACTAACTAGGGCAGTTTCCAAAGAATTTTAAGAAGTGGAGAAAATAGGAATAAATGGAGCTAGCTAACTGCATCCTTAGAAATTGGAAGATAAAGATGTTCACAAAAGCACATATAATATTAAATTTGTAAGAGATTTTGTAAGCCAGCTAGTTCTACTTCTACAGAACACTCAACAAAGTGGTTATCTACTTGAATACCTCCAGTGGAAACTGATAATTCCCTACTTGGTAAATAATGTTTGATTTCTCTCCATTTGGATTATGATTTCTAAACACAAATGTGAAAAGATTAATTAGGAAGTGAATAATTTATTTCTATAATTCTTTGAAGTTTAAAAATCACTTTTCTTACAACAACACTATGGGATTGATAAGGGGGTATAATATATCTAATTTTATAGATAGGAAACTATGGCTAAGAGTTATTGAATGATTTGGCTGAGATCAACTGGCCATTCAGAATTTGAGCCCAGAGCAAGTGACTTTTGGTCTAGCTGTCTTTCTCTCATACCAAACATTTTATAATCAGGAGTCTTGCGATCCAGGCCCAGCTCTGCCACTAACTTACTATCTGACTTTGGTCCAGTCGTTTCCTCTACCTGGGTCTTATTTTCCCAAATTGAAAAATGAGAAGCTTGATCTAGATAATTTTTAAGGTCTTGTTCCAACTCTAATATTCTGTGATGATTTTATGATTCTCCAATGAAATAGCTGGTCTTGACAGAAGAGCACAAAGACAAAGAAAGAAACCAGCAGAGGGAGAACCAAAATTTTAGTTGATTCTTGATGCCAAAAATTGGAGAACAACAACAAGTTATAAGAAGGAAAACAAATGGGGATGTGTGGTGGATGAAACAGCTTTAAAGAAGGAAAGGAAAAATGGTCTATTTGGTATTTCTTAGAATTCTGTGAATGGAATTGAGTTTCTTTCAGATCACAGTACAATTAAGAGTTTCTTGTCAAGGAATGAAATGACCATGATCCAGGCTTACATGTGATAATGGTGTTACTTCATCGAATAGTGAAAACAGGTCTCTCTTGTTAGTCCTCAAAGCTACGGTTCTGGTAATTGTCCCAAAAGATTCAGACTGACTTTCTGCAACAAGAACAAGAAAAATGATCTTTTTCCCTAGGTAAGTAACCCCCTGATTGTCTCTGTGGGCCAAGCCCAGGATTTGGGGAAAATTTGGGAACAAGCTGTTGGTGGACAGCACACCTTTGGAGAAATCTGGTTTTCAGGAAACACAGCTGAGACTGGGAAGGCTTGTCATAAGAAGCTATTGCAACAAGACTGGGAAATGAACTCTAGTACAGGGTTTCATTTAAAAAAAAACTAATATTTTGAAATATTTAGTAAGTATATTTAGATAACAAGTGTGTAATATGTGAGTCTGAATGTAGGCCATAACCTCTAAAGTGAGATCTCTTTAAAAGGAAAAGTGTATTTTAAAAATATTTTATATATAGCATATAGATATATTAATATATCTTCGTAAATACACATGGATATGCATGTATGTGTATATCTCTGTATTATATGATTATAAAATATATAGATATGTGAATATATATCATATTAACTATAAGCCCCATTCAGTTAACCAAATTTGAGAATGGAGGAATACAGTCTCTATTCAGACCAATATGATAAATATTTCAGTAATGAGAGCCAGTATAGTGGAATGGATATTGGACTTGGAGGCAGGAAACTTGGGTTCATATCTTTGCTCTGACACTTTGTAGTTATATAAACAAGATCAAGTTTGTGGTCAACTTAACCTCTGAGCTTCAGTTTCCTCATTTGTAAAATATGGCAACTTAAAATAATTTTAGTTGCCTGGGGTACTGGGAGGTTAAATGATTTGCTCAGGGTTACACAGGATATATGTGACAGAAACCTGACTTGAGCCCATTGAATTAAAATAGTAATACTTATTTCAAACAAGAGGCAATATTGCAGAGTATATAGAGGACTTGCCTTAGAAAAGTTGATGTCCTGCAGTAGAAACCAAGAGGACACACTAACTTCTTTTTTAGTTTTCTGTTATCTTTTGTTTTTCTATCACTTATATTTCTCAGTCTCTCCCCCCTCAGCCAGTTCTTAAAACAAAGAACAGCAAAAGGAAAAAAATCGTTCAGCAATATTAACTAACAGATTAACTGTTCTATGTAATGTTCCATCCTCACCAACCCCCCAGCTCTGCAGAAAAGGAAGGAAGGAGGGGCCAGGCTTGGTCATTGCACTATTACAGCATTCACTTTTGATCGTTTGGTATTTCTTTCCTTTATATTCTTGTAATTGTGTGTATTGCTTTCTTGGTCCTGCTTCTTTTACTCTATATCAGTTCATTTAATAAATGCTTCTGTACATTTCTCATATTCATTGTTTTCTATAGCATAGTAAACTACAGTCACATACCCTAGTTTCTTTAGCCATCCTTTAATGGATGCTTTAGTAAGAGAGGGACTAAAATAAGACATCCTGTGTATATCAAAAAAAAAAAAAGAGTACCCACATATACCAAAATATTTACGGCAAATGTTTTAATGATGATATTGGACATTTTAAAGCATATAAACTGTCTTTAAAGAGTGATGGCCTGGTGATCCAATATAAAAATGAAAATTTGGTCTAGATTATCTTTAAGATCTTATTCCAACTCCAGTATTCTGTGATAATTTTATGATTCTCCGATGATATAACTATAGTGGCTAGAGACCTGGACTGCAAACAAAAGAGCCTTGACCCATTGTTGAGTCCTGCCTCTTTACCCATCCTAACTGTATGACCTTAGACAAGTTGTAGTTACTTCTTACCCTTAATGCCCTAAGCAACTGTGAGATTGTAGTTTACAGAGAATGTGCTGACTTATATTGATAGAAGGAAGTACCTAATTAGGGCATTCTCTGCTATCCAAAAAACCCAGTTCTTATCATTATCTACTATTTGTGTTAATGCCTGGATACTATTCCCATTGGCTCTGTGGAACTTCACATGTTGAATGAGAGTACTACGGGAAAAGAAGAAGCCAGCCTAGGACTTAAGAGTGTAGATACATGTTCACAGGGAGATGGCATCCCACAAGAAAGCCCCTGTCTCCTGGAAGTGTGGCAAGGTCACTTTGGGTGGAGTTCTGTCTTCACACAGCTTAAGAGTACATGAATTCAGCCATTTTTGGACAGCTCAGCACAGTGGAAGCATCCTGGAGCTATCTCTCTGACAAGCAGCAGCACTGCAGAGATTGATGTGGCTCATATGCAAGCTGCATCATATTCTTTTACTTAGTGAATTTTCTCTTTTCTGAAGTTTGGGGTTTTTGTTTTGTTTTTTTAATCTTGTGTTCCACAACTAAGGAATCTGAAAACTACATTTATATTTCCTTGAATTTTAGTGGAGTCCTTTTTCAGGAGAGGTTTTTTTTTGTTTTTTTTTTTTTTTAATTCATTAAGGTAATTGCATCTGAGAATTCCTGTTGTAGTATCCCCAAGACACAGGTTTAGAATGGCTGCAAGTCAAGGATTAGGAAAGTGTGGGAATTCAGGATTTGCAGGTAGGGTGGCTCTTAGTATTTCGCCAGGTTCCTAAATCACTTCTTTTTATTTACATGGAAAAATTATTTCAGCTGACCCAGAACATCCTGTCTTATTTTAGGATCTCTTAAGGATTAACAGATCTTAATCTTGATGTATACATCTACTACTCTGGAATTAGAGACGGTAGGGGATGGGATGTAGGATTAAGTAGAGTAGAAAATATGGTATCTTATACAGAGACAATGGAAAAGCCCAAAGTGAAATTTGATTTCTTCAGGACCCCCAGTTGAGCTCTTCTTCCCCTATAGGCTAACTGTTACAAATGCTGCTTAAGATCTTAAACAATTAGATTGTAAAATCCATTAGACAAAAGCATGAGTCCTGTTATTGCTTCATTCATTAATGATATCACCTGCGATAGGCCTGAGGATACAAAAAATAAAATAAAAAACTGTCCACACCTCTAACATTTTTTACAATGGAGAGACAACAATTACACAGCTAAGTCGAAAACAGTATGTTATGAGGTGGGAAAGACCATTGATAACTAAAACATCACTCTAGAAAGATTTCCCATGGGAAATGGAAGGTACCAATTTTCTTCGAGCTAAATCTTGAAGGAAGCTAAGTATCGTCTAAGAAACAATATAACCTTCCAGACTTCTAATACCACCCTACTGGTTTGGAGACTCCTGATGAGGTATTTTGCACTTGATTGCTAGGAAGAGCCCCCTTTTCGTTGGACCTGCACCATCCAAAAATCTCACAATATTGGAAGGCTGGATTTGCTCAAAACAAAGCAGTGGGTATTGATTTTTAAATTTTGTTTAAGTGGGAAGATGAACGTTGCCAAATGTTTGGTGTCATTGCCTTTTGGATGTTACAAAAGATAGGTTTTTTATTGTCTTTGGAAGTCTGGGACCCCTTTGGTAGTCTGATAAGACCTATGGACCCCTTTTCAGAACATGTTTAAGTACATAAAATATATAAGATTACAAAGAAAACCAATTATATTGAAATCATTACCAGAATGTTAAAGATCGTCCAACATAATTTATAAGGACATATTTTTAAAAAAAAAAAAAGAATGTACATGTATAACTCCCCAAAAAATTCTTTCTACATGTAACTGGGGAAAATAAAAAAATTTTTAAAAGAAAAGAAAGAAAAATTAACTGATATACCCCTCCCCCCAAGTTAAAAACCCCTGGTAGTCTGTATGGGACTAGAGCTCCATCGTGTGGCCAAACGTTTAATGGCAGTGGTGCACCATATATTCTACTAACTTATAACGGAAAACATAGCATATTTTTCTTGAACCAAATGGGGCATTTGCTCCTCATTTTAATTGTTCTTTGGATCCATGTAATGTTGTGACTAAGAGTTAAGACGACAAAATTCAATTCAATTCAATCTGGTCATTAAAAAGATGTATAGAAACAACATTTGAAATAGTGGAATTATTCATTCCTTAATTATCTGTTTGAGACTACAGATGTACTAGTCAATCTTTTAACCAAATTTTAATGGATTGACTAAGGTGTTCTCTGATGCTTATACCTTTCTAGTCTAGCAGACATGGCTAGGAACCTTAAGAAGACTGTATGCTCTCAAGAAATTTAAAATAGAAAATGGTCTTGATGTAACATGTGGCTCTCGTGACATGGTTTGTGTTAACATTAGCTAAGTACCCACTAAAAATCTCGCCAATGAAACCCTACTTCAGGAGATCTGTCTGAAAAATTGAAGCCTTTCATGGAAAACAAGTTAAATTCTCAGTGCCAACTTGAGGGAAGATACTGAAATAGCGTCCCAGCTTTAAGAATTTGGCTAAATATGTGAGAGTATGAATAGGCACAAACTAGGGCTGCATTTTAACTACTGAAAATTAAAAACTGGGATTGAGTTACATTTTTTAGTTTAAAAAATAATTTGGCTAAATAAATTAGGAAAGAAAAATAAAGGGAAGCAAATGAAGAAGAAAACAAAAGTTATTGCATTTCAATATTTCTGTTGGAGAATCCCCTAGTGCTATACACATGCATAGTGTTGCACATGGTGACACTGGGCTTTCTTCGCCAACAGAATGGAAGTTCTAGCAGGTCTTCTCAATTGAGAACAACTTGAAATAGATCTTTTGATGTCTTTGGGTCTTGTTTGTCCAGGAACCAGCCTAGCTAAGTACAAAAGAGACTCGGCTAGGCTAAGGACTGTTTTGACCATACTTATTAAGGTACCATCTATTAAAGCATGAAAAAGTGATAGATGATCTGTGGATGGGATTCTCCACACCATTGAAATCATGGTTATATTGGCATTTTTTGGTTGCACGGTAGTGTAGCTTATTCATCTTTACTTTATTTTTATTTATTTATTATTGTTGATATAGATATTGTAATGTTTATTTGATTATTTATTGGTTTGGTTTGGTTTGGTTTTTTTATGCTTAGTTCATATTTACTTTACTCACCATCCAGTCTGTGGGAATTTGTTTTGTCCAACTGTACATGTTTGTAACAAGTTTTATTTTTCTTGCCTTCTCAGTGGGGGGGGAAAGGAGGTGGGAGGGAGAGAAAGCAGACTTCTCTTTAAAGAAAATAAAATTTAATGGAAAAAAGAAACCAAATCTCATTGAGTTTGTTAATGTAGAGCAGTCCCACTAAGGCAGCAGACATAGAGGACAATCAACTGTTTTCTGAGCAATTTCAGCTCAGCACTTTGAGGAATTCCTAAGGAACTCAGAATTTTGGCTTACGTTCTGGCTCAAAATGTACTTGCTCAAAGTCAATAGAACTTATTCCTTTTAGTGTGGTTTTATTTCTTTTATCTTTAATTAAACCATCCTAAATTAGCTGTTTTAGAGGGTTACTTAGGAATTATCCACTATCTTGTAGCAACCCAAAGTGGAGAGTGAGAAATTTGTTACTTTGCTACATTTGGTGGTTTACAAAGTGCATTCCCATATTTGGCCTTCAGATTTCCCTTGTGAGTTGGGCAGGTGAAGATGATGGTGGTGACAATTGTTAAGAATAATATCATATAAAACTTTAATGGTTTTTAAAAGTACTTTCCTACCTATCTCATTCTGTTCTCCTGACAGCCCTATGTGATAGTACAAATAATCCAGTTGCTATTTTACAGATGAGGAAATGAAGGGTCATGCAGGATGCAGGTAGAAGGAATTTGCCAGTGTGGTATAATGGGAAGAATGTTGGATTTGAAAGTAGGACTGGCTTCATATCCTTGCTTTGCTGTCAATTTCATTACTTGTACTACTTTCATCACAGCAACTAGGTAGTACTGCAGTGAATAGACTGCCGGGTCTGGAGTCAGGAAGATTCATCTTCCTGAGTTCCAATCTAGCCTCGGACATTTATTAGCTGTGGGACCCTGAATAAGTCACTTCACTTTATCTGCCTCCGTTCCTCATTTGTAAAATGAGTTGGAGAAGGAAATGGCAAACTACTCCAGTTTCTTTGCTGAGAAAACCCCAAATGAGGTCACAGAAAATTAGACGTAACTGAAACAGCAGAACTACTTACACCACAAGATTATTGCAAGGAAAACAAGATGTAAACCACTAGATACAAATGTAAGCCAATGTTATTGCCCAAATAATGATGACAGTTTAAAAAATTTGTGCTACAAACACTGGCACCCCTGGGTTTTTAGGTCCCAAAGTCCCAGCACCACCACTTTGCAACAGAGTAAAATTGAGTGACTTAAATTCTATGTAACCTATTTTTTTTTTTTTACTCTAGCATATACAGTTGATAATATTCTTGCCTACCTCACAGAGTGGTGTTGAAACTCAAACAGGATCATAGCTTCCACTCATGATTCTTTGGGTCCTAGGTTTAGAGTTAGACAAAATCTTAGAGGTCACCCCCTCTGGCTTAGAGAGGTAAATATAAACCAAGGATAAAAACATAGATCCTCTACCTTCAAAGCCAATGTTATTTCTACTTACTGCCTCCTATTAAATATAAAATACTTTGTAACTCTAAAACTATAAATGTGAGCAACTCTTCAACTCCTGCTTTTCTCCAACCAAATGAAAATGTCTGTCTGTAAAGGGCAGGAACTCTGGAGGAATATACTTCAAGCTCAGTATGATTGATTTAATCCTACAAGGTGTTAACTCAGAGGAAATGATGAGACAACAGGGAAACGAGAGGCAGGAGAGCCACCAAGATGACAGGAGTAGCTTTTATAAATGACTCTCCTTTGTAGATGTAGATCCATAAGGCAATATGAGCTATGGTCTTAATGTAGAAAGAAAAAGTTTACCTTAAGCAAAAGTATAAAACCAGGTTCTATTTATGTGAGAGACATCTAAAAAATGAAATGAAATCAAAACTTTAAAAAAAAAATGTTTTCTTAAAAAAAATATATATATATATATGTATATATATACATATATATATATATATATATATATATATTTTTTTTTTTTTTTTTTTCTTTACCATGTGTTTAAGAGAGCAATATTTGCCTTTTGTTCTCTTGACCTGAAAATTCCTTCAATTCTTGGCCAATTCCATTATTGGAACTTGTTTGTTTTATTGTTTTGAGGTTTTAACTTGCTATTTCCAGAGTCACATTGACCCATTCTCATGTTTTATAGATGAGGTTTAAGCACAGAAAGCATATTTTTTAAATGTTGGGAGAACAGAAATTTTGGATGGAAGGAACAAGCAAACAAGTATATGCATTCAGTGGACTTAATCCCATTGAATGCTTACACTTGTTTGTTGCTGTTGAGTGCTAGGATCCACCTATTTGACACTATTTGCTAGAACATCAACAATGCCTATATAACTGAAGCCGGCAGCTCTAGTTCACTTGGACTTCACTTTGGAACATGACAGAAATGAACTTTGCTCTTTTCACAAAAAAGACAAGGATCATCTCTTCATAGCCATGTGTATACATATATAGCACATAATATCTTCCAAGGTTCCCGATAAGAGAATTGATGATGAGCAGGAGCAATACATGTACTTTTTTCATGGAGCTTTTTCCTTAACTAGAACAAAATAATTGTCATCTTTGAGAGTCAGTGAATTCCATATAGTTCTCCTGACAGAATTAATACAAGCTTCATCTGGTTTCATTCCCAAAGTTTGTGAATTCTTGTTAGAAAAACTATCAAATCTGTTTTATACACAGTGATTAACTTTCCAAGCAGTCCACAATAGCTTACTTAGTAATGTGCCTGAATTATAGTCTTAATAGTATTATAGACCATAGGCTCAGAGCTGGAAGAGCTCTTAGAGGTCATCTGGTCCAATTCCCTTATTTTATGGATGAGAAAGCTGAGACCCAGAGAGGTTGACTTGTCTAGGATCACTGAGGGAGTTAAGAGCAGAGCTCCAGTTTTCTGCCTCCAAATAGTATTTTTCCCCCACTGTACTACAACTATATCTAGCCATTATCTAACAATTTCTATGAGAGATGACTTCTGAGATCTATTTTAGTATGCCACATATTCTCAACTCTGATTTTTGCCCTTGCCCCTACTTGTTCACCACCCATTTGGGTTCAGTAAAATGACTGTGTGCGTGTGCGTGTGCGTGTGCGTGTGCGTGTGCGTGTGCGTGTGCGTGTGTGTGTGTGTGTGTGTGTGTGTGTGTGTGTGTGTGTAGCTGAGCACCAGAAAAGAAAAGGTACCTCTCTAAGCCAGACATTTCCCTGATGTTTACATTTGGTTAAAGGGTGAAATTAGAGAGAAGATGACCCTTATCCTTTATGTGTTATTGTCAGTGGTAATTCCAGTATTCATAAATCATTACTTGTACCTCAGAGATGAGACAGATATCCTGTATAAAACAGAATGACATAAAATAACACTGCAGTTGGCATTTCACTTAGGAATTTCCTTGGTCATTTAGACTTAATGCATTTTAACCTTGAAATCATAAAGTCGTTAAACTGAATTGAGAGAGACCTGGGAGATCATATCTCACCATCAATCATTGCTCCAAGGAGCAAAATTTTAAAGACAGATAAAGCAACTTGTCCAAAGTCTCACGCTGGTTAGTGGAAAACTAGGACTAAAGCACAATGTCTACAGTATAGCAATCCAGAAGCAGGTGGGGTGGATTTAGTCAGGAAAGGCCTGGGCTTTCCTCACCAACTAAATGGAGGTGATGATAGCTATTTCCCTGGGTTGTTATATGCATCAAATAAAATGATGTGCATAAAGGACTTTAAAAACCTTCAAATGCTTACGTAAACATCAGCTTTCATGTCAACCTTTGAATCTTTCTAAGTGGTTTTTTAAAATATACACAGCAATCTTTAGATACCACTTAGAAGTAAGTGTAACCAATACTAGGAATGACTGAGGCATGGATGTAAAATGTGCTCCTAGGAGAGATTCTGGACTTAATTGTTAATGCTTAGGGCTTTGGCCATGACATTTTTAGCCCCAACAAATGACAGTAGGTTTAAAATAATAACCTGAACTGCCTATAGGAGAGACAACAAATCATGGGATCATAGCTTTAGAGTTGGAAGAAATCTTAAGAGACTGTCAAGTCCAACTCTCTTATTTTTATAGAGGAAATGAGTCCAGAGAGAGGAAAGAATTTGTCTAGGAAATGTCAGAGTTTGGATGTGAACAAATCTCACATCCCATTCAGGATTCTTTCCACCGTGCCTTGCTACTTCATTTTGTTCATACTCTGGCCCTTCTTGATTCTATGTTCCAGTGAGTAGCCCTGAAGGGCAATCAGCATTTCCAGCCATGTACTTGGATAAGGCAACTTTCTTGGTCTTCTCCACTTCTTCCACTTTTCCTTTTCTTAAATCTTTTAATAGTTTGCCTTTTGACGTCATCATTCAATTGAAGCTGTTCTTTCCAGTTACCAATCATCTCTGAATTGCTAAACTCTACTTCTTGCTGTTCCTCACACATAACATTGTCCACCTCCATCCCTGGAATGCAGTCCCTTCTCATTTCTAGCTCTTAGGAGTCCCTACTTTTCTTTAAATCTCTGCTCAACTATCACCTTTTACCTGTCTCCTCAGATAGAACTAAGCTTTCCTAAGACAAATACATTGCCTGCTGAATAGTAGGTACTTAATAAATGCTTGTTTCTTGTTCTTAAATTTACCTATATAGAATTTTTTCATTATTATAGAAAGATTCAGGGTGTTTTTTTGCTAGGGACTTTACGTAAGTTCCAGTAACTTCAGCAAAATTGACTCTTAAAATTACAGTTCACCATATCTGCAGTTCCATCAATGAAAAAAATTGTCCCCAATACTCTTAACTTTTTGTCCCCTACGCTTAATAAAAGAAAAGGAATCAGTGAGAAATAGGATATACAAAGAAGTCTGGGAAATTCAGTTAGTATATTAAGACATTCAGAAAAATTGATTTTCCAATCAATGGCTTGTCTAATGTGCAACAGCAAAAAGTTTGTAACCCTGAGGGAAAAGAAAGTCTCAGACTATGATCTCAAAGAGGCCTTCAGGTATGTGCATAAAAAATCCTGTCATGAACATTGGGGATCAGATAAAAAATGACTTATCTAGGAGGATTCCTGAGTAAAAGACCTCAAATCTTGTAGGAATTGGCCCCAAGGAAGCCTGAATAAGGTGACTAGAGAACCTTGGGTTGTGGGCAGAAAATCCTAAGGAACAGTCTTCATTGTATTTATTAATAAGTAAGGTAATTAACATTGGGATGGGATAGATAGATGGGATCCCAAATCTTGGTCTTGAATCCCTTCAGGGCAGGGACTTTTAAAATTGTCTTTGAAATGATAAGTAGGATGTATACAGAGGGGCTTAGAGAGACTTACATGAACTGATGCTGGGTGAAACAAGCAGAACCAGGAGATCATTGTACATGGCAACAACAAGAATATGTGATGATCAATTCTGATAGACAAGGCTCTTTTCAACAGTGAGAGGATTCAAACCAGTTCCAATTCTTCAGTAATGAAGAGAGCCATTTAAACCCAAAAAGAGGACTGTGGGAATTGGGTGTGGACCACAACATAGGGTTTTCACTCTTTTTGTGTTTTTTTTTGCTTGCATTTTGTTTTCTTTCTTTTTTTCTGGTTTCATTTGGTTTTTCTAATGCAGCAAAATAATTGTATAAATATATATATGTATATATTGGATTTAACATTTCTACCATCTTTAATATATATTGGATTACTTGCCATCTAAGGGAGGGTGTGAGGGAAGGGGAGGAGATTAGAATGCAAGGGTCAATGTTGAAGAATTATCCATGCATTGAAAAATAAATAGCTTTAATTTTAAAAAAAATATATTGTCTTTGTACCCTCAGTACCAGAACAGTGCCTCTCAGTGAATAAATAAGCATTTATTAAATGCCTACCATGTGGGCAGGTAACTGTGCTACATACTAGGGATACAAAGAAAGGCAAAAAATGGCCCCTGCCCTGAAGGTGAAGTTTTGGCTTTTTTTTTAACTTACTTTTTACTTTTGAATAGGGGACATAACATTTATATGTGTGCGATATACATACATAATATATACAAAATTAAAATAGTTAAGAGATTTCAATAACAGGTATGGGGATCAAGCAAGGCTCTATGTTGAGCATGGCACTTGAGATGAGTCTTGAAAGAAATCAGTGATGCCAAAAAGTGAAGGAGAAAAGGAAATGGGTTACATATAGGCTTGGGAGACTGCTAAGTCCAGAAGCCAGAGTGGGGAGATGAAGCTCCATTGTTTGTGTCTATATGTGCACACATGGGTATAGCCATGAGAGGTAGCTGAATCATAGAACGTGAGGAAAGGACTAAAGTGGAAAAACAGGAAAGTAATAGGCCTTGAAGAGTTTTAAATGTCATGGAGTTTATATGTGATCCTGGATTAATAGAAGACCATTGAAATTCATTGAGCAGGAAGGAATATTTCCTAAATATTATTTCCTAAAGAGAACCAGAGTTAGGTTTGATGGTTGTGAAGCCCCCAGGAAGAGGACACTAAACCTTAAGTGCTAGGCAAGAGAAAAGCAAAACTAGCCTCTGCCCTCAGGGAGTTCCCTTTCTAATGGGAGAGATAAAATGTAAATAGACCAAGTTAGGTGGAAAGTAATCTAGGAGAAAGCCCAGGCTTGTGGGAGGACTAGCCTCCAGGAGAAGAGAAGATGGTATGTGACTTGTAAAAGTAACAGTAAATAAGCTGGCTTATTTATTAGCTTGATTGTAGAGTACTGGTAAGCGGTGGCTTAATATTGAAGAACTTTAAAAATGCCAAATGAAGGATTTTATATTTCACCCAGGAGATAGTAAGGCCAATGGAATGGATATGGGTACAGGGGCACATGGTTTGACTTGGACCTGAGGGAAATCTTTTTGGCAGCTGGGTAAGAAGTGAATTGGAGTGAGGAGAGCCTTGAGGCAGGAGATCACTTAGGGCTGTCGTAGTAAGGCTCATGAGAGATGAAGGCCTGAACTAGGGTTTTGGCTGTATAAATGGAGAAAATGGGGGTGTATATAACAGATATTATCAAAGGAGAAAGAATAAGGTTTGGCAATGGATTGGAGGCCAAAATGAAGGGACAAACTTGGTTCCCTGCTTTCAAACCTGAATTACCAAAAAAGATTGTGGAACCCTCAAGAATAATAAATGTTCAGAAGAGGAAGTGAGTTTGGGGAAAACAATGTTATTTCTATATTGCTCATTGAGGTACCCCCAGGTAGCTACTTAGAAGTGTCTACAGATAGCCTAGTAAAGTAGAGCTGCAGCTCAGGAAAGAGATTTGACTAGATCCATAGATATGAGAAATCATCTGTATAGTACTCATTGAACCCAGGAGAGTTTATGAAGTTATTCAAAGGAAGAAGGTGAAGAAATAAGAGAAGAGAGCCAGTGCAAAGACAGAGATGAACAAGAATGGCTACATCCAACACTGGTGATAATAATTTGAAGCAAAGGAAACTGGAAAGACAGGAAAGAGTAATGAGAAAATTCAAAGAGAAAAAGAACATTCAGGAAGAGAGGATTGGTCAAGAGTGCTAAATGCTGCAGAGTTCAAGGAGGGTGAAGATTAAGAAGAAGCTATTAGATTTGGCATTTAATGGTGATCCAAGACAATTCCAACAGATTTGGGGTGGAAGATGCCATCCATATCTAGAGAGAGAACTAAGGAGAGTGAATGTGGATCAAAGCATAGTATTTTCACCTTTTTTGTTCGTTTGCTTTTTCTTTCTCGTGTTTTTTCCCCTTTAGGTCTGATTTTTCTTGCACAACATGACAAATATGTAAATATGTTTAAAAGGATTACACATGTATAGTCTATATCAGATTCTTTGCTATCTTGGAGGGGAGGGAAGTAAAGGACAGAGGGACAGAGAAAAAATTTGAAACACCAAGTCTTACAGAAGTGAATGTTGAAAACTGTCTTTACATGTATTCAGAAAAATGAAATAGTATTGAGAAAAAATTAAATCAATAATAGATTTGGCATTTCAGGTATAGTTGGTAATTTTGCAGAGGGCACTTTCAGTTCAGTGATAAATTTAGAAGCCACATTGTAGAGGATTAAGAAGAAAGTGGGAGAAATAAAAGTAAAGGCACCAAGTAGTAGCAAAAACCTGAAAGCAAAGTAGATGCCAAACTTACCTGGCAAAGGCACTAGTGTCCTCATGTCTCAGACTTGTAATTTTCACAAGTCCTCACTTTACCTCATTCCATATATCTAATCAATTGACAAATCTTGCTATTTCTACCTTCATAACATCTCTTACTTACATCTTACAACCACCACCTTAGTTCAGGCCCTCATTATCCTTTATTCTAAATTATTGCAATAATCTCCTATCAGTCTTCTTGCCTTGTCTTTCACCACTCCAGGCCATTTTGCACACTGCTGCCAAAGTAATTTTCCATAAACACAGATTTGAATCTCATCACTCCTCCATTCAACCAGTTGCTTTCTATTGCCTTTAGATTCAAATTAAGTCTCTCTACCTTGTAAAACTTTAAAACCTATTTTCTATAACCTAGGATCAACCTGCCTTTCCAGCTGTGTTGCACATTACTACCTACTCCTCCCCACACGCACATACTTCTGGTCCTCACTCTTGATGTACCCTTTCCTATTTCCATGCTTGTTCTTGACTGTTCTCATGCTTGAAATGTCCTCCCTCCTTTCCCCTACATCCTAGGATCTTTCTCTTCTTTCAGATCCATATCAGACACCATCTTCTACATGAAGTTTTTCCTGATGTCTTCAACTACTAGTACTCTCCCTCCCAAATTGCCTTGTGTTTAACCACTTTGTATATATGTTAACTTTATTTATGTTGCATTTATTTTTACATGTACTTGTAGAATATAAACTTATTGTGAATAGGGTTTTGCACTTTGTACTTACATACCCAGCACAGTGCACGGCACATGATAGGCACTTAATAAATACTTGTTGATTGATTGGGGAATGGCCAAACAAATGAAACAAAATGTAATAGAATATTTCTATGATCTAAGAAATAACAAAAGGAATTTAGAGAAGAATCCTGAGAAATATGGACTGATTATATGATTATATGAACTGGTGCAAAGTGAGGTAAACTGAACCAGGCAAAAAAGCATGCATGTGGACTATAACAGTGGACAATTGTGTTCAAATTAAATGAAATATAGTAAAATATATTGACTTTTTGCATATTTTTAAAAACTCGTAATGTGCAACATCCTCTTGCTGCAGTTACTTATTTATATATATATCTTATGAATATATATTCTATATATAAATCTTGTAAATTCTATTGAATTCACAAGATTTTTATATTTATTCTTTCATTTTTAATCATAAAGCTATACTTTTATCACGTTAGCTATTAAACATACCTTTGAACAGTTTTTTTTTCCCCCAAGTCTACCCTTGATTATATCTCATAGATTTTCAGTGGCATATAAATTAGGTGAATTCCCAGGCTATTGAAACATGTTTATCTCTATCTCTTGAATACATTTGTTAATCTTTCTTGATGTGTGGCATGGTGAAAAATTGTGTTGCAGTATCCATCTCCATTTGGGAATTTCTCTACTTCAGAAGAACTTGGCTTCTCAGCTTGTTTGTGCTCATTGTTCCGTTAATAGGAATAAGATTTCCAGGGCTACTGGAAATTTAAAAAAAATCCTCAAAACATTTTTTGCATAGGTGTTTCATGGTCTGAAGATGTCAAGTTCTTAATGGCTTACCTGGACCTTTTGCCAGTGGTTTTCATAATGCCTTAAATGAAAAAGTGAATTTTGTTCATGAAAATTACTTTTATTCAGATCTTTTAATGACCCCTGTCTTCATATTGTCCTGCCCGGGACAAGCATTTTTTCTTCTTAACAATGGTCAGCAACTGTCTGGTGGTGTTTTTGTTTTTGTTTTTTTATGTGATTATCCTACCTTTCTTTCCGTGTAAGCTTTCTTAGAGGAATTAATAACAATTTTCTAGCTGTCAGGTCCCTCTGAAAGTCTTTACTTGTTTTTTGAAGCTTCATTAAGCTGTTTTGCAGCAAAATTTTTTTGATTCTTGACATTTTTCAGATGTGACCACACCTTTCTTTGCACTTCAGTGCAAATGATCCTTTCTTTATAACCTTGAATAATCCTTGAAATGCTTGACTTCTCCATACTGCCAGCAGCTGCAATGTCTCTTTACAGCTATTGAGGTGTGCTTTGTAAGAGCTATAACTTTTGTTTATTTCCTTGAGTAGTATCTCTTCTTAAGGATCACAGAACAAAAGAGGAGTGAAACATGTTTATGGAATGAAATCCAGTACTCAACTGACAAAAAAAACTAACGATGGGGAAATCAGTATTTGCTGGTTAAGGTAACATGTTCTGAGTCAGCCTAGCATCAGGTTACATCACCACTGCTGTCTTTATTCTTTGTTATAAATAATGGTTAGATGGGGGGGTAGGAGGGAATTGGAAATGAAAGTGATACAAAACCAAGATGACAATAAAAATACTTTTGAAAATAATATGTTTGCAGCTATTAATGTAATCTTCGGTTGACATGCTAGTTTTCTACAAGTATTTGGAAGGGCATTGTGTAATTTGTCCGTAATATTTGAGTAGAAAAAATTTTGACACATCTCAAATATATGTACATATATTTGGGTTTTTAAATTTTTTTTTTTTTTTTGCTGAGGCAATTGGGGTTAAGTGACTTGCCCAGGGTCACACAGCTAGGAAATGTTAAGTGTCTGAGGCTAGATTTGAACTCGGGTCCTCCTGAATTCAAGGCTGGTGCTTTGTCCACTACACTGTCTAGCTGCCCCTGCATATATATTTGTTTTATACAGAATATGTACTACTGTACTAATTATCAAGGCCATTATAAAATGTGAGATAAAACTGAAATCATATTTGGTCTTAGAATCAGTAGGAACCACTGGAGTTTACTAAATAGAGGAGTCACATGGTCAAATCTGCACTTAGGAAAGCCAGATAGTTGAATGGAGAGAGATTTAAGGCAAAGAGAACAACAGAGAGGCTGAATTAGGATGACTCTGTGAGTAGAGAGAAAGAACAAATGTGGGACATGTTTGAGAGTTAGAAGCCCAAGATTTGATGACTTAATGTCTGTTTGGGGTAAGTGAGTAAGGAATGAAAGGTGCCACTCAGGCTCTGGACCTGGGAGACTAGAAGAATGGTAGTGTTCAGGATAGTAGCAGAAATTCTGAAGGGGGAAGAAGGATCTAATGGAATGAAATAGAGATCAAAGCCCATCTCTGTACATCCTATCCCACCCAAAATAAAAAAGGTGGAGTGGGCTTTTATTCACCAGTCATTTTTCCAATAGTCAAATCTCTAGGAACTAGAGCCCAGCTTCTGAAGTTTGCCTTCCACACCTACCAGGTCATCTAGGATAAAAGAGGAAGGGTACCCAAGTCGTTT
The DNA here is from genome assembly GCF_048593235.1 of Sminthopsis crassicaudata. Classification (NCBI taxonomy): domain Eukaryota; kingdom Metazoa; phylum Chordata; class Mammalia; order Dasyuromorphia; family Dasyuridae; genus Sminthopsis; species Sminthopsis crassicaudata. The sequence goes on along the minus strand of NC_133623.1, from coordinate 73,126,633 downwards.
TTAGGTTATAAATATACTGAGAGGAAGAGGGGATGGGGAAGCAGGATTAGGATAGAAGGGGAAGTATAGACAAGCCCCACTGATGAGCAGAGTGGAATGATAGCCCTTCCAAGAGGTTTGACCTCCAATTTGGAGACAGCTGATGTAGATAAAAGTATTAGACTTCTTGTGCTTGGGCCCCACAAGGCAAAACACAGAAGAGGTTAATTGGGTCTTAGATTTAGAGTATTTGAAATTGAAGCCATAGTTCTACTGGTAGTAAGTAGCAGAACTTGAATGTGAACCTCTGTTTTCATCACACTGCTCTAGCTTCCCCTTCAGTAGAAGTCTTCAAGCAAAAAGCATGTTGTAGTGGGGGTGGATTGAACCAGAATTAGATCATATGATAGCAAAATTAAGCCAAATCAGATGGATCACAGTCCTTTAGTTAATGGTTTGATGACTGATTGATTGGGGGTAAATGGCCTTGACCCCCTTTCACTTTCATTTTTCTCAGAATGCTCGAGCTCTTTCTCTCTCTCACAAATTCTGAATTATCTGGTTTTGAACATTAAAGCTTGCCCTGAATTGTTTTATCTTACAAAGATAATGTAAGTGAAAGAACTTAGCAACCTGGTATTGCTTTTTGTTCTCTATGTAGGCTTGCACCCTAGAATTCTGGATAGTGTGACACGAGTGCTTCTCTTTTTCTCTGTCAGTGTTTAGCACTCTATCAGAAACATGGCCTTTTTCCAAGTAGCAAATTACTCAGCTCCATGAACTGCTCCATGAACTCCATTGCTGGATGGTTTTCAGGGACTCCACATCCAGAGCTTATAATTGTGTGAAATGGCTTTGAATGTAGATGGAAAACCAACTCCTTGTCTGGATAAGGTACTGTTCTTTTTTAAATAATACAGTGGAGTTTGGGGAAGGGGTTGGGTTTTGGATTTTTTTTTTTTCCCTTGAGGATCCATTTAGCTGTTGCCAAACCCCCCTGTGTGATTTGTTTTGTTTTTGTGGCTTTTTTAGCCAGAACACTAGAAATGCTCTTGTTATATAATGTAGTTGCATTAGATGTAATTTTAATTATACATTTAAAGTGTTTTTAATTATTTTTTCAATTATATGTAAAAACAATTTTTAAAAGTTTTTTAAAGTATGATGCAATCTGCATTCAGACTCCATCAGTTCTTTCACTGGAGGTAGATAGCATTTTTCATTATAAGTCTTGGATCATTGTTTTACTGAGAAAAGCTGTCATTCAAAGTTAGTCATTGCATAATTTTGCTGTTACATACAATGTTCTGAAGTGAGCAGAACCAGAACATTGTATGTAACATGTATGTTCATATAAGTCTTCCCAGGTTTTTTTGAAACTATTCTCATCATTTCTTAGCATTCTCCAATTGATAGGCATCCTCTCAGTTTTCAATTCTTTGTCACCACAAAAAAAAACTGCTATAAATATTTTTGTCCATATAGATCCTTCTCCTTTTCTTGTATCTCTTTGTAATACAGACCTAATAATGGTATTTCTGAATCTAAGAGTCTGCACAATTTTATAGCTTCTTGCACATAGTTCCACATTGCTCACCAGAATAGTTAGATAGTTCACAACTCTAACAGATCATTAGTGTCCGTATTTTGTCCTTTTCTTTTTCTTTTTCTGTCATATTAACCAATCAGATAGGTGTGAGGTGGTGCCTCAGAGTTGTTTTAATTTGCATTGCTCGAATCAATTTAGTGATTTAGAGCATTTTTTCACATGACTATAGATAACTTTGATTTCTTCTGAAAACGACATGTTCATATCCTTTGACCATTTATTAACTAGGGAGTGACTTGTATTCTTATAAATTTAATTCAGTTTCTATATATATTTAAGAAATGAGGCCTTTGTCAGGGAAACTTGCTGTACATTTAGATAGTTTTTAAATGAACTATGAGGGGCAGCTAGGTGGTGCAATGGATAGAGCACCAACCCTGAAGTCAGGAGGACCTGAGTTCAAATCTGGTCTCAGACACTTAATAGTTCCTAGCTGTGTGACCCTGGGCAAGTCACTGAACCCCAATTACCTCAGCAAAAAAATAAATGAATGAGTGAATGAACTAGAATACCCTTGGCCACAAGAGATTGGCCTTGCATTCTGCCAGGAAAAAAAACAAGCAGATAAAGGATGTATGTTAACCCCTATTAAGATAAGCAATTGGATAAGCTGTCCATTGTAGATCTTTGCCAAATCCTGCCATTGGACCACTGTTAAATAAAAGGACACAAGTACATTTAAAGAACATGGGGAGACTGCATAGGTCTTTCAGTGAGCCTAGACTCCTTGTTGCAGTAGCCTATCTTTTTAACTCTCATCTTCTCAGTAAAGCTGTATTTGAGTTACCCAAAAGTGAAAATCTACTACCTTGAAAGTTAAGTGCATCCCCCTTACTGTGGGCATTCAAACATATACTAGATGATCATTTATCACTAATGTTGTAGAAGGAATTCTTTGGTTGAATTAGATCTCTTCTGAAGATTTCTGAGGTCTTCTCCACCTCTGAGATTACATGATTATGCCATATGACTGATGAATTATGAAATACCACAATCTCAGAGGAATAAAAATTACAGTGACCAAAAGGCAAATGAAAATCAATCCACACAAACTTATTAAGTGGCTATTTATGTGCCAAATTCAGGGGATATAGAGACAAAAGTGAAAGAAAACTCACCCTCAAAGTGCTTCCATTTTATCAGTAGAGACAACATATATATATATATGCATATGTATATATGTTCATATAAGACACAAGTGGCCATGAAGAAAGTAGCAACTAAGAGGATGAAGAAAGAGCTACAGAAAGTAGTGCTTGAGTTTAATTTTTGAAGATCAGGACACCAAGAAATGGAGGTGAATAAAGAATGTTCCGAGTAGGAGAGGATAGCCTGTGCAAAGATACAGCAAGATACATGGTGGGCATAAGTAAACTACAACACAAATGCTATGAGGAGTCAGCATCATACATAGATAAGATGAAAAGGAAGTGCAGTCATGCAGTGAGTGCTGCACTGGTATCCATGAAAGGACTTAAAAGGACTTCAATATATTGTATAAAGCCTCAGGAGAGGATTGGTGGGAAGATATAAATGAGAAGTGCAGAGAATAAAGTGTTTCTCTTTTTCTCCTGAACGCTCCCTTCTTCCCAGTTTCTTGCTTACCATCTCAGGTCCTATCACTTTCAGTTTCTCAGAATTCACAGTTTCAGTGTCATCCTCTACTCTTCATTCTCACTAGCCCCGTAATAGCCAATCTGTTACCAGATCTTCATGACATCCCTTATATACATCCTTCTTTCTATTCTTACAACTATCACCCTAGTATGGGCTCTTAACATCTCTTACCTGGAATTAGCCTTCTAATTGATCACCCTGCTCCAAGGTTCTCCCCACTCCAAGAAATCCTTTATTCAAATTGCAGAGTGATTTTCCAAAAACTCCCTCTCTCTGTCTCTCCTTCCTTCCCTCCCTCCCTCCTTCTCTTCTCCCTCAAGCACAAACACTACGGTGGATCTCTATTCTCTCCAGAATCAAATATAAAATCCTCTGGTTAAAAGTTTTAACAACTTTTCCCCTTCTAACCTCTCCTATCTTTTATTTTTATTTTTATTTATTTATTTTTTTTTTAGTCTTACTCTCTTCCATTCCTTATACACAACATTCCATCTCCCTACCCAAGGCAGTTATACTTGCCATCCCCCGAACCTGGAATTCTCTAGCTTTTCACTTCCTGGCTCATTCTTTTGACTTTCTTCATTTCAGCTCAGATCTCTCCTCTAACAAGTGTTTGCTCTTCTTTTCTTCTGCATTTACTTTAAATTGTAGAGAAGTTGGGGACCTGCATAATTAGAGGGAATTTTCTTATCTGAGAGTTCTTTTGGAGATTTAGGTCTAATCCCAATCCTTTTAAGATCCCTTGAGAATAATTGAAAAAACTTCCAAAAGTTACAAAATAGGTGTTTTGGGATTCACTATTTTTTTGGTCTTGATCCTAGGTTTTGCAACTACTTCATGTTTTAGGTTCCTGAGATCATAAACTGAATATGCTAGAGTCAGTTGTTGAAAGTTGAAGACTAGAAACTTGATTTGTCATGCCTAGTCCAGCGTACAGTCAGAATTTTTGTCCTATTGCCGATGAATTCTGTGAGACTACTCATGGTTTCCTCAGCATCCACTTGTGTAGCTGTGCAACCAAGAAACACAAGGAGGAAATTGGTACATGCTTACCTGCATGTAAGGTAGCCCTTTCAAGGTAAGGGATAACTAGAATGGTTGACTTCAACTCCTTAAAGGCCTGGTAGTCTTTGCCCTTTCCATAAAATTTTTGTGGTAAAATCAGAGTTTCTTACCTTGGATTTCATATGACCTAGTGGCAATGTACCACTTGCTATTGTCTTGTCTGCTGCCTTAGTGAAATTTGATTCCTCAGTCTTCCTTCCATCCTGACACAGAGTCTTTGCTTGTCCAGTTTTGCCTTTTACCCCAGAAGGTGGAGACAGAGAACATTGAAAGTAAGGGAGAAACTAAATTTGACTTCAGATAGCATCTGTCATTTGCCTCCAGTAGAAAGAGAATTATGGGATATGCATCTATTTTGGTTGTATCAAAAAAGGAACATTTTACTTTATGAAAGAACTGGAGACTAACTATTGGCCTTCCAGTTCTTGATTATTCCCTCCTCGCCTCCCCCCCCACCCCAATATTTGTTATACTATATATTTAAACTCCATTACACAGCTTTCTGTGGGAGGCATGAGTGAGTACATAGAGAACACCACTTGTTCTTAAATATTCTTGAGAAAGACATTTTGAAGTTTGTGGTTATGGCATCAGGTTATTGACAAGCTGACGCACATCTAAGAAGGCAAACAAGCTGGAAAGTGAATTTGAAATCTGAAACCATTGCAATAAGAGCAGATGAAAGAACTGAGCATTTTTAGCCACAAGAGAAGACTTAGGGAGGACAAATCTTGGAAGTGTTCTCATGTAGAAGAAAGGTGAGTTATTTTGTTTCACCCCAGAAGGGAAAAGCTACAGGAAGGTAGATTTTGGCTCAGTATGAGGAAGAATTTTGGTACAATTACACCTGTTCACAAATGGAATAATGATTAGGCTGCCTCGGAAGGCAGTGTTTCCCCTTCACTGGAAATTTTCAGGTAGAGGTTTGATGACTATATGGAATAAGATCCTAGATTTAGAGCTAGAAAGTACTTTAAAAGTTGTCTGGTGCAATCCCATTATTTTTTAATTGAAAAAAAACAAGGCCAGGGAGCTAGATGGCGCAGTGGATAGAGACTGAAGTCAGGAGGGCCTGAGTTAAAATCTGATCTCAGACACTTAAAACTTCCTAGCTGTGTGACCCTGAGCAAGTCACTTATCCTCAATTGCCTCAGCAAAAAAAAAAAAAAAAACTAAGACCCATTCTCCAATTGATAATGGTCAAAAGATATGAACAGAAAATTTTCAGATGAAGAAATTGAAACCATTTCTAGTCACATGAAAAGGTGCTCTAAATCATTAATGATCAGAGAAATGCAAATTAAGACAACTCTGAGGTATCATTAAACACCTCTCAGATTGGCTAGGATGACAAATGTTGGACTGGATGTGGGAAGACTCAAATACTAATACATTGTTGGTGGAATTGTGAATGAGTCCAACCATTCTGGAGAGCAATATGGAACCATGCCTAAAGGGCTAACAAACTGTGCATACCCTTTGATCCAGCAGTGTCTCTATTGGATCTGTATCCCAAAAAGAACATAAAAAAGGGAAAAGGACCCAAGTGTAAAAATGTTTGTGGCAGCCCTTTTTGTAGTGGCAAGGAACTAGAAACTGAGTGGATGTCCCTCAGTTGGAGAATGGCTGAATAAATTATGGTATATTAAATTATGGGATATTATTGTTCTGTAAAAAAAAAAACGATCAGCAGGATGATTTCAGAGAGGCCTGGAGAGACTTACATAAACTGATGCTGAGTGAAATGAGCTGAACAAGAGAACATTGTAAACAACATCAATATTATACAATGATCAATTCTGATGAATGTGACTCTTTCCAACAACGAGATGACTGATGCCAGTTCCAATGATCTTGTGATGAAGAGAGCCATCTACATCCAGAGAGAGGACTGTGGGGACTGAGTGTGGATCACGGCATAGCATTTTCATTCTTTCTGTTGTTGTTTGCTTGCATTTTATTTTCTTTCTCATTCTTTTTCTGGCTTGATTTGATTTTTCTTGTGCAGCAAGATAATTGTATAAATATGTATGCATATATTGCATTTAACATATATTTCTACCATGTTTAACACATATTGGACTACTTGCCATTTAGGGATGGGGGTAAGGGAAGGGGAGGAATTGGAATACAAGGTTTTACAAGAGTTAATGTTGAAGAATTATCCATGCATGTTTTGAAAATAAAAAGCTTTAATTTAAAAAAAAAAAAAGAAAAAGAAAAAAAAAAAACTGAGGCCCAGGGAGAAGGTAGTAAGTTGTCCAGTGGTCATACAGGTAGTGAGATTTGAACCCACAACCTCTGAATCCAAATCTAGTGCTTTTTCCACTATACCACAACGTCTCTATTATGTTGTTTACAAGCAAATACTTCAGAAAGATGTTAAGACTAGATTATAGACTTCTAGATCTAGCGCCAGAAGGATTCTTAAATGTCATCTAGGCTAGAGCCAGAAGGATCCTTAAATGTCATCTATGCTAACTCCCTCATTTTTTAACAGAGGGGGAAGCTAAAAGCCAGAGAAGTGGGAGACCTGGGATTCTGGTTCTATGGCTTTTTAGTTCAGCACCCTTCCCAATGTACCATACTGCTTCCCAGTTTCTGGTGTCCTTTCTAGCTCTCACTTTACATTTCTATTAGCAGAAGCATTGACCTACTTCACCTTAATGGTTTGGAACTGTCTACAATCTTAGATCACTTTCACTAGACTCTGGTTTGAGTAAAAAGGAAACCTCAAGTATGGGGATGTTGATGAGTGACGGTGGGAATGGGGAGCAAGGAATAATCCCACTACCCCTCCAGAAATGTTGTGTAATGGAAGCCCGAAGAAATGTACCAAAGTACTGGAAAAGATGACCAAGGATGCAGTGTCTTCTGGGAAGAGCCACAAGATGGAAGTAGCACTAGAGGAAAAGGCTAAGAAGGGAGCTTTGTTCACTAAACAATAGAATGCCAGAGAGCACCATGGAAGGGGCTTTAAGAGGGATTCATTAAAGTTTTCCCAGACTTCTCTGATCCCATCCCTTTTGTTTTTTAGAGTTCAACTTGTTCAGCTCTGAGAGTTGATTTTTAAATTTACACATCCAGATTTTTGCTTGTTTTGTTTGTTTTCTAGACTAAAGAAAGTGCTGGAGAAAATGTTAATGACACACATTAAACTTCACAGTGTGTCATGTATACTCTTTTTTTCCTGGAGAGCTGGTTGTTAAACATTTATTAGCACAACACAAAGGGTTGAGGGGTTTCTTTCTAGTGCTACAGCTCATAAACTACTGCTGTGATGTTACTCCCTTTGATTATCAACTGATTTCAATTGATAACTAAGCTAGGCTTAGTTAGCTTGTAGGAAGGGGTATTTACTAATGATATAGTTTTCCTCAAAATCTGTAACAGTACTTAACAAGTTTGGGGGAAATCTCAAACTTAGAAAGCATATGTGGCTTCTTAAAATCCTTTCACTGGAATTGGTAAGATTGCTCCCTTAGTTATGGTATACTTTTTTGCGGAGCTTGGGGAGCATTGAATCTGCCTTTCCTCATCCTGTTCAGTTGGATCTGTTGTCAGGAAAACATAAGTGCCATTTTGATCTCAGACACTTACTAGCTATGTTAACTGTAGGCAAATTACTTCACCACTGTAAAGAGAGGATTGCAATAGTACCTACCATCCAGAGTTGTTGGGAGGATCAGATGAGATCCTTGTAAAGTGCCAGCACGGTGCCTAACCCAGAGTAGGTGTTTAATAAATGTTTGTTCCTTCTTTCCTATCTTTTCCACCTCCTTCTTTTCCTCCTCCTCAGCTCTGAATGCATAGACTTCCAGTTTTTGCCACCAGGCATTCTGACCTGAACTGCCCACACGAAGAAGGCCAACTCCAATTCCCTGAAGTTCATGCTGTCCTCTGATGAGAGGTTCAGGTGATAACATTAAGATCAAGATGTTTTCCCCCAAACCTGTCCTTCTCAGGAACAGATCTTTCTCTCCTCGGCCACCAGAAAGTAGCTCTAATCTCCTCTGGCTTACTGTTTATGGACAACCCACAGTTATGGACCAAGTTTCCTCAACTAATCCGAACAGGCCTCCTGATGGACCTAGATGAAGTGTCTTTGATGTGAGAGTCAATTGATTGTAGGTTTTATCATTTTGTCATTTACATTAAGTTGGATGGAATTGGTGTGTTTGGTTTTTTGTTTTGTTTTTAGATAACTGGACTTTTCCATTATATTCAGATGCTTCATCTTTTACAAGTTTAATTAAGGGTAAAATTACTTCAGAGTTGTCCAAAGTAAGGTTTTCCTTTTGTGATTCCTGTTTTATTAAAGGTTGACTCTAGGGAATACAGAGTTTTCTGATTGGTCATGCTCTGTTGTGGATTGTCCATAAAATAACAAGCCAGTGGAGATTCAAGCTAATGTCTGGTGGCATAAAGTAGAAAGAATTGCCCCTGAGAAAAAAATTACATAGGGAAAAAGGAGAGCCCTTGGGAGGCTGAGGGGAGAGCTCAGTTTCATTGCCTCTTCGATAGACATGAAATGGTCCAGCAGGAGGTCTGTTCTGATTGGTTGAGAAAATTTGGTCCATAACTGGGTTGTCCATGAACATTAAGCCAGCAGAAATTAGAGCTACTTTTTGATGGCAGAACTTCCCCTAAGAAGGAATGGCCCAGGGCGGGGAGGGCACCAGCCCTGAAGTCAGGAGGACCTGAATTCAAATCTGCCCTCAGACACTTAATATTTCCTAGCTGTGTGACCCTGGGCAAGTCACTTAATCCCATTTGCCTCAGTGCCAAAAAAGAAGAAGAAGGAATAGTGGGGCTGAGGTGGGGTGAGGGAGGAGTAGAACTTTGACCTTAGTGTGCTGTTTCCATTCTCTCCAGAGAAGGATTACTGTTTCTTGAGGAAGTAAAAATCTGGGAGAGAAGTGAGTACAGCAACAAGGCAGATGGCAAGATGCTTGGGCTCTGGCAGGATGGATTCCCTCTGTGTGACAGGGCAGCTCTACCTGAGCCCCAGAGCAGAAGCAGATAGCTCCTGTGAAGACATGATTTCACATATTATCAGCTACTGTTTTCTTTACTCTCTTTCTTCCAGTCTCTGCCCTTGGAAGGGAAAAGATGGCCACTTTTAATTTCTTTTCTTACACTCCTCTCCCTCAGCCCAGACCCAGAAGTCAAGGTTCCTGTTTAAACTGAGTCTTTTAAGGAAGCCAGGGGTTCTAAGAGGTGGAGGTAAGAATTGAAGGCATTTCAGACATAGGGGACAGCCAGTGCACAGGTATAGAGACAGGACATTTGTGAAGAACAGCAAAGAAGCCAGGAGAGACAGAAAGGAGCTGGCTTTAAATTCCAATCCAAGGAATTTCTATTTTATCCTTTGGGTAATAGGGAAGCATTGGAGTATATTGAATATGGGTGAAAGGGGTATGCCCTGGTCAGACCTGTATTTTAGGAAAGGCATGTTGGCAGTTGTGTGGCAGGGGGAGCAGGGCAGGGCCTAGTGCAGTAGTCCAGGTGAAAGGTGCTAAAAGCCTAATGTAGGCTGATAACTGTCAGCTAGAGATGTGGAGAAAGAAAATGACAAGATTTCCAACTGATGTAGTGTGTCTTTTACACCAGAAGGTTTTCCTTTTTCACTTTAGTCTCTTTTTCTTATCTAGAAGGGAGAAGATGGTTTTTGACAGCCACGTACATGTTTATAAATGTAAAATATATTCAGTGCAAAGAAACTTAACTGCTTGAGAAGGCCCATACATTGTGCAGGTAGGGGGTTTTCAATTGTTATTGGCCTTCTTGCTGTTTCTGGTCATTGGGCCAGAAAGACTGAAGAAACTCAATATTTGCATTTTCTGACAGCTTCTTTAACTATTTTAAAGATCCATTTTTATTAGTATCTTATGTTTATATGTTGATTTTTCACTCATGTCCAACTCTCTATGACCCCATTTGGGGTTTCTTGGCAGATCCTGAAATGGTTTGCCATTTCCTTCTCCAGCTCATTTTACTGATGAGGAAACTGAGTCGAACAAGATTAAGGGACTTAAGGGATCAATCACACAGCTGGGTAAGTGTCTGAGGCCAGATTGGAATTCAGGAAGATAAATCTTCCTGACTCAAGCCTGGCACACTATCCAGTGTGGTGCCACCTCGCTTTTCTTGTTTTTATACCTTTCTGCCTTATCTTTTATCACAAAAGATAAAACAATTCAGCAAAACTAACCAGCTCATTTTAAAAGTATGGTATTATGCAGTATCCTATAATCCTCCCTCAGCAAAGTAGAGGCAACTTCTCATATCTCTAGGGGCCGAGCCTGGTCACTATAATTATCGAAGCATTCGATTGTGATTTTGTGGTGGTTATTCCATTTATATCGTTGTAGTCATTGTGTATCTTGTGTTCCTGATTCTGCTGGCTTCATTTTGTACCAGTTCATATATGGGCTTATGTAATAGCATACTTGATTTAGTATTATTTCCAAACTGGAAACTAAGGGAATATCCATCTATTGTGCAATGGCTAAACAAATTGTGAGACATGAATGCATTAAAAAGTGATGGTTGAAATGACAGGTGAAACTGGAAAGACCTCTATGACATGGTGCAGAGTGAAGTAAACAGAGCAAGAACAGTTTAACTTTGAAATACTCTATCCAACTCCCACCAGAGAGATTTCAGACTTCAAATAAAGAATGAAACATGGAGAATAGCCCATATGGCAATTTTTTTATGCTAGACAGTATATATTTCTGATGAAGGTTTTTCTTTTTGTTGTTTTTCAGTGGGCAAGAGAGAGAATGCTTGTACAATAAATTTTTTCAAACAAAGAGATGTAGTAATGTTAACAATAAAGAATCAGAGATTTAAAGCTAGAAGGGATCTGAGAAGTCATCCAGTTTCCTTTCATTTTTACAGATGATGAGGCTGAGGCTTAGGAGGTTCAGGGACTTTGTGGTCACAGAGCTAGCAGGCTTTAAATTGGATTTCAAGTTATCTGACTCCAAACCCAGTACTCTTTCCACCATACCACATTACCTTAACTGTGTGTGTGTGTGTGTGTGCACGCGCTTTTCTTCCTAGAACCTCAAACTGTATGATTACCACATACCCAGATGTCCCTAGAAATTTGACAAAAGCATTTCTAGACACCACTTTTTTTTCTGTGTGAAACTGTGAATCGCTTTTTCATAGGGGGAGGAGGAGACAGACAGACAGACAGAGATGGATGAAATGTATAGAATAAATTTCACACGTTACTTTCAAAATTATTCTTCTCTGTGTTTCCTTTAGAACTTCTGTTCTCTTCTGTATATTTTTAGTGTTACAGTGGATCTCTTTTTGTTCTTTTTGTTAAGTCATGTCCAACTCTTAATGACCTGATCCCGTTTGGTGTTTTCTTGGCAAAGATACTAGAGTGGTTTGCCATTTCTTTCTCCAGTTTGCTTTAAAAGATAAAGAAACTGAGGCAAATACAATGAAGTGGCTTGCTTAGGTTCACACAGTTAGGAAGTATCTGAGATCAGATTGTAACCCAGAAGGATGAGTCTTCCTGACTCCAGGTCTAGCCTATCCACTGCATTATCTAGCTGCCCTTAGCCATCTTTTTAAGGCATGATTATTGCCACTCCCACCCCTCAAGTTAAATACCAAGAGAAAGAAAAAACACCCTTATAACAAACATATTCTCACAGTGGTCATTGTCCAGAAATGTGTCTCTTCATCTTGTATCCATCATGTCTCTCAAAGGCAGGTAATGTACTTCCTTATAGATCCTCCTCAGGAGACTTGGCTGATCATTTCTTGTTCAGAGTTCTTAACTCTCTCAAAGATATTTTTATTTACATTAAATTTAGTTCAGTCTCCATCAGGTCATTCAATCTAAGATTCCCTGAAATTATCACTTTCATCATTTCTTGTGACAAGAAATATTTCACTACCTTTCTGTTCAGCCATTTCCCAGTTATCTAAGAGGCACTCACAATCTTTACATTCCTAGCTTTTTCTTATATCTTTGTTTTTCTTCTTTCCCCCCCCCCTTTCTTTTTTTAACTCCTTAAGGATCAGAAAGTTTCTTTTTCCTGTGACCAGTACTATCTTCCCTCTTAACTCCACTCCCCACCCCATTCCCATCTGATTGCTTGTTGAGTTTGAAATATTTCTCCCTCAAGCTTTGTGTGTGTGTGTGTGTGTGTGTGTTTAATCCTCCTTTGGCCATTTCAGAGGAGATTCACCTTATACCTCTTCCTTGATGTTTGTACATTCTTCTCATGCCCCCCAATTACCAGTAACGGGTTTTATCTCTCTTCTTTCTGCCCTGGTGTCTTCTTTTTTCCCCTTCAAAGTCCTTTCTCATTTCTGGCCTTTTCATCAGAAATGTGTGAAAGTCTTCTGTATCATTAAAAACCCACTTTTTTCCCCTGTAGGGAAACACTCAGCTTTGCAAGGTAAGTTATTCTTGGTTGTAAACTTATCACTTTTGCCTTTTAGAATCTTACTTCCCAAGATCTCTCATTTTTAGTAAAAACTTGAAAGATCTTGTATGATCTTGACCATGTTTCCTTGGCACTTAATTGCTGCTGCTTCTTTATTTTTTTTTTTTTTTTCAATATTGGCTTTTTATTTTCAAAATATATACAAAGATAGTTTTCAACATTCACCCTTGCAAAACCTTGTATTCCAAATTTTTCTCTCTCACTCCCTCCCCTAGATAGTAAGTAATCCAATATATGTTAAACATGTACATTGAATCGCTTCTTTCTGAATGCTTATATTATTTTTCTTTTTGGCTATAACATTCCTGGGACTTTTCCTTCTGTGACTCCTTTTAGAAAGTGATTAGCGGATTCTTTCTGGCTTTATTTTGCCCTCTGGTTCTAATAAATCCAGGTACTTTTCATTTAAATTTACCTTTACATGTAATTGGGGGGAAATAAGATAAAAAACTATCTTTGAATGTATTTGGAAAATAAAATGCTTTTTTAAAAAAAAAGAAAAACATTGAAAGACACTCACGAAGTAATGAAGAGTGAAACAAGCAGAATGAAAAGAATATTATTCCAATATTACATACCGCAATATTGTTTGAAGAATAACTATGAATAACTAAGCTATTCTGAGTATTATAAATTCAAATCAGCTGCATCAAATCAACTATAAAGAACCTACAAAGGAAGATGTTATCCATCTCCAGAAAAGAACTGATAAAAAGTATTCATAAAATGGTTTTACATGTGGGTGAGGCTGTGGGTATGTGTGTCATGCAAAATTTGAATGTCAGTTAAAAAAAAAAATTTGTTTTTAAATCATAATTTTTGGGGATTTCAATGCATTTTAAATTATATTTCCTTGACCTGTTTTCCAAGCCAGTTGTTTTTGATATCTTAAGATATATATATCTTAAATTTCCTTTTTTTTTTTTTTTTTTTTTTTTTTTTTTTTTAATCTTTCGATTTTGTTATAATATTTCTTTCTGTGTCATAGAGTTATTGATTTCTATTTGGCATATCCTATTTTTCAGGGAATTCATTCCTTGAATAAGGCTTATTACCACTTATTATTTTTCCTTCACAGCTTTAATTTCATTTTTTAACTCTTGCTTCATTTCTTCTAGGTGTTCATGTAGTCCTTCTGGACAATCTAATTTTTTTTTTTCCTTTGTGTCTCCATAGATATGCTTCTTTTGGACAGTTCTCTGCATTTGCAAAAATTTTGTATTAGTTGGTGTTTGTTTTTTAGCTCTTTGGATTTTAGCTCCTCAGTTGGGGCTTCATGCTAGAATCAGGCTCTACCTCCTGCTATGCTTTCTGGTAGTTTTCAGGCCTTTCTTGATCTCAACCTGAATTCCTGCATAAACTTCTGTCTCCCCAAAGTTAAGTGCCTCTCCCTGCCTGCCTTGATCTTTGAGGTTTACAGAAGTGGCTTTTCCAGGTCCTCTCTAGTTTTTATTTTTGTTTTTGTTTTTTTTTTAGGACAGTGTTAAGGACCATTGGATCAGGTTTAGTCTCTTCTGGTCTTTCAAGGAACACTAAAAATAGATTAGCAATTCTTAACAGTTCTGAAGTTCTTCCCCAAGTGATTGATATTTTTTGTTCTAATGATCACAGTTTGAATTCATTTGTTTTTGTTCCTCTCTTCCTTAAGTCTCTCTCTACTTCAATTCATCCTCCAAAGTGCTGTCAAAGTGATTTTCCTTATGTACAAGTATGATCGGGACCAAGAGACTTGAATTTCTCAGGGGTAACTAGGTATTCTCTTTCCTTATAAGCTTTAATTCCTTGCTACCCATTTTTCAATGGCAGCACAAAGATTTCTGAATTGAACAACTCTGCCTTCTCATTAATTTTCTTCTTTCCATCCACTCTAATCAGCAGGAAAAAATTCTTTATTGTTGATATTGGCTTTCTTTGCCAGTCTCTGGTGATTCTGAGTATTGGTACCACTCACCTTCTTATAGCATTCTTTCATTCTCTCATAATCATCCTCTTAGCAGCCTTTTGTTTCTGTACACATCATCATCAACAACAATAACAGCAACCACCATTTGATGAGTACTTTGTGCTGCGCACAAAGAAAGGCAAAAACAAGTCCCAGCCCCCAAAGAGCTCAATAATCTAGCAGGGAAGAAAATATGCAAACAACTATGTACATGCAAGATATAGGTACATAGTGTAAATGGGAGGAAATTTGAAAAGGAAGTCAATAGCTGGGAGGGGGGTGGGCAACCAGGAAAGACCTTTGGCAGAAAAATGGGTTTTTCATTGAGTCTTGATGGAAGGATGAGGAGGGAGAACAGTCCAGAAAAAGGGAACAGCCAGTGAAAAGTCATGAAGTGGGGAGATGGAGTATCTTGTTAAAGAAACAATAGGACCAGTGTCTCTGAATCATAGAGTGAATGGAGGGAAGCAAAATGTAAGAAAACTGAAAATGAAAGTAGTATCCATATTGTAAAAGGCTTTAAAAACCAAACCAAATTTTACATTTAATCCTGGAGGTAATAGAGGGCCATTGGAGTTTACTAAGTAAAAGGATAACAAGTTCACTTGTACTTTGGGCAAATCACTTTAGAACTGAGTGGGAGAGTGGAAGATGAATTTGATGAGTTGCAAGAATTGAGGGGAAGAGATCCCCTCTGGTTGATGTCTCAGGTTCCTTGTGGAAAAATTTGAAAACCCAAAGTCTGTGGCAAAGGGGGATTGATTTGCACTAAGAAGAAAGCTTTCTTAGTGGGCAAAGAATCCCAGTGGGATAGTTTTGCTAAGAAGACAACTTTCTTAGAGGGCAAGTTCCTGTTAGGACTATTGCAAAGATGGGTTTGCACTGAGAAGAAATTATCTTCAGCATTGGGCAAAATCATGTTAGGACTTGTGCAAAGATGTCTGGACATACAGCATATATTGGGGCCACTTTGATCTTTGGCCCTGAGGCTGGGGCCAATTCCTGATGAATTTGAGAGACTGATGTTCAATTCAGTTCAATTCAAAATTGAATGAGATTACTTATCTGGGTGTTGCCCTTACAGTCTAAAGAGTGTGCCCCTTCTAGAGAATCTCAAAACCCCCAATCACCATTAGATTAAAGGGAAAGTTTCAGGGCCCTCCCCCCAAAGATTAAAGGGGACACAATTTACATCAAATTGAAGTAGGGACACACTTGAGGTAGGGAGACCAATCAGAAGGCTATTTTCAGGAGTCCAGGTGGGAGGGAATATGGGCCTGCAATAGAGTAGTGGCAGTGTGAGTAAAGAGAAGAAATATCAGACATATAAATGTAGAAATAACATACTTAAGCAACTTATTTAATATATAAGGTGAGTCTGAGTGAGGAATTGAGGATGGTGATATACTTAAAAGTATATGAGAAGTTTGAAAGGAAGGGTTTGGAAAAGAAAGATAACAAAATTTGGTTTGTCAGGTTTTGGTTGTATCAGGTTTCAGATGTCCATGTCATCCACTTTCAGATGACAATTGGCAGTGTGAAGCTGAGGTCAGTGAGGTTAGGAATGGATAACTAGATCTGAGAGTATATCTGCATAGAGATGATAATTGAATCCATGGGAACTGATGAAATCATGAAGAGAGAGAGAAAGAGAGGAGAGAAAGGACAAAGACAGATCCTTAGGGGGCTTTTGAATCTTTTTTTAAAATTACATTTTTTGATGCCTTTTGTCTTGGCTGCACCATCATTTTGGAGGAAGGAGACCTTCTCTCCCTTGTGACAAAGAAAAATAAATGAGAAAAAAACCTAGTATAGTGACCACAGCTGATCATGTTGTAGCTCTTTGCCATGAGGAGGGAAGTTTTACTATCTTTTTTCTGGTTCTTTCATTGGTTTTTCAATTTCTTAGAATTTTACTTTTTAGTGAATTTTAGATTTTCATTGTTATCATATATACTGATCTTTTGATTCTGTTTATTTCATTTTGTGTGAACTTTTACAGATTTTTCCAAGTTTTCTCAAAATTGCTCATATTTGTTGATAATATGTTCATTGTTAATAATACTCCTTTATTTTATCAATGTACCATAGTTTTTTCAACCATTCCCCAATTGATGGCTGTCCACTTTGTTTCTAGCTCTTTTCTACTACAAAGCTCTACTATGAATATTTTGACATATTTTAGACCTTTGTTTAGACTATATGCCCAGAAATGGCATCACTGGATCAAAGAGTATGGACAGTCTTAGCTACTTTAGTTGCATAATTCCCAATTGTTTTCCAAAAGATCAGACCAAATTGCAACCCCCCAGCAACAGTGTAGTATTATAGCTATTTCCCCACAGCTCCTTCAGTAGTGATTCTTCCTGATTTGGGTTTTTTTTTTTTTTTTTTTGGTCTTACTGAGAATTTCTCACTAATGGAGAAGAATTGCAATCCCTAGCATGAATGGAATTTAATGGGTGTGCCTGTCTTCCCACAACCCCTTTGATATTGATTGTTCCCCTTTTTTGTCATCTACCTGTGTAAGCATGCATCTGAGGCCACTTGACCTTTCTCAGCCCCAGTTTACTCATTTGTCAAATGAGAATCTTCTAGAACCTGCACCTAAAAGTAATTAGTAGGCTCAAATGAGATAAGTGCTATATAAATATCATTTGTGATTTATGACTCATGTCTGTACTGTCTTAAAATTTATACTTTATTCAGGAAGTGTTATTTTAAATTTAGTAGTATAATTAATTTTGTA
Organism: Sminthopsis crassicaudata; assembly: GCF_048593235.1. Classification (NCBI taxonomy): domain Eukaryota; kingdom Metazoa; phylum Chordata; class Mammalia; order Dasyuromorphia; family Dasyuridae; genus Sminthopsis; species Sminthopsis crassicaudata. The sequence goes on along the minus strand of NC_133623.1, from coordinate 73,109,189 downwards.
TGCTCAATGCAATGGCCAACCACAATTCCAACGGATTCATGAGGAAGCAGTCTACCCACCTCCAGACAGGTGACAAACTCAAGATGGAAAAATGAGACATGCATTTTTGGGCATGGACAATGTGGGGGTTTTTCTTGCTTGGTTTTTTTAAAATATTATATAATTTGCTTGAGTATATTGGTTATAAGGGTTTTATTTTCTTTCATTTTCAGTGGGGGAGGCAGAGAAGGCAGATTTTTATTAATTGAAAAAAAAATTGTTTTTAATTGAAAAATGTCAGAATAAGAGCTGAGAAGAGCCTAAACTATGGTGGTGATTGAATGTAGGGAAGAGGAAATGTGTGAAAAGTGTGAAAGTAGAAATGACAAGATTTGGCAACTAATTGGATGTGTAGAGTGAATAAGAACAAGAAGTTGAGTATGATGCAAAGGTCACAAACATGTGACAAGTTTGGAAGAAGGGAAGTTTGCAAGGGAAAGGTAATGAATTCTATTTTGGACATAATGAGTTTGAAATGCCTATCTTTTTGGAAATAGCTATTTGTAGTTGGTGATGCAGTGCAAGAAATGAAGAGAGAAGCTAAAACCAAATAGATCTTTGGAGTTAGGTTAGGGACAATTATCTCACGTTGTTGAAGTGTGAAAGTAAAAGTCTATACAAACAAGGAGGAAGGGGTGGCAACTTGATACTTGAACTTCATTCTTAACTGAATTTGCCAAAATTCAGTTAGCTACAGAATTACATGTCACTCAACAGAGAAAATAGGAAAGAATAGAGAGAAGGGAAAATTAGAGAGTAGATTAAGGGAGGAATTTGTCCTAAATAAGACATACTCCAAAGTTATGCAAAAATATCTCTAGTACCTCTTTTTGTGGTTGCAAGGAATTGGAAACTGTGGGAGCGCCCATCATTTGGGGAATGGATGAACAAGTCATGGAGGTGATGGAATTATGTGGTAAAGTGACAGGGGGTCAGATGAACTGGTGCAAAGTGAAGTGAGCAGAACCAGAACTATGTAAGAAAACTTAGGTAGCATGCTAGAGAGGAGGATTGCAGATACAAACAAAATTTTTTGGACACAGCTACTGCAGATGTTTATTTTGCTTGACTATATATTGGTAACAGGGTTTTCAATTTTTTTTTTCTTTCTCAATTGGGGGAGGAAGATGAAAAGTAGATCATTTATTTCTTTAATTTTACTGATTGAAAAAATTATATTCTTTTTTTTAAAAAGGAAAGAAGAAAAGTGGAAAGGAAAGCATGCTCCATAGTATCAAATGTTGCAGTAGTCCTTAAGGTTGAGGATTAAGAAAAGGGCCATTAAATCTGGAGTAGATAGAACAATTTAGAATATGGGCCAGCAGCTTTCTGTTTTATTTGCTGCTTATTCATCAAGTTCTACAATTATCTAGACTAAATAAGTTTTCTGCCTGTTTTTGTTGGATTTACCCTCACTCTGACCTTACAGGTTTTAACCATGTGTGGTATTATCCAGAGTATGGAGACCTTGTTTCCCATTCTTTAATTACTTCCTATCCACGTTTGGTTTTTTTTGTTTGTTTGTTTTTGTTTTGTTTTGTTTTGTTTTGTTTTTTTGGCAAATTGGCCTCTGTCCCACTTATTGTTGTTGGATGGATACCTCCTTTGCACCATGAATACTTGGCAAGTGTTGTCCAACTTGCTTTTTGGGTGAGAAATAGATTCAACCACTGTTAGAATAGCCTTGGTCTCTGCTGTTTAGGGGGAAGTATGCCTGCTTGTATGGGGGGGGGTGTTAGTTACAAAACATTCCATTACAAAACATTGATTAAGCAGTGTGCCAATGACCATTGGGGATACAAAGAAAGGCAAAGGACAATCTATTGTCAGCAAACTCCCAGTCTATAAAGAGAGAAGAGATCAGAAGACAGCCCTGTGGGACACCCATTATTTACAGACATGACTTCACCCAGAAGGATGAAGAATTTTCACTGGTGGTAATGGGACATTGGAGGAGAGCGGTATTGGTTCATGTTAGTTGGGTGTTTTTTGAAGCATAGGCCTTTTCTGCCTTCTAAAGAATTTTGAATGAGAAATTATATTGTGGCTGGCAGCAAAAAAAGAGGGAAGTCCAAAAACAGGGGTTCCAGATTCCTGTCCTGTTTTACCCTCTCCCTACCCACTACTTTGAGTCCTAAATATCTTTCCATGTGGTAGGAATCAAGGCAAGAGATTGGGGAGCCATTGCTTCTGTTCATTGGTGAAAACAGGGAAGGTTCTGCTACTTGCAGGGTGAGCAAGGAGAATTTACCTTGTGCTAGAAGCAGAAGGAATGGATCTTTCCAGATGTATTGTGCACCATGGTTTATTGGTAATGAAAGCTGCTGATAATTTATATGAGAGGCAGAAAATAGTCAAGTGTTATACATTAATGGGAAAGATCCAAGGTATAAAACTTTAGTGGAAGCTAAAACTCTGTGGTCAGGCAGATGCGGGAGCTGGATTGAGATTTAAATTTAGAATTTGCTTTCGTGGCAAGTGTCGTTTAGCTGCCTATTTTAAACCTAGAGGAACCAATCCCTTCTCAGCTATAGTGCTTTAGGTATAACCTTTTTCTATATCAAGGAGATCCCCTTGGATTTCTTCCCTGAGCCTTGGGATCCATTATGTACAAACTGCATTATGGCTGTTATGAGTTGTGCCTTCTTGGCACTACTATGTCATTTTTGACAAGGGATACCACTGATACCAGTAAGAGTATTGAGGTCACTGGACTTTTGCTTTCATTAAAGCTTTACTATGTAGGTGGATTTTTTGTACCTTGGCTTTGTTTTACACTCCAAGTCGAGTTAGAGTTGGGAGGCAGCGCACATTTAGGGTTAGAGCTAAAGGAGCATTTCCATTTCAAACTTCATTTTCTAGGCTTTGGATACTTTCATAAAAGTATATGCACCAAAAACAAAAAAAAAAACAACCAAACAAACCCAAAATACCTTTTAGATTGCTTCCTGTTAGATAGAGCCTAGTAACCTGGAATTCATTTGGTCTGTTTTATCTTTGGTGCCATTTTTGCTATAATGAAAGCTGTATTGAAGTGATCTGTTGGATATTTGGGGGGAAATATTTGCACTTTGCCTTTTAATGGTAAATGGTTTCCTGAATGCTAGGCCATGGTGACATTTCAGTCTGCTGTGGAGAAAACCAATAGAATGAACACATTATATTCTGTTACGTAAGGCATTCTTCCCCCCAGGTCCCTTTTTATCCTTCTTAGAGAGGCCACAGTAGAAGTAGACTAGTGGGGTATACTAGACTGAACTGTTTTTCTTTGTTACAAGGGTGAGTTTTGGCAGGGAGGAGGGGAGAGGCTCATAGGAAGAGTCTAGGATTGGGAAATGACTGTTCTGAAAAAATGAGAGAGGGCAAAAGAAAAAACTGACATTCTAGGACCATTTGCATCCTCCCTACTACTCATTCGTTCCCCTTTATTTGATCTTGTTTGCTGTGGCGACCGTGTTAGCACCCTGGATACCTTAGAATCAGCTGGAGTCAGGATAAGCAAAATTCTTTATTCTAGATCTTTAGTGCTAGAAGTGAAGAGAGTGGATGCGTAGACCTCACACCTTGTCTCTCTCACAGAAGTGACCCTGGCTAGTCTCCCTGCACCCTGTAGTCCCTCCCACAATTCTCTGTATACACCAAACGATTGGGCCAACACAGGATAGTGGGAAGAGCCATTTTCCAAGCTTATTCTTCTAGATTATTGTCCAATCAGTAATTAGCCTCAAGTGCTCGATTGTCCCACCTCAGTGCATTGACTCAAGAGTTTCAGCCCCTTACAGTTTGCCATGTTCATTGTCTTCCCTCTATTACTGGTTTATGGCTATTCTTTTGATATTCCCTCTTTTTCCTTTCTCAACCCCTCAACTGAAATTCTGATTCTCTAATGAATAGCATATGTAATTTTGATTGTGCCAAGTTGGAAAGTGGCTACCCTAACCTACTAAAGAAAGCTCTTAATAGGGTTGTGGCCAAAAGCCTCCTCTTCAAGTGCAGTGGATAGAGCACTAGCCCTGAATTCATGAGGACCCGAGTTCAAATGTGATCTCAGACACTTAACACTTCCTAGCTGTGTGACCCTGGGCAAGTCACTTAACCCCAGCCCGGGGGGGAGGGGGGAAGCCTCCTCTTCAAGAAAAAGGCCTCAATGGGAAATAACCGTTGCTCTTTCCTCTTCAGAAATAAAGGCAATAGTTGTCTTTGTCAGTATAGCTTCTTACCAGCTAATCCCTGGGATTGTTCAGTTTTTTGACTGAATATTCACTGATTTCTAAATATTAATTGTCTGCTTTTTCCCCAATCTGCCAGGCTATTATTAAAAGATGCGTATATTTCTTGGGTCCTCCATTTAAAGAATTTGGGTAGCACAATTACCTCCATCAAGTGCCAAACCCCTGGATTATGTAATGGATGTTATAGTTAGTGATCCCCCACCACCACCACCAACTCGGATTTCTTCATCCCCAATAGCCTGACTACTTCCTATGAAGTATCTGATCTAGCTTGGATTTGTTTTGTTAGGAATGGTGATGAAAGTTGAGTTTTAATCACTTGGAAGCCTAACTTAGATTGTTTGGCAAATATTAGGACTTCTCTCCCCTGGCCATTCATATTTCCCATTAATTAAACTATGCTCTATCCCTAGCTCCAACTAAGAAGCCTGTCAGAAGTCAGCTGACTGGCTCATGGGTGAAGATTTTTTTAAACAACTGGAGAGGTTGGTCAGACAGCACTGAACATGAAAGCAGAGGAGACAAGGGAAAAAATAAGACAATTGGGGTTGGTTTGCATTTCTGACCTTGAATTTTGTTGGAGGAGTAGAATGGGCTTTTGGAAGTTAGCCTTGCTTCCTATGGAGTCAGAAGAATAGCTATCATCAGGTCTTGATTCGTATGTCAGCTCCAAGACAGGTTCAGGTGTTGGACTGCAGTGGCAATCAGTCCTCGTCTCTCCATTGTGTGTCAGTCTAAAGCAGCCTTGGCTACTGAAAGCCATCCCCCTTTCTTCACTGCAGGCCACCCTCTGAGTTCCACAGTGATTCCCCCATGGCCAAACTCAACAGTTTCTTCTCCATCTTTGTTCTGCTCTCCAGTCGTGTTTCCGCTGTCTTCCCATGGCTTTTGTAACTGAATTCTTTCTGCTCTCCTAAGCTCTCTAAGCATCCCTCTTTCAATCTTCTCCCTCCTGTGCCCTCTGTGGATATATCCTTTATGGTCTTGACCTTAGCCTTTTTTTTCTGATGTTCTCACCATTGTGTACCCATCTGTTCCCATGGTTTCAGTTGTTACCTGGGATCAAAGGACTCCGAGTTGAAAAAGGACATCGTTTTAAGAGCATAGATTTAGATCTGGAAGGGACCAACCCTTGCATTTTACAAAAGAAGAAGCTAAAACTCACAAAAAGGAAGTGATTTCACATAGCTATTTAGTAGCAGAGTCAGCCTTAGAAGTCATGCTCTTTGAAAAATAAACCCAGTGTTCTTCCTACTCAGTCACTTTGCCTTCCAAACCCTTTATTGGGTGCAGTCCCATCTCTCATGTTCCACATCCATAGTTCTAATGCCCAATGGACGACTTAGCTTGATAGCCTTTCGGTACCTCATATTTACTACATCTACAGCAATTCTTTGAGTGAGTTCTGAAACCTGCTCCTCTTACTAACTTATTTTTGTAAATAGTAGCACCATCTTTTCAGCCATTTAGTCTAGAAACCCTGTTTTCATCCTTCTTTCCTTGCATCGTATTATTTACCAAATTTGCTGATTATATCTTCACTATCTTTTAAGGTCAGGGCTTTATTGCCTCTTGTCAGGACCATTTCCTCTCATCTAACTCCCCACTTTATTTGCTGCCAAAACCTTATGCAGTTCCCTATCACTCACTAAATAAGACCACAACTCGGGGCCTTCTTTGGTCTGTTTACAACCTAGTCTTCTTCCTTTCTGATACTACTAACCTTCTCATTCCAGCCAAAGCATATTGTTTACTTTCCCAAACTGCACTCCTCAGTGGCTTTTTTCACATCTTTCCTTATATTGGGGCTACTATAATTCACTGCTCTAAGAGTTAAGGAAGCAGACTCAGAGATGAAAACAGATTCCAAACCCACTGTTCTTCCATTCTACCACACTGCCTCCTTTCTTTAGGACCTAGCCCTCTCTATTGTCTTAAATCAGAACTTCTCTCTCCCTTAAGACTTTTCTTAACATTTTGTACCTCTCTTAGGGACTCGCTGGGCTCTGATGTTGCATTATAATTATTTCTGTCCAAGTCTTCTTTCCCCTTCCTTCTAGTTAATTTGTTAGTACCTAGTGGGCAAAAATTCTATTTTATTAATTAATTAACCTTCGTATCTCACCCAGAATCTAGCCTAATGCTTTGTTTATCTCATTTAATAAATGGCTTCTTTGTTGTTGATTTCTCTTCTTCATCCCTGGAATAAACAAATTGATTATACAGCAAAAAAGGACATCACTGTAGCTCTTAATTAGCATGTTCTTTGCTTATTGCCTGAGTTCACTTGAGCCTGCTGGGGTTTTCCAGGCTGAATTCCAATTCCAGTTTATCTTCTGTTGTACTGTGCGAATTAAGGAGATAGAGTTTCTTAGGAGCACTTTTTATCTGAGGAGTCTAAGAGAAGAGGCCTATGATTTTAGGAAATATTTTTATTTCCTTCATTATTTATATAATTTCATTTTATTAGGGCTGCATCTCCTTTTTGCAGATTTTTTTTTTTTAATTGGAGTTCATAAGAAGTTTTGTTTTTGTTTTTTTGGTTAATGAATAGGCCAGGTAATCAAGAAAAAGACTTTCTTGATTTTCTATACCCTTTCTTTGCCTTCTTTTTTTGCTGCTCTGATGAAGAAAATCTATTCTTTTTGAGCTAGAGATGTAGCCTGTCCCTTAATCTCTGGCTTTAATAAAATGACTTAATACTTCAGTGATCTATGATTTTTTTTTCTAGTTTTGTGAGGACCATGGCAGATCAAAACCCTGAGAAGATGTTTTTCATAAGTTGCTATAGCCAGAAAGTTTATCATTTTGGCTCTCTCCAAATTTTGCTAGGCTCTTCTTGAATAACAGATGCAGTTCAAAGCCTTTCCAGCTTGGTAAGACCTTTCATGCTTATACTTATGGTTGAATCTTTGAAACTCTGTTTTACCTCCATGTTACATATGTGAGGAATCAGCAGAGGACTTTAGTGGAGGATTAGAGATTTGCTGGATTTCATGCTACTACTGGGCTTATATCCCAAAGAAATACTCAAGAGGGGAAAGGGACCTGTTTGTGCCAAAATGTTTGTGGCAGCCGTTTTCGCAGTGGCTAGAAACTGGAAAATGAATGGATCTCCATCAGTTGGAGAATGGCTGGGTAAATTATGGTATATGAAGGTTATGGAATATTATTGCTTTGTAAGAAATGACCAGCAGGAGGAATACAGAAAGGCTTGGAGAGACTTACATCAACTGATGCTGAGTGAAATGAATGGAACCAGAAGATCGCTGTACACTTCAATGCTGTATGAGGACGTATTCTGATGGAAGTGGATATCTTCAACATAAAGAAGATCCAACTCACTTCCAGTTGATCAATGATGGACAGAAATAACTACACTCAGAGAAGGAACACTGGGAAGTGAATGTAAATTGTTAGCACTACTGTCTATCTACCCAGGTTACTTATACCTTCGGAATCTAACTTGTTGCACTTAACGTGCAACAAGAAAATGGTATTTACACACATATATTGTATCTAGGTTATATTGTAACACATGTAAAATGTATGGGATTGCCTGTCATCTAGGGGAGGGAGTGGAGGGAGGGAGGGGAAAATTTGGAAAAATGAATACAAGGGATAATGTTATTTTAAAAAATTACTCATGCATATATACTGTCAAAAAATTTATAATTATAAAATTTAAAAAATTTAAATTAAAAATTAAATAAAATAAAAATAGTCAAAAAAAAGTTTAATGTAAAAAAAAGAGAGAGAGAGATTTGCTGGATTTCAAGCTCCTGGAAAATAGTTATTGTATTTGTGTTGTATAGAGCCTAGTAGTGAAATCCATTGCTTTTTTTAGTCTGCTCTGCTTTGCCCAAAATAAGATGTTTAGACTCAACTCACTCTAGAGTACTATATATATGAACATGGGGACACAGGAGCTAAGGGTTGCTGTAGCCAGATTTATTAGCTCAACAGTTAAGATAACAAAATCCTAGAATATATTCTAATTAAGAGAGAGAACATATAAGATAAATCTGTAGCTTTTGTGTTGAATCCCAACTTCTGCTATGACTTTTGCCTGCATAAAATCAATGTTACTAGTATTAACCTTTATTTAATTCAACTTGTTGACCACCCCTACCCTCTTCTCTATTCTCCTAAAGAAATAATTGCCCCCTTACATACAAAGAAGTTATCTTCCTGATCATGGGTTGACTTGGAACTAACAAATGACTGCTATTCTTTTTTTTTTTTTTTTTTTTTTTTTGCTTAGGCAATTGGAATTAAGTGACTTGTCCAGGGTCACACAGCTAGGAAGTGTCTGAGAATAGATTTGAACTCTTGGCCTCCTAACTTCAGGGCTGGTGCTCTATCCACTACACCACCTAGCTGCCCCTAATAACTGTTATTCTTGCTTTGAAAGTTTTAGTGTCAGCTCTTCAAGTTAGAGCTTCTGAACAGTAAGTTTTGAATGATGATGATGATGAAAATTACCCAATCAGCAAACATTTCTTTTTTATTATTATTATAACTTTTTATTGACATTACATATGCCTGGGTAATTTTTTACAACATTATCCCTTGCACTCACATCTATTCCGACTTTTCCCTTCCCTCCCTCCACCCCCTCCCCTAGATGGCAGGCAGTCTTCTACATGTTAAATATGTTATAGCATATCCTAGATACAATCTATGTGTGCAGAACCGAACAGTTCTCTTGTTGCACCAGAAAAATTGGATTGAAAAGGTAAAAATAACCTGGGGAGAAAAACAAAAATGCAAACAGTTCACACTCATTTCCCAGTGTTCCTTCTCTGGGTGTAGCTGATTCTGTCCATCATTGATCAATTGGAACTGATTAACTCTTCTCTTTGTTGAAGATATCCACTTCCACCAGAATACATCCTCATATAGTATTGTTGTTGAAGTGTATAATGATCTCCTGGTTCTGCTCATTTCACTCAGCATCAGTTGATGTAAGTCTCTCCAGGCCTCTCTGTATTCCTCCTGTTGGTCATTTCTTACAGAACAATAATATTCCATAACATTCATATACCATAATTTACCCAACCATTCTCCAATGGATGGGCATCCATTCATTTTCCCGGTTTCTAGCCACTACAAAAAGGGCTGCCACAAACATTTTGGCACATACAGGTCCCTTTCCCTTCTTTTGTATTTCCTTGGGATGGATATAAGTCCAGTAGTAGCACTGCTAACTTTTTTGGGCATAGTTCCAGATTGCTCTCCAGAATGGCTGGATTCTTTCACAACTCCACCAACAATGCATCAGTGTCCCAGTTTTCCCACATCCCCTCCAGCATTCATCATTATTTGTTCCCATCATCTTAGCCAATCTGACAGGTGTGTAGTGGTATCTCAGAGTTGTCTTAATTTGCATTTCTCTGATCAGTAGTGATTTGGAACACTCCTTCATATGAGTAGAAATAGTTTCAATTTCTTCATCTGAGAATTGTCTGTTCATATCCTTTGACCATTTATCAATTGGAGAATGGCTTGATTTCTTATAAATTAGAGTCAATTCTCTATATATTTTGGAAATTAGGCCTTTATCAGAATCTTTAACAGTAAAAATGTTTTCCCAGTTTGTTGCTTCCCTTCTAATCTTGTAGCAAACCTTTCTTAAATGCCTACTGTGTGCCAGCCACTGTGCTAAGAACTGAGAGCCATAAAAAGAGACAAAAGACAATTTTTGTTCATATAATATCCAGGAGGCCAGTGTTACTAGATCAAAAACTAAGATGTAAGAAAACTGGAGAGGCAGGAGGGAGCTAGGTTTAAAAAGGGCTTTGAATGCCAAGTAAAGGATTTTGTATTTGATCGTGGAGGTGATAGAGAGCCATGAGATTTACATTTGATTATACAACCCATTGGTTAAATATCTTTCAATTAATGTCTTTTTGCACTACCATAGATTTCTGAGGTATCCTTTCCCTTTTCTCTCCCAAAGAAAACCTCAAGATGGGGTCACAAAGAGTCGGACACAACTGAACAACAATTCCATTGTTCTAGGTCAAAGAGTAAGAGTATGGAAATTTTAGTCATTTTATTTGCATAATCCAAATTGCTTCAAAATGTTTGTACTGATTCACAGCTCCATTAACAATGCACTAGTGGATCTAGCTCCTACAACCCTTCCAACATTAATTAATCCTTTATTTTGTCATCTTTCCCAATTTTCAGAGTATGAGATGAAAGCTCAGGGTTGTTAGTGATTTGGAGCATTCTTTCATAAGGTTTTTAATAGTTTACAATTCTGCATTTGAAGTGTGTGTGTGTGTGTGTGTGTGTGTGTGTGTGTGTGTGTGTGTGTGTGTGTGTTATTTACATATTACCGAACTCTTATACAAATTTTTCCCCCATTTGACTGCTTTCCTTCTTACTCTAAGTGCATTGGTTTTATTTGTGCCAAAGCATTTCTGTAATCACAGTTGTCTATGTTATTATCTCTTGTAATTGCCTCCATCCCTTGTACAATTAAGAATACATATCCACCCATTGCCATGAGAGGTATATGATGTTTCTCTTCTAATATTTTCATAGTATTATATTTAATATTAAAGTTGTGTATACATACAGAATATATTGTGAAATACAGTGTAAAGTGTTGGTCTAAACCTAACTTCTACCAAACTGCTTTTCAGCTTTTCCCAGAAGTTTTTACCAATGGGGAGTTCTTTCCTAAGTAATTTATGTTTTCCATTTTATGGAACACTGGATTATTGATTTTCATTGTTTCTGATTCTTCCTTGTCTAGTCTGTTTTATTGATCTATCTCTTTACTCCTTAACCCATATTAGATGGTTTTGTTGACTTCTTTATAATGTAGTTTGAGGTCTGGAAGTGCTGTTCGCCTTCGTTCCTACTTCTTTTCATCATCCCTCTTGATATTCTAGAGCTTTCATTTTTTCCAAATGAACTTTATCATTGAGTTCTGTAAAATGTCTCTTTGATAATTTGATTGTCACAGCATTCAAATTGTAAATTAACTTTAGTAACATTGTCATTATTGGCATGGCTTAGTCATAAGCACTGAATATTCTTCCAGTTATTTCAGTTTAGTCCAATGCCTTTCAAACATGATTTTATTGGTTTTCTAAATGCCCTGGTAATTGGAAGCAGCTCAGCTGAGTAACTCCTAGTGAAAATAACAAATTCCAAAAATATTTAGTAAAGAACTTGGGGAAACAAAGTATATGTGTATGTTAAGTATATTTATACACACATATGTATGAGAAATATCAACAACACATGAGGCAATTCAGTGGTGTAGTTAAATCACTAAACACCTAATTTTTTGTTTATAGTTTGTTTCTTTTTAAAGATGGGGTTTGGAGGCAGCTAGGTGGCAATAGTGGAGACAGCAGCTTTTAATAGGGGGATCCAATTTTTTTTTTTGTTTCTTCTCTAAACTTCTCTTAGCCCAAATTGTGTTCTTGCACTTTTGACCTAGCTAAGCAGCCCCAGTCTTACCGGTGGTGAGACATAGAAATGCCACTGGTTTTTCATTAATCTCTAAGCTACTTTGGAATCATGGCACCATTCTTTCTTCATTGGAAAATCAAAGTTCTACCCAGTAGGTTGGAAACCTCACTGGTAAGGCCTGACCCAAGGGTTGGCATTCACAGGGGAGTGTCCAATCCCGAGGAAAGAAAGAACTATGCAACTCCCAATATGTATGGAAGTGACTGCTTCTGTGTGCTTACCATCGGTGTATTAGGATTTCATATGCTAGCAGAAATGGGATGTCATGTCACATGACTACCTATTGACTCATTCAGCAAAATGAAACCATACCCTAGCAGTCTTTCTCCCATTATTGTCATTAAGACGGCCAGGACCCAGGATCATTTCCTTCCATCCTGTATCCAGGATGTTGGAAAACTAATTTTTTTTTTTGAATGTTAAACTTCTCTATTTGCTGATAACAGGGTATCACAGGACAGAATTTAATTCTTGCCAGAAATATTATACTCAGAGATGAAAAGTTGAGTCCACTTCTTACTGGACATAGACTTAAAGGATGTGTCTTCCCACTTGGAGACCAAGTGCAGCCATCTTAGGATCCAAACCTGCAATCCGAAGCTGACAACCCTGGGGGTTACCTCCCTATCTGGCAGCCCAGGGCTCCCCAATAAGAGAAATGCCTTCTACCTCAGACCAACCTCTGAATGACTTTGGAAGCCAAACAAACTGCCTCGATCTCCTATTTCCTCCTAACTCTTGTAATAGGATAGATGAGTAAGTGGCAGAGTGACATGGTGAACAGAGGGCATGACTTGGAATCAGGAAGAGCTGGGTTCAATTGTTACCCCTTGATACTTTCTGGTAAGTGCCTCTGGGCAAGGCACTTAACTTTTCCTATGCCTCAAACAACTTAGATCTACTGAATCATGAATTGTGATCTAGATCTGGGTGGGGGTGCTGTATTCACCTTGGGAGTTTTCCATAACGATGAAATCACAGATTCTTCAAGTAATAGTTGCTGCAGCATGGTAGGAAACTGTCCAAAGATAGAGGCCTTCATTCTCAGACTGCTTAGCAGGGTCAAGCAGGGTCAAGTATTGGGTTTATTAGATGAGGAAAAGTATACCTTGAATTCCAGTTGTAGAGTTGTAGAGTTTCTTGGGTTCCCCAGTATTTACAATTCTAGATTGTGATGTACTTTGTGATACTTACATGTTTATTTAATACTTCAGGGAAGAGCAGTCTGAAGACCAAGACCTCCAGGGCCTCAGAGATAAACCCCTGAAATTCAGAAAGTTGAAGAGGGACAAAAAGGAGGAGAAAGAAGGAAAACATGAATTCCCACAGCCATCATCACACCAGTCTGCTGAGCCAGCTGAGGCAGGAAAAGCAGAAACATCAGAAGAGGCTGGGTCAGCCCCTGCTGCACCTGAAGCTTCAGCTTCCCCTAAACAACGGCGTTCTATCATCCGAGACCGGGGGCCCATGTATGATGATCCCACACTGCCAGAGGGCTGGACAAGAAAACTGAAACAGAGGAAATCAGGTCGCTCTGCTGGGAAGTACGATGTCTATTTGATAAAGTGAGTACAAACAAGAATGGTGAGAAGGAGACCACTGGGTGGGTCATTAGAAACATGCTCAGAAACTGATAGGAATGACATTTGAGTGGCCTGCCTTTCTTGACCCTCCATTTGTATTTTTAGTATCTTCTACTTTGCAGAATATGAAGTAACAGTTGTCACTTGCATGTGACCCATCTGGGTCCCAGTGTATTCTAGTGGCTTCTATTCATTTAACTCCAAGGAGTTTAGGCTGTACCTTCATGACTAGTATCCAGTAAGCCACCCAAGGGGATCATTTTTCTTACAAACTGTCCCCAAAATGAAATGGGTGAATACAAAAAGAAAACAATAATAATGAAGAAGAAAATAGGAATTTGTTTTAACTAGACAGATTTTGGAAGTGAGGCCTTTATCAGAACCTTTAACTGTAAAAATGTTTTCCCAGTTCTAATCTTATAGCAAACATTTCTTAAATGCCTACAGTCTTAAGATGTGATCCTCTATTCAAGCTACATGCCCCACACAAGTTGAAAAAATTAATCATTCACATAAACAAGAAGGAGCTGTGGCACACTGACCAAAGCTACCTTAGAAAGATTAGTGTTTGGAGGGAGAGATGAGTCTTCCCATTATAAGCATTCCAGGAACGTCCAGGTACCTGGCCAGCCAGCCAAATTGTCCTTCTGGCTGTGGCAAGTGGAAAGAAGGGCAAATGGCCCATGACTTGAAGTGAGCTTATAAAGGTTAGGGGAAATAACAGTCTGAGAATTCTTCAGAAGGCTACTCGACAGAAATTAATCAATCCTCACCCCTCTACCGGGGAACCATACCATCGAGTGCTTGAAGGGATTTTTGGCAAGGGTAGGCACAGGGTTACTACAGCCTGCTATAGCACTTTATCAGGTGTGGCTTTAAATGAAGAAGTTTCCCAGGGAGTGATCGAATCCAATCCAAATAGATTTTAAACTTTAAAAGTGTTTCTTAGACATTTAGTTCCTTTAAACACCAAGTGGTTATCTTTATTAGAGTATCTCAAGTACAAGGGCCAGATTTATTTTTCATTTGGCAACAGTGTGGTCCCCCCCCCCCCGAAATGTGTGATTTCCCTGGTCTCTGGATGGTGTGACCCACACTGCTTTACTATAGCCAAAGTTCCCTCTATGCAGATTATTCAGTTTATTTTAGATAGTACCAGTTGTCCTAATTAGTTGTATGATTGTGCATTTGAGGCCAAGGAGACATTCAATGATAAGAGATTGTGAAGTGGAAGGAGGTCTTGACTATCAATGTTTAGTTTTTTTGACTGGTATTTGTCTTATATATAAGAAACTAGCCCCTTGCAGTCTGTTTCAGTGCTATAATAAGCCAAGTGAACCCTGCTGTCCTTCCACCTAATTGTGGTTGTTGGTCCTTAGCATTACCCTCCCCATCCAGAGAATCTAAGTATTCTTAGCGCCTTACAAAGAATCCTAATTGACATCCCTCTCCAATGACTGGATCTGATTAGATGAGTCCCAAGACCTAAACTCTAGTATTTTACCAAAAACAATTTCTACTCCTCAGTGAAACTGTAGGGGCAGTTAGGTGGCACTACAGTAGATAAAGCACCAGGCCTGGAGTTAGGAAGATTCCTCTCCCTGAGTTCAAATCTGGCCTCAGACACTAGCTATGTGACCCTGGGCAAGTCACTTGATCCTGCACTTCTTCATCTGTCAAATGAGTTGGAGAAGTGTCTTTCAGTATATTTGGCAAGAAAACC
Source organism: Sminthopsis crassicaudata (assembly GCF_048593235.1). Taxonomy (NCBI): domain Eukaryota; kingdom Metazoa; phylum Chordata; class Mammalia; order Dasyuromorphia; family Dasyuridae; genus Sminthopsis; species Sminthopsis crassicaudata. The sequence goes on along the minus strand of NC_133623.1, from coordinate 73,094,115 downwards.
TCAAATGGGGTCGTGAAGAGTCAGACACAACTGAAAAACAATAAAAGTAATTTTTCAATCATCCAAATGTTTCCCAAAAAAGCTTTGGCTTTTGTTATCCATAAACACTATGAGAGCAGCAACTCCCTTTTATCTTCCTTAAAACACAGATGAAGATACTGAAACAACAAGTCTGGTGTTTTATATTCTGGCCTCAGCCCAAAGCCAGTAGCAACTCTCTTTCCAGCAGTTTGGAGCCAGTCACTCGATGGTAATGGCAAAGTGGTGTTTCCCAAATAGACAGATGACCATATGTCTTCTTTCTCATCTCCTCTGATCCAGGATTGCCAGTGCCAAGAACAGATTTAGAAATAAATATGCCCTTTATCGTGTTAGCAATTATTCTTTGGGCACACTATTTTCTTTTTTCTCCTCTACTCCAGCCAGCTATTCAATCCATTTTCGTAGATCTTAATAAATTTGTTTTGATTATTGAAATCATAGTCTGAAAATCCTTTTTATCTTGTGAAGAAGTTCTTTTAATGGCAGAAGTGATTTTTTTTTTCCATACACAAAGTTACTTATGACACTAGCTTGCAACCTTTTGTGTATTCCCAAAAATCTAATATGATTCATCTTAATCAAGAATTTACCATCTTGCCCACAAAGACTTGCCACCTGTGGTGGCATCTCTGAAAGTCTTTCTCTGGTAGCTAAAATGGTGTCAAGGGCTATTTTCCCCAGGCTGAACTTGAAGTGAAACAGCCAAAAGAGTAAGGTTTGGGTGCTCAGTTCACAGAGCTCATGGTCAGACAGCTATTTCTCTGTCAGAGAAAAAAGGGAGTCTTGTCTTCCCTTCCCACTTCCTCCTTTCCCCTTTTGCCTCCTGAAAGAACTTCTGTTTAGGCAGCCTTTTTCTCTTCTCCTGATTCACTGCAGTAAGGCATTCAATGGGCATTTATTAAACATCTGCCACACGCCTTCAAGGAGCCACCATCTCAGCTTACACTTTGGTTTGTGATAGATCATGTAATGAGCCAGAGGCCTTTGTGAGATGAAAGCAAACAGGCCCAGTGAAACTGTTAAGCCAAGAAGCAATGTTTTCCTTTGCTGAAAGGAGACCTGACAGATCTCACGATCCTGACATTCAGGCCTCAAATCCTAGAATAATGATATCCGAGTTGAAAAGTCAATGAAATTCATCCAGACCAACTCATATCTGAATCCTCTCTCCGGTGGCTCCAACCCAGTTGGTCATCTAGCTTCTCCTCTCTACCCTTAATTTTCAAAGTAACTTATTCTACCTTTGGATAACCTTATTTGTTAGAAAGTTTTTTTCCTTTGCTCCCAAGCTAATGCAGCAAATAGTTCTTAATTGCTTACTATGTGTGCCCCATGGTTACATGGGGTGGGTGGGGAAGGTACAGCATCCTGAAGCTTTCAGCAATTGGCCATAGTCCTGCTGTTTGAGCTTAAGTAAAACAGTGATTTGGCTCATGACATCCCATATTTGAAGACAGCATTGATGACGTTAAATTTCTTCCTCAAGCTAAACATGCCCAGTTCCTTCAGATAATACTTGCCAGTCCCCTGACTATCCAAATCTCCTCCTTTAGGTGGTTTCTAGCTTGTCGATATTCTTCTTAAAATGTGGTACCTAGACGTGAATGTAGTTTCTGACCAAGGACTGTCGCTGCCCTCATTCTGTTATGATGCTTCTATTAATGCAGCCTCAAAATTAAAATGTTAATTTTGGCTGCCAAATCACTATTGGTTCGGATTGAACTTTGAGTACCCCAGATTCTTTTAGTGCTCAGTCACATCTCTCTCCCACCCCCACAGATTTTTGTTTATATAATTTGTTGTCCCATACTGTCAGATAAATTTTGGATTACAATTCTGTTATTCAACGTGTTACTTATTCTTCCCATCTTACTATCTTCTGAGATTGGAAAAGCACACTGTCTTTGCCTTCAACTGAGTTATTGGTTTAAAAAAAAAAGAAAGAAAGAAAGAAAAAGAAAAGTTGGATTTAGTCATTCATCCAAAGTCAAAGTTTTAAGTCTACTTAATTAAATCATCGCCCATTTCTTATCCCTCTCGTCTTGTTCACAAGGCTATTTTATGAATTATCAAATAGTTTGTTTAGATATATTATGTCTGTAGATTACCTGATAATCAGCCTAGTAAAAAGGCAGTGATTTGTTCCTAATTCCATTCTGGTTCATAGTGGTCTCTGCTTCCCTTTCCAGATTCTCAGAATAATTATTATTATTATAGGGCACTAGTTCTAACCCTGAGAATCCCCTTTCCCTCCCACCTCCCTTTCAAATACCTTGTCCTAGAAGCCATTCCCTTTCTTTCATTTATTGACAATCTCTTTGTCTTTGCTGCCCGCTTCTGTCTCCAAGCATATGCAGGTTGCCCAGTCCTTTAAAAGGCTTCTTCATGATCCTTCTCCTCTCCAGCTACCATTTTATTTCTCTCTTCTACTGCTAAGCATTTTTAAAAATTTCTCTCTAGGTAATGTCTCCATTTCTCTCTTAGTTATTGGCTTTCCCCCACCACTCTACTGAAACTGCATTCTTGCTAATCACTGATGACCAACCAATCACTAAATCCAGTGGCTTTTTTTCCCCTCTTCTTCCTTAACTTCTCTGCAGCTTTAGACACTGACCACTTCTGCCTGCTATCTGGCTTCAGAGACACCACATGCTCCTAGAGGCATCCCATCTACCTCTCCAGCTGCTCCTTGTCTGTCTCCTTTGCTAGATCGTCATCCTTTTCTCTCAACCCCTTAAAGTGAGTGTTCTTCAAGAGATTATCTCTGGCCGTCTTTTTCTCTCTACAGCTTCTCCTTTGACAGTCTCATTCCCTCCCATGGTTTCAACTAGCACCTCTGTAAGGATGATTTCCAAGTCTGTTTCTTCAATGGCAACCTCTGAGTTCCAGCCCTTCATCCCCCAAAAGCCAATAAGTATCTCTACCTTGATATGCCACCAGCAACTGAAACTCAGTATGTCTAAAATTGAGTTTCTCTTGCCCTTACACCTGCTTTCCCTCCTGGTGTCACTAATTCTGTCTTGGATTCCTATTCACCCTCCAGTCTCTCACATTCAGAATCTTATTTCTCTTTGCCTCTTTCCTTTTCCTTACCTCTCCCATCCTTATGGTTCTCATGGTTCATTGATACAACCTTCACAATCATAGGTGTTTATTGTCACCCACCTGGACCATTCATTGCAAGAGATTTCTTTCAAATTATTCTGCTTCCTTTCTCCTTCTTTCCCACCGATTCTTTTCACTGTTTCTTTCTTCTGCCTAGAAGTGCTTCTGTCACTCCATTGCTCCTATTTTCTACTGAATAAAGTCCTCATTATTTGGCCTGGCATTTGAATCGCCCCTTTACAACCTGGCATCATACTCCTTTATTTCATACTGTTCCTCCCCTCCACACACCATTGTGCTCCAACCAAAGAGGACTGCCCTTTGCTGCCTGAATATGTGTGGCATGGCTCTCTCTCTTTCTGTACTCATTGAATTTCCATCCATAATAATCCAGATAAGTCCACCTCCGATGCTGCCTTACGTATTCCTCCAAGATAACTACAGCCTTTTCCCTTAGTCCTCAGTAGCATTTGGTTTTGCACACTACTGATTCACATCTAGAACACTGGGTGTTAAAAGTATCTGTATTCCTGTCTTCTCACTCTCTTAGACAAATTTTGCATCGCCTCCAGCTCCCAGCACAGTGCTCTATACACAGTCAGGGCTAAAGAAATGAGGGTTGAGTGAATGAATTTTGATTTGACAGATTAAGAAACCGAGGCATAAAGAGCTTGTGGCTTGCCCAAGATCACATAGTTCAGTTGCGATAGGAGCAGTGTTAGAAACTAGAACTTCCAATTCATCATCCAGTTTTCTCTCCATTGCACTGCTTCTCACATCATGACCCTCTTCTGCCTCTATTTTTAATACGCTTTGACTTGAAGGAAGCAGTTTTTTAAAGCCAAGCGATAGATCTTTGTTTCGCTTTCGGTAGTTTTCTTGTCCATAAAAAAATTCTCCCACTCATGAGATTGCCGTGAATAATATTTAATGATGATTCTTTCTTTTTTCCACAGTCCACAGGGAAAAGCTTTCCGCTCCAAGGTAGAGTTGATTGCATACTTCGAAAAGGTAGGCGACACCTCCCTGGATCCTAATGATTTTGACTTCACTGTAACTGGGAGAGGGAGTCCCTCCCGACGAGAGCAGAAACCACCTAAGAAGTCCAAATCCCCTAAGGCTCCAGGGACAGGCCGAGGGAGGGGACGGCCCAAAGGGAGCGGCACAGTGAAACCCAGGGCCACAGCCTCAGAAGGGGTCCAGGTCAAAAGGGTGATTGAGAAAAGTCCTGGGAAGCTCCTAGTCAAGATGCCTTTTCAGCCCTCGCCAGGGGGGAAAGCTGAAGGGGGTGGGGCCACCACATCCACCCAAGTCATGGTGATCAAGCGTCCTGGCAGGAAGCGGAAAGTCGAGACTGAGCCACCGGTCATCCCTAAGAAACGGGGGCGCAAGCCAGGAAGTATGGTGACTGCTGCTGCTGTCGAAGCCAAGAAGAAAGCAATCAAAGAGTCTTCCATCCGGTCCATTCATGAGACTGTGCTGCCTATCAAAAAGCGGAAGACCCGGGAAACCGTCAGCATCGAGGTGAAGGAAGTGGTGAAGCCTCTGCTTGTCTCAACTGTGGGGGAGAAGAGTGGGAAAGGACTCAAGCCTGGAAAGAGCCCAGGTCGGAAAAGCAAAGAGAGCAGCCCCAAAGGGCGAAGTGGTAGCACCTCCTCTTCCCCCCCGAAAAAGGAACCGCAGCAGCAACAGTACCACCACCACCACTACTACCCTTCCTCAGAGTCACCCAAGGCCCTTTCCCTTCCTCACCCTGAGCCAGAGAGCTCCAAGGACAGCAAAAGCCCCCCTGAACCTCAGGACTTAAGCAGCAAAGTTTGCAAAGAAGAGAAGATGCCGAGAGGGGGTCCGCCCGAGAGTGATGGCTGCACAAAGGAGCCCGCTAAGACTCAACCTCCAGCTGCTGCCGCCACCACCGCTGCCACCACCGCGGCAGCAGAAAAGTTCAAACACCGAGCAGAGGGAGACCGAAAGGACATTGTTTCATCCTCCATGCCGAGGCCAAACCGAGAGGAGCCTGTGGACAGCCGGACGCCCGTGACAGAGAGAGTTAGCTGACTTTTTAAAAAGTGGATTTAAAAAACAAAAGAATAAAGGCAGCTGTTGTCTCTTCTCCTTCTGGGCAGGTCTCGGACAAAGCTTCCCGATTAACTGAAATTAAAAAGGATTTTTTTTTTTTCAGTCAACTTAGAGTTTCGTGGCTTCCGGGTGGGAGTAGTTGGAGCACTTGGGATGTTTTTCTTACCGACAAGCACAGTCAGGTTGAAGACCTAACCAGGGCCAGAAGCAGCTTTGCACTTTTCTATAATAGGCTCCTTCAACAAGGCTTGCTGCATATACTACTGACCAGACAAGCTGTTTATCAGGCTTTTTAGGGTACACCAGCACCTGCCCTCCATTCATCCCTGTTGGGAGAGGGATGGTGTACTGGTTGTCACTAGAGACCTAACAGAGTAGGGTTAGTGGGAGCTTACATTTTCAGTGCCATTAACATTCTAGTCCAAGGTCTTAAATTATTATGTTGTGGGGTTCGTTTGTTGTTGTTGTTGTTTTTTCCCCCTGAAGGGGCCGGGGCCGGGGGTGGGGTGGGGGGGGCGAGGGGAGGGTAGATTCCTTAAGACAGAGGGTCGAGACAGATAGCAGAGCACAGAGCAGTTGGCACTAGAGGAGACCTGGTCTAGGGGCCAGGTGACATCATCTAATCCCAAGGGGCTCCAAGTGAGTAGTAGGGTGGGGAAAGATATTTCAGGATTAGAAATAAGCTAGCTAAGGCTAAAGAAGAGCAGTTAAAACCCTGCCCACTGAGAGTTGACTTCGAAAAGGCCCCTATGGAGGGATCCCCAATCACCTAAAGCGATCTGGAGCTACTTCATTTAGTGGATCTTGTGTATGTCTGAGTGTGTACTCACATAGCTGGGTAGTGAGAAAGAAAACGTTCTTCCAGTTCTTTTCCAGTGCTATTAGCTTAGGGACAGGTTAGAACCAGTTGCTCAGTTGTGTGATCGTTCCCATTGCCACTTCAAAACAAACTGAGATGCTCAACAGAAAACTGGCTTCAATGGGCAACATGCCTTTGCCACTTAAGACACTGGTATGATGGGGTTTTGAAGCCCCCTAGACTTGTAGGTATCTGCGCTTGTTTGAAAGTGGGATTAGCACACAGGGTTCCCACGAAGCTTCGAAACTCTAAGTGTTTGCTGCAGTTTTATAAGGACTTCCTGACCATTTGCTTTTCTTCCCTTCCATCTCTCCTTTCCTTTCTAAACTCTTTGGCCCCTCTTTAGGCATCAGCAATGAGTACTCTTGGTTTCGTTGCACACTGAGCTGGCCCTTGCAGGCTCCTAGGTGGGCAACACTAACCAAACCCCGTTTCCCGGAACAGGTTCCCCCGGTCACTTCTTTTCATACCATTAAGGAAAATTACTTGTTAAATCTGGTCATAAGGAGTTCAGACTCCCAAAACATGCCTTCCTCATCCTCAAATACATAAAAACAAAAGAGAAGTTTGGAAAATGCTCTGAGACCTGCCAGAGTAACAAAGGAATCCTCCTGCCTACCAAAGCGACAAAACAAACCTCCTAGCCAAGTGGACAGCACAATCACGATGCTTTGTTGTCTTCTCCACTTTGGCCTTTGAAAGCTTACAAACTGTTCCTCCTAAGGCACAGTATCACAAATAAGAGAACACTCCAAGATCTGTTCAGTAATTTTGAATCCAGCCCCAAATGCATACCTAACCCTCACACTCCCAATGGGTTTTCCTCAGATGGGAAATTTTGGATCTTAGCCTTTTTCAGAGAGCCTGCATAAGGCCCCCTTTCATCCATTTCAGAATCTTGGGGGGGAGGGGGGTAGAGGAGTTGGTTTTGCTTTTTATTTGCTTTTTGGGTGGGGAGGAGATATATCTTTTTAAGCTCTTTGGATGTTCAGGAAGTCCTTATCCTGCTGCATATCTTCATCATATTGGTATATCCTTGTCTGTGTTTACAGAGATGTCTCTTGTATAGAAAATCTATCAAACTGCGAAGCACCTTATCAAAAACAGTAAAATGAGAGTGCAGCTTTCTGCTTACACACACACACACACACACACACACACACACACATATACACACACACACACATATACACACACACATTCACGAACAGCTGCAGTGAACTGTCAAATATGTGCCATCTAGTCTCTTTCAGTCATTGTTTCACAGCTTCCTTAGGAGGATGTAATCATGAAAGATTGAACTAATATAAAAATAATACTGCATTTCCTCAGTTAGTCTTTGGTAACCAGGAACCATAGTTGACAGTTCCAATCAGTAGCTTACAAAAGGAGTTTGCCCTCTAGGTCTTTCTGCAGTTGTTTGGCCTATAGTAGATTTGTCTCAATTTGCTGAGTATCATACGAGTTATCACCAAAAAACTCATCAGTCCCAACCCTTAGGCCCTTCCCACTTTTCAATCTTCCTGCTTCACTGCTGACAACTTCTCCCCAAAGGGAGGATTTCTGGGTTGTCCAAGGAGGGTGTAATTCCTTGTAGCACCTCTTCCACTTCTCTAAGGAGAAAGGGCTCCAGGCCTACCAAGTCTCCTCGCTCTGGATTTGTGTGTTCCTTAAGTCCTTTTTTAATGATGGATTTCTAATGGGCCTCCAAAGGACACCCACATGTGCACTTTAACTAGTCTGTTTCTTGAAGCCCCTTTATCATTGGAAAGGGATATTTTTAGTGTTTTGGTCTGGTTTGGTTTTTGCTTATACTTCAAGTATTCTTAGACCAGTAGAATTGAGCTTTTGGGACCATCATCAGGGAATGAGAGTTCAATGTTCCACCTTATTTGGTTCCCTGGAAAGAGGAGTCTCTGGTCCCCACAGAGTCACACTGGACTCTCTCCGGCACACGCCACACCTCACGCAAGACTATTTGAGTCAGGGGAGATAACAGCACTTGAAAATGAGAATCTTTCTTCTGGATGAGTCAACTTCTGCAGCCCCCTACCTCCCTCCACTTTCTCCAGTGAAATTTCCAAAGCTGCAAGTGGTGACCAGGGCTCTTTATATTTCTGTTATGTTTTTTTTCCTTTTTCTCTTTCTTCCAGCCTTCCCTCTTTTCCCAGCCAGAAGTGGCCTAAGTCAAGCCCCTGAAATGAGGCTGCAGATTTTTCCCTCCCTTGATGTACCATTGGCATGGTCTTCTTGCATTTATTTTTCACTGTGGCTTGAAAATCCTCTCCGGCTCTGGGGTTGTACTTTCCGTCTTTTGCCCTGAGTCTCCCAGTGTCATCTCTGGGAAGTTAGCAGCCTGTGTGAGAGTCTGTGCTTTACTAGTCCGAACAGGACAGGGTGTGGACTACGGAAGAGTATATGAAACACTGTACGTTGAAATGCCAGAAGTCTGGCATTGCTTAGCAGTGTAACTTACACTGTAGATAGTTGAACATTCACGATGATTGGGCAGTCTCTCTTAATGCCTATACTAAGCATTGGTGAATACTGGTGACCTTCACATGTCCTTGGGGTAGAGGGCATAATTGACAAATTTCAGCCTCTTTTTTGTCACTGGGTTCACCCTTAACCACTCGATGTTGTACTCCAGCTTTTCCTAGTAGCAGCTGTAACAGGTTTAAGCATCTCCTCTCTCTGCCCAGTGGGTAAGGAGGAGCATTCACACAGACTAGTGATTTTTTTTTTTAAACACTCCATTACATCATTTGGGCAGGAGGTCTGCCTGAGCACTTGGTTATCTCATATCCCCAGGAAGTGACACAAAAAGAATCAAGGAGGGCCTCTCAGCTTACAGTCTAGAGTCCAAGGAGGTTAAAGATCCCAACGAAGCCCATGAATCCAGAACCATCCATAGCCTATGTGAGCCCAGGGCTCTGCCAGCCCATTGATTATAGGAGGCTGAAATAGAAAGGTGTTCCTGAGGCAAGTCTAGGTGTCCTGATGTTCCAGACTTATGAGTTGTGTGTTCCTGGACTAAAGATTAATTGATGGTGAAAATTAGGGGAATCATCCCCACATCCCTGAGCTGAGTGAAATCTGTCCCTTTATAAAGTCCATCAAAAAAGAGTGAACTTGTGGCTGTACTCATAGATGTCAGTGGGGAAAGGAGGTTCGCTAATGGAGCATCAGAAATTTAAACTATTTAAAATAAGAGACTAAAACCTAGGAAAGCAGAGAATATGAACTTACACGATCCCTGGTAGCAAAAGTAGGATCCGACTGACCAGAGGAGAAAGTGGTAGCCACAACTCAGTGTTTAGTGATCACAGGAGCGTAGGCTTAGAGGCCATAGAGTCCAACCTCCTTATTCTTCACATGAGGAAACTGAGGTACAGAGTTGCAGTGACTTGCCCAGGATCACAGCTAATGTTCAAGGTAGAATTTGAATCCCAATCTGGTCTTCCTGACTCTTAAGTCCAGCCTAATAGCAGCCTATTTCACACTACCTTTGATTTACCAACTTGAGTTTGGTACAACTAAAGGTCTCTGGTTAGTTTGCAATGGCTTAATGCCTTGGTTTTCCCAATTGTGAAATAGAAATGATGGACTGAAAGGTAAATCCTGAAGTGTGAAGGACAAGGGCTATTGTTGAAATCACTTGAATAGATCAGACCAAATCTCTTTCCGAATCCCAGTCACTCTGAATCAGTACAAAACAGAGGACTCGGCCACTGTGTGAACAATAAATGCAAATTTCCTTTCCAAGACCATTGGTTGAGAGAAACGCACTCATCAAGTCTACTACTGGGGCTGTAGAGTGGAGGGACGATCACGTAAGAAATCCCAAACACCCCTCTGACTGTTCTTGAAATAGGAACGGAAATGGGCCCTTTCCACAAGCAAAGAAGTGCTTACTGAGTACCCACCACTTCAGTAGTGTGTTTCGGATTCACAGAAGTAGATGGGTAGAATTGAGTCTACCTACCTTTTGTTGGGATCACTGCACTTTCGCCATCTCAACATCAACCGCATCTCCCAACCTTTGGTAATTGATAGTACAGCATCTGCATTGATTGCACTTTAACAATTCAATGAATGTCTCCATTTGTGTATTTGTTTCTCTTTTCAAAGAGTGTCCTTGTACCATTGTAAAGAAGAGCATTGCCTGCTTCTTAGAGACAGTACAGATTTTGACTCCTCCAGGGTTGAGGGATGGTCTCAGTTTCTACTCCTGGCCTAGTCACATTCAGAAAGCACACGAGAAGAGGAAATGCAATCCAGAGTCAAAACCTAGAAACCTTTTGGTTCAACTAGTCGCACTTGGGTGTTTCTGAACGGACAAAAGACTGAAATCTTGCTAAAGTCTCGCTCTGGCAGTAATTTGGAGTTAGAACTGTAAAGTGACAGTTGAGCAAAGCAGACAAAGGAGAAGTCAAACCAAGTCCTTGCTGTCAGATTGGTCACTGGGGACTGGGGCAAGGGGCACGTGGCTCTGGAGCCTGAAATGTTCTACTGAGGCCTCCACTATGCTAGGCACTCCTACCATTTGGAAACGAAAGCCACTTGCCACCTGGTTAAAGGAGTGTTGCCCTCCTTAGCATCTTCTGGACTCTTAGTTCAGAGTCCGGTTCCTGAATGGGCTTGACGTGGAATATGGGAGGCAGAAAACTTGGGTTTTGAATCCCATCTCTACTCGTTCTTGCCTGGGCAAGTGTCTTCATTTCTCTGACCCTGTTTCCTCATCTGTAAAATGAGGGAGCTAGGGTTGGGTCCCTTCCAGCATTTCGGTCTGACTCTCAATTAGGGGGCAAAGGTGAGGTAGCTGCCTGCCTTGCCAAGACCCAGGACCCAGGTCTTGAGCGGAGCCAATAGTCTGGGGGAAGGGCGGGATGGGAGCCGAGATGCCAATTATTTGTTCTTAGATCAGCAGCAGGGCCCGCCACCCAAATCCCCCTTTCTCTGCTGGGTCAAGCAGGGAAACGACATTGCAAAATCAGGCCTGAAGACCCCGGGGGGCTAAATAAAACCTGAATAGTTTGGAAAAGACCGAGTATGTACAAAACCATGTCCAGAATGCCCAGAAGGCACAAGACCGAAAGCTAAGGAAATCGAGCACCTGCCAGAAGGCCTTGATCCTCTGTGTTCAGTGGAAAAGCTCCTCTTCCTGGTAAAACCAATCCTACCCAAGAATACCTAGACTAAGCATAGGCCTGATTTTTCTCTCTTTATTCTGGGATTTTGTTTTTCAATTTTAATTCTGTTCTTCTCCATCCCTTTTTTTTTTTTTTAAATGCACCAACTAGACATAAAAAGCAGTCTAGTTTTTATATATCTGTATATTGCATTATAAACTCATTTTGCTTGTAGCTCCACAAAAAAGGTCTGTTGGAATTATACCTGTTGCTTATTTACAATATTCCTGATTATCCATAGCATAGGTCAAGGGAAAATAAAAGTGGAAAAAACCTACAAATCTGCCTGCTGGTCACTTTGTCTGTTCAAGCAGATCGGGGGTTCTGCTTTAGTGCTTCTCACTCTTTTCTAGGGCTCCCGGTGCTAAGTAAAGGCAGGCCCCAAGCACCAGCCAGTTTTTGCACTCCACCTCCCTGCCCCATGGGGCTTTAAATTTGGGAGTACTGAGCAGTTTTGTTTGGGGTTGGGGATGGAAGAGGGTGGAACACCAGGCGATGCCTGGACTGGGCTTGAAGATACCGGAGAGGCCCACTTTCCCTGCTGCATCGCATCCTGGGTCCCAGGCGCCCAAGCTATCTTCTCGGCCATTGTGGGATTTTGCTTCCAACTCTGGCTTGAGATGCAACAGGTCAACTTGTGTTAAGGCTTGAGCGTCATTGCAACAATTGGGGAGCCCACCGGCTTTTTTTCTGGACAGTACAAAGCCAACCCCACGGGCTGGGGATGGAAAGCATGGGGTGGGGGAGGAGCCCTTTAGGTTTCTAAAGCTGGCAGCCATCCTGTGCAGAAACACAAGGTCCTGCGGGACCACCGGTAACCCAGGAGCCACCTTTAAGTACAGAGGTATCCGATTGCCTCATATTCTGCCCCTGCCAGGTGTATTGCTTTTGGTGAACAGGAGTTCTGAATTAGCAATACCTGCCTGCGAGAACTTAGCTCTAGAATTCTTTTGGATCTGTAAAATCAAAAACTTGTTCTTCCAAAGCAGAGTCGACAGGGCCAAAAACCTTCCATCGAGACAGTGTTGCTTCTTCCAGGGGCTCGGTCCGCCAAGAAGTTACACTCAGGTTGACCAGCAGGGCTGAGCCTTGAAAGTCCCCTGGGCAGGTTAAGCCTCCATGGGGGGAACCCACTCCTGGTGGGCATTCAGTATTAGATGAGGAGGTCTCCGGTACCTAGTGAAGGGAAGGATAGGACTGCCTCTGCTGCCGTAGCACCACTAGTGAGCAGGGGTCCTAGAGTATGTGTGTGTGCGGGTAAATGGACGACGTCGAGTACCGAAACTTGCCAGTGGCCACCTTCGAGAACACTGCTGTCAGCTCTAACTCCAGCTAAGTGAAAGGGATAGACACTCCCAGCTCTCCATTCTCTCTGAAACATTGACAGTCAAGTGCAAAGAGGGCCGCACCACTCGAAGCCTGCTTCTTCCCTTGCCATCCAAGCCTCCCTTGTGCATTGCTCCAGTCGATACTAACAGCGCTACAGAATCTGACTTCGCTTCAAGAATCACTAGTTGATGACCATATGACCAAATATTCCAAGGACTGTTATTAAATGTATGCTGAGTTCTTTCTCTGTACAGTTAGTTCTTCTAGGTTACCTATGTACCTGGCGCCGTGGTGTGTTGCTGTGCTTTCTCCTGCCTTCCTGCCTTCCTTCCTGCCTTTGTTGTTGTCTTTAGGTTTTCTTTCTGGTTTGGCTTTTGATTTGGGTTGAATTTTTTTTTTTAATTTTGTATTCCAAGCCTGGGATTTTCTCTGCTAGTCTCTAACTGTGGTGTTAAAGTTTCTATTTGTGTGTTGTTCGATGGGTAAAAGGAGCGTTGCTAAGTAGATCTCTCTTCTGTGTTTGAGCTAAAGTCTGTATTTGTAACCATGTTAAAGTAATTGTTCCAGAGACAAATGCTTCTAGACATTTGGGGGAGGGGGGCGGGAGGGGGTAAATGAATCAATTCTTTTTTTTTTTTTTTAAATTCGAGACTAAAAGTGAGAAGAGCTCCTTCTTCCCTCTAGGGAGGCCTGAGGCTGGCAGAGGGGGAGGGGGCCTCTGAGAACTTTCCCGGCCCTGCCCATCCGCCCCTAGCCAAGCTTTAAAAGCAAAGCCTGCTGGGGCTTCTGGGCAGATCCTTTTCCAAGCCACCAAGCGCATCCAGGAGCTGAGCTGTCTCTGTTCTCTCCATCCTGGCTGAAAGCAGTCTTTCTTGAAGGGAGTTTCTTCCACCTGTGGTCCCCAGTGAATTACTTTTGTTAGTTTCCGGAAGATTATCCCCATCTTCATCATTATTTCTAAGGAAAATGCCACAGTTTTGTTTCGCTGGGGGAGAGAGGAGACTTTTTTTCTTTTGTAGGGAGAGTTGGGAAGAAGGCTAAGCTAACTTTAGAGCAAGAATCTGTGCAGAAGATTATATAAAGGGTTTATAGAAAGCTCTATTTTTACTAGGATAGGCCAGTTAGGTTTTTGAAAAGGAAAGCATTAGTCAGCCGAGACAGGGAATCCAACACTACCCTCCAGTACTACATTCCCCAAACCAAGTTAGACATTTGACTACCATCCCCCATTGAGTGTCCCATTCCCATTGGGATTCAGCTCTTAAAGGTCCCGCACCCAATTTTCATAATGCACAAAATTAATACAAAGTCTTTTTATCACCTCTTTCAAATGGCAACATGTTGATTCTCTGAAGAAACCCCCTTTCTTTGACCTCACTTGCACCCTAACCCCATTTGTCTTTTCCATAGCAAAAGTAGATCCTCCTGGGCGCTGCCACCTCGAAGTAGGTCTGGGGCACTCAGCACGGGATTACGCCTGCTCCCATCAGCCACTTTATAAAACCTTCAGAAGTTCAAGGGCCCCTCGAGATTCAGCTTCAGAGCCTCCATTATGGGATGGGAGAGACGGCGGCCCCTGGGCCGTGCTGACAGCGGGCACCCCCACTAGAGAGGGAATCTAGGAGATGGGGCATTGAGGGGAATGAACATCTTCCTCAAGCCCTCTATTGCATTCACCTTGGGTTTTTGTGTTTGGGGACAATTACTTTAGAAAATAAGGATTGCTCTTTTGTAGTGTTCTAAAAAGGTTCTTTGTGTATAGCCAAATGACTGAAAGCACTGATATATTTAAAAAAAAAAAAAAAAAAAAAAAAAAAAAAGCAATTTATTAAGGAAATTTGTACCATTTCAGTAAATCTGTCTGAATGTACCTATATACGTTAAAACAAATCCCCTCCCCCCACAAAGCCCTGTAACCTATTTATTATATAAAAAAGTTTGCCTTATAACTTTACATACAATGTCCTTTTTGTGTCTTTTGTTGTAAGCCTAGTGATTTCCCCCCTATGATTCTTTTCTTCTTGGAAAAGATGGGCAGCACGCTATTTTTCTTTTTGTGAGTTTCCTTTCTACCTGTAAAAGCAGAGTACTCAGCATGCATTTCTAAGTGACTAGTTTGCATCTTTTGTTGGTAAGTACTGTATCCTGTGCTGTTAGAATTTATCTATAAATCTATGTAAAAAGTAATTCAAGGTCTGGGCTTTCATTGCAAGGCAGAAATATCATTCCCTCACCCCTTCCCCCAACCAAACACCATTGTGAGGGGGGGGTTCGTTTTTTTGGGTTTTGTTTTTTGGTTTTGTTTTTGTTTTTTTCCATTACTCAACCTGTTTGCTGATTTTGTGGGAAGAAAAAGGGCCCTCTGGGGGTGGGGGTGGGGGTGGGGGGGAGAAATACTATACTGCGCCAAAATTGGAGATAAACCAGTAAACTGAGGATTTGCCCTTTTCTAACTTGGATGGTTCCGATGGCCCCCTCTTGAGCCTGTCCACACTCCACACTTCTGACCAAGTTAACATGACCCTCAAACAAAAAGTCTCTGGAATCAGGACCTGAGTCCGAATCCCACTTCTTTAACTTCTTACCTCTGTGGCCTTGGACAAGTCATTAGGCCTCAGATTCTAATTTGTAAAATGAGGTTGGACCAAAATCATTTCTAGCCTTAAATTCAGCGATTGCCTTAATAGACTTATAGGAGGAAAGAATATCTCACTTGATACAACTCTGGGAGGTAGGTCCTTTTATTATCCCCATTTTACAAATAAGGAAACTGAGGCCAACAGGTTAAGTGACTTACCCTGGGTCACACAGCTAGGAGAGGGCTAGATAGGAATGTCGATTTTGACTCTAGGCCTAGCACTCTTACCCACTGCACTATTAGCTATCATAGATTAAGAAGTCATTTCTGAAACATTTGAAGGTTGCCAAAGCAGCTTCCTCACAACAATTCTGAGATAGTAGTACAGTTATCCCCATTTTACAGATAAGAAAACATTCTGAAAAGCCTTGCCCAAACCCCCTTGTTGACAAGTGCTCCATGACGGGCTGTGCTCTGGAAAGAACTCTAGATATGGGGACTGGGTGTGGGTTTGCCGCTTATTTCCTCAACTATTAAGAAGAGTCAATCAAATTGAAGAGGGGACCCCGCTACTCTGAAGATCCTTGGAGAAAAACTTCAACCCTGCCTCAAATAGGAGACACTGCCCCATTTTTTTTTTTTTTTTTGATAAAAAGAGGTTTATTGTAGGGTTTGGAAGTAAGGTTAAAATCTGGTTAGTAAAAGGTATTAGATAGAGGAAGAAACACACCAAAAGCGGTGGACAGAGAGTCTGTGATGCAAAGCATGGTGCTGCCATGTTTCAACTCTCTGCCAAGAGATGATTCCAGCTTGGCTCTTTTATTTGCTTGAAGGGGCCTAGGGGTGGAGTCCCAGAACCCACCAGGCGGGGGTTTGGAAACCTGAGCAGATCATTAGAATGGGGGCTGGGTACAGCCCAAATTAGCTCAGGTACGGATCTCTCCCCTTGGAATACAAAAGGGTGGTTTTGACCAGATCTTGTAAATCAAAGGTCAGTCCCAAAGGAAGTTGGAGATCAGAAAAGGAATCTTAAAGGGGGCTACACCCGCATTCCGAAGGACTCCTGCCCCCAAACTCAGCCCTCCACCTCCTTTTGACACAGACTTCCTTCATTCTACCCAGAAAGAAACTGGGAGACACTTTGTCCAGTCACGTCTAGGAAATAACAGGGCTACTGGCAAGTCTTCTGCCTCTGTGGTTCCTTCACTTTTAAATCTGTGATGCCGGGAAGTCCAAAGCCCACATTTTTCTCCCACGAAAGCTTCTGGATAACCAATATTTTATGCCCTTTACCCATTCTCCTTCATTCTCCCCTCCCACCCCGAAATACATGGAAATAGAGACAGAAAGACAAGGTGGGTCTTAGCATCCCTAAAGGGCCTCTCTGGGGGAACAGTCTTCAAGGTTGGCCGCACCTTCTGTAGGATATCTTCGGTTGAAGCACATCTTGTTCCTCTAGATGGATTTTTGGACAGCCCAGAGTTATTGGGAGGTAAGAATGGGAATGATAAGGGGTGGGGGTGGGGAATGGCCCTTAAGCTGGAGAGTATGGACACCTGAGGCCAGAAAGGATCATTCCTTTCTCCTTGTCTTCTCTGGGCCCCTAAAATTGTCCTTAACACCCTGCTCTGAAGAGAAGGGCTCTGTTCACTGGGAGGAAGATTTTCTTACTTAAATGTCACGGATACCTTTTGTTTTATATCACTGTCATTTCCAAATGTATCCTCTTCCATCTCCTACACATTGAGCCAAACCTAACAAAGAATAAACAAAGGGGGGGGGGGAACAGTTCACAAAAAGCTAATAAAATTCAAATGATTCTGACACTATATGCTATATTCCACACCCATAATCCCTCTCCCACCCTTACCTCTGCAAAGGAAGGCAATTCTCGTCAGTATAATGATACAACCTTCTGTTTCTGAACATTTATCACACACTATGGGCCAAGTTCCAGGGACACAAATATAAAACCCAACAGTCTCTACGCCCAGGGAGCTCACACCCTGCTGGGAAAAAGCAACATCAATTCAGAAAATTAACTGAAAAGGAATTGGGGGTGGGAAGCACACAAGACTTGCTCTTAGAGAGGAAAAATGTCCATTGTATAAAGCAGGCGCTCATGGAATGCTGTGTGCAGCGAACGGTGATCAGAGCTGAAGACCACTTGTAATAACCCTGGAATGGTAGACTGGAGCCACAATAGCTTTAAAAGTCAACCCCCCAAATCTGTATTTAAAAACAGGAAATAAATCTGGCTCCTTGAGCATGGAGTGACCTGGAATAGGAGTCCGGCGAGTTTGGCTTCCATTGGACGGCTGGTGCAGAAGATGAGTGGAAAGAGGGTGGGGGCGGGGAATGGGCAAGACTTAGATGAGAGGAGTAAGGAAGTGGCAAGAATTCAGGATGACTCAGGCTGGAAACCTGGCTTACTAAAAAGATGGTAGTGTTCCATAGAAATAAGGAAGTTAAGAAAGGGAAAGAGGGGCATCCAGGTGGTGCTGCAGTAGATGGAGCGCTTGTCCCAAAGTCAGGAGAACCTGAGTTCAAATCCAACTTCAGACACTTCCTCTCTGTGTGACAAGTCATTCAACCCTGCCTAAAAAAAAGGGGGGAAATAATGAGTTCTATTTTGGCCCTGGCAACAGGCGCTTGTTCAGGTGGGAATGGAGCTGCTTCAAGAGAGAAAGGCTGGATTTGTAGATCTGAGAGTCGTCTGAATAGAAGTGATAGGGGAGTCCCCCGAAGCTGAAGAGAGCAAGAAAGTGAAGAAACGAGAAGAGAGCCCAGACAGGATGGGATATGGGCAAAGGAGACCCAGGAGCAGCCAGTCAGCTAGAAGAAGCAGGGGACACAAAGAAAGGCAGGGCCAGTCCCTGCCTTCAAGGAGCTCCCAGGCTGATAGGGGAGGCCACATATGAACAATTGGAGGTCATCCAAAGCAGACAGACAAAACGAATGGGAGTAATGGGAAAGGGGAGGCTGGAGCATAAGGAGGATTGAGAAAGGCTGCGCACACAAAGTGGGCCTTGAGGGTGGAAAGGACAAAGAAGCGCAGGTAAGGCTCGGAGGCCAGCTTCCTTAGGAGCCTGCTGTGAAAGAGACAAGATGATAGCTTGAGGGAATGAATGGCAAGATGGAGGAAATGTGTTTTTTTTTTTTCATTTAATAAAAACTTCTCTCTTCCTTTCCTGCCCCTCCCCCAGTGAAAACGAGGGAAAAATCAAAGCCTTGGGACAAGCGTGCAGAATCAGACCAAACAAACCGCTCAGTTGGCTGGTGCGTCCGCCTGCCTGCCCCAGGCAACCCCTTCCCCACCGTCCTGGGGATCGATCTTTGCACTGAGCAGAGTGCTGCGGCCATTCACAGTGGCTTGCTTTTCCAGCCCCGTTGTTATTAACTCAGGGGTTTGGGGTTTGTTTTTTAAGAATGGGAAGCATCTAGGCCTATTTTTAAGCAGCAGAAAAGGAAGCCATGGAGAAGGAGAACTAGAAAATGAAGGCAAAGGGATGATTTAAAAAGCAGCTCTGAGGAGAAAGGGAGGCCAAGCACAGAGATTGGAGTTGGAGGCATGGATGAGTGTTTAATGGGGGGGGGGGGGTTACCCTTGTCACACACGTGCGTTACATAGAAAAGCCCTCCATCAATCCAAGAGAAACTGAACAGAAACGTGAGGCCCCCTGTGGTGCAATGAGGTTCTTTGGGAAAAGGTTAGCCTCTGATTGCCTTCCTCGGAAAGCGCTGCAACTGGCAGAGACCCCGTGGAGAACCAGGTACTGACAGCTGGGAGAGGAAACGGTAATTAAAGCCTTCAAAACCCTGATCTTTATCACCCTCTCTCTGCTCTTCCTGAGAGCAAGCAAAGCTCTGGCTGTACAGCACAGTTCCCGATAGTTTCCAGGTGGCATCGCGGAGCGGATGGTGGGGGAGGTGAGAGATGGCTAGAAGGCCAGGGTTCAAGGCCAGCTGTCACCCCGGGACAAGCCCCCGCAGCTCGGAACAGTGACCTAGCATCTCTGCCCTCAAACCGGCTTTCTTCCTGCTCCAGCTCCTGTTTTTGTAACCCCGGGTTTTCCTCAAGATGGTTCCAATGTGGCCTTCTCCTCCAGGAGCATATGCACCCCAGTGGGTGCGTTTTGTCCGCCCCGTTAGAATGTAGTCTTCTGGAGAACTGGGGTGTTTCTTTGGACCCTCAGCTTGTCACAAGGCCTGGTACATGTAATAATCACTTCTTAAATCCTTTTTGACTCATCAGCAGGCACTTTTTATACCGATGACGTCACAGGCTTGTTTCTCCACCCCACCCCCAATGTTTGAAGCTCTGTGCTCAGAACAAACCAAGCCCGAAAAGGCCTTTCAGGAACTTTGACATTCTAACGGAGGAGATGCTGCAGACTCCGTGCAGTGTCTGTTTCTGTACTGCTGCCTCACAGGGTTTGGCCCTTTTAGATTTGCCAAACATTTTACTGGCACCGTCTCATTTAAATGGCACAATGACCCTGGAAGAGAAGTGCTATTATTAGCCCCATTTTACAGATTAAGAAACTGAGGCTCAGCAAGGAGGGGGAATTTGGGGTCTTTCCCTCATGTCTTCTATCAGCTTTGATCTGGACCTCCTACATCTGTAGAGGCCCAGTAATCAGCCCCTGCCCTCCCCCCCCAACTCTACTTATCCTCTTTTCCATTATCTCCTTAGTAGTTTCCTGTTCCTCCTACTCCCCTAGCCCTTTTACCAACCTTCAACCACCCACCTTAGGTTTTCCCCCTCCCACCCCACTGCCTTTCCGGCCAGAAAGATAAACCCCAGCCCACTGAGGGAACCTGCTGGGTCTGAAGAAGGGGCAGTTTAAGGCGTTGGGCCCACCTTAATGGGTCCCGCTGCTTCCTTTTAGGGGCCAAGTGCTTCAGGTCCCTCCTACCCAGCCTTCTTTCCCCGAAGACTCCCGGAGAATGGTTCCCCTCCCCACGTCACTCTGTGCTGTGATTGACCTAGTTGCCCGCAGAACCACACTGAAAATCTCTTTCCCCTGTTCCAGGAGCCTGAGCCCAGCGCTGATTTGGCCAGTTTCTCCTACTAGGAAGCAAGCCTTCCTTCTTTCCCAAACTCATTCTAGTATGTCGTGTTGGGGCCCCTCCACCTAGCCTTTCCCTCCCCTGTGACTTGCTCTGGGCCCCTGGACTGCAGGGGAGACAGGAGGAAGGCGCTCCCTGTCTGATCACACCCCAAAATCACAGGCCCCTGGCCCCTAGGAGCTGCTGAACAGCACAGGCTGAAAACTAGGATTAAATGTTCCTCTCCTTCCCTCCCCTCTCCCACCCCCAGCCCAGCATAAAACGCGGCAAATTGTTTTCCTCCATGACCCAAAGATTTGGTTTCTGGGAGAGAGGATGTGAGTGGAAGGAGCTGATGAGAAATGGGGGGAAGGGGCAGGGGTCGTCTCATGGCTATCTAACCGCAGCCCCCTCCCCACCCCGTGCCTGTAACAGTAGCCTCCTCCCCACACCATGCCTAACGGGGCCTGTCATTGGAGGGGCCGGGGTGATGGATCTTCCAACAAGCCAATGCCCCCCCCCTCTTCCTCAGGCTGGTGGGATGGGGGGGGGGGATTCCCTTTGAATTCCAGTTTCAATCCCAGCGCTCAGTGAGAATGAAAAGCCAGAGGGCGGGGAGCGGGTAAGAGCCGGTGGAATTCTGGAAGCCAGGCCGGGCCCCCTTAGCGCGTCGGCCCTCGGGCTTCAGAGCCATTTGGATGGCAGTGTTCCTGAGCTCCCATTAAATCCATGGTGGTCGCGATGGGTCTAAAGCTGCCGGGCCGAGCGGGGGCAGCATCGCGGAGCCTGGAGCACTCAGTTCCACAGAGCCCGAGCATCAGCCCGGGTGTTCTTAACTCGGAGCCCGGGATCTAAGTAGGGGGGTAGCGGCTGTTGATTTTAAAAAACAACCATCGGATTTCAGTCCAGTCGGGTTCCCTTGTAATCCCGAGCCTCTGATCTCACGCATCTGAAAGCATGATTCCACAGGCGTCAGCAGACTGCCGAGGCGGTCCGTGCTTAAGGATCTGGGATCCGGACCAGGGTCGTCCAGATTTTTTCCACACGCGATTCCCTTTTGCCTGAGAAATTGTGACCCTCGGTGTGTAAGACAGGTGTACAAAGCAAACTTTTACTGGTAATAAATCATTATTTTTCGACGCCCACGTTCAGTTACACAACCCACAGTGGAAGAAGCCGGGCGCTAGCCGAACCCCCTGACTTCTAAAGAGTGAGGTGAAACCCGACCCCTGGACCGCCTCTCCGCTGACCGAAAAGTAACATAAAAGTCATCATTCCAGTAGAACCAGTCTCCGAAAACGAATGTCCGCATCACCTCGGGAGGTGACGGTGCTCACTCCTCATTTTGGGGAAAAAGACACGAAGGCCCGGAGCAGGCAAGGCACTTGAACAAGGCCACACACCCCGTTCGTAGTAGAGCGACCCTGGAGGCGAGGCTCGCTTCCCATTGGCCCACACGCTAGCGCCGCATTAGGAGCGCTAGGGTTCCCCCACCCCGGCCGCCTCGGCCATTGGTCCGGAGGTCTGGGGCCGGAAGAAGGTTAGAAGGCTTCCCAACCTTTCCGGGCCCCAAAGGGGGGAGTGGGGGGGGGAGAATAGAGAAGGGGGAGGAATGGGCAAGGGGGAGGAGCCGGGGAGGAGTGGGAAAGGGGGAGGAGCAACGCCCAGCCGACGTCCCCCCGGTTTGTCCCGCTTCCCCTCGCCTACGGCCGCGGCCGCCGCCACCGCCGCCGCCAGCCTCGCCCGACGTGGCGGTCCCCGGAGGTTGGAGCCGGAGAGCCGCCTCCCCTGCCTCCTCTCTCCACCCCCGCCCCCGCCAGCATCGGGACGTTTAAAGGGATCCATTTAAAGGGGAAGTGACTCATTTTTCATAGGTTCTCCCGGCCCGGCCCGCTTCTGGAGCCTCGGGGCTCGCTCGCTCTCCGGCCGGCCCCCCGCCTCGGCTGGGAGGCGCGGGCCACGCGGGAGGACCATGGCCCAGGGGGCGGCCCCGGGCGGGCCTGGGGATTCCGTTTCCCGGCGTTTCCTATACGAGGTGCCGGCCTGGATCATGTGTCGCTTCTACCAAGTGATGGATTCCCTGGAGTCGAGCGACTGGTACAAGTTCGGTGAGGAGGCGCCCCGGGGCCGCGGGCCAGCCCGAGGGGGAGGGGAAGCGGCCCGAGCGGGAAGCGGGGCTCCCCCGCCCGCCGGCGGGCTCGGCGGGGCGGCCGAGGGCGACCTCCGCGCTCCGGCCTCCCCGCCCCTTCTCCGGCTCCTTCCCTCTACTTCCGCCTCTGGCCGTGACGGCCCGAGCTCCCCGCTTCGCTGCCCTTCTCTCGCCGGGCCATACGTGGGATACGCCCCCTTCTCGCCCCTGACACTGCCCCCTCCCCGGGCGCGGGCCCTTCTTCCCTCTCGCCCTAGCTACCGGGGGCGGGGGCGGGCTGCCCACTCCTGTCCATCCTCTTTCACTAAAGTGATTTTCTTCCAAAGTTCGGGGCCTATCACGTTTCTCTGTCTCTGTGTGTGTCTCTGTGTCTCTCCTCATCTCTGTGTCTCTCTGTCTCTCCTCATCTCTGTCTCTGTATGTCTCTGTCTCTCCTCATCTCTGTCTCTGTGTGTGTCTCTATCTCTGTCTCTGTGTGTGTCTCTGTGTCTCTCCTCATCTCTGTGTCTGTGTGTCTCTGTCTCTCCTCATCTCTGTCTCTGTATGTCTCTGTCTCTCCTCATCTCTGTCTGTGTGTCTCTCTATCTCTGTCTCTGTGTGTGTCTCTGTGTCTCTCCTCATCTCTGTGTCTGTGTGTGTCTCTGTCTCTCCTCATCTCTGTCTCTGTGTGTCTCTGTGTCTGTGTGTGTCTCTGTCTCTCCTCATCTCTGTGTCTCTGTATGTCTCTGTCTCTTCTCATCTCTGTCTCTGTGTGTGTCTGTATCTCTGTCTCTCCTCATCTCTGTCTCTGTATGTCTCTGTCTCTTCTCATCTCTGTCTCTGTGTGTGTCTCTATCTCTGTCTCTGTGTGTGTCTCTGTGTCTCTCCTCATCTCTGTGTCTGTGTGTATCTCTGTCTCTCCTCATCTCTGTCTCTGTATGTCTCTGTCTCTCCTCATCTCTGTCTCTGTGTGTGTCTCTATCTGTCTCTGTGTGTCTCTGTGTCTGTGTGTGTCTCTGTCTCTCCTCATCTCTGTCTCTGTGTATGTCTCTGTCTCTCTATCTCTGTCTGTGTGTGTCTCTATCTCTGTCTCTGTGTGTGTCTGTCTCTGTTTCTCTGTCTGTGTGTGTGTGTGTGTCTGTCTCTCTGTCTCTCCTCTCTGTCTCTCTGTCTCTCCTCTCTGTCTCTCTGTCTCTCTCTCTGTCTCTCTGTCTCTCTCTCTCTCTGTCTCTCTGTCTCTCTGTCTCTCTCTCTCTCTCTCTCTGTGTGTCTCTGTTTCTCTCTCTCTCTCACACACACACACACACACATATACATAAAAACATGGAAACTGAGTCTCAGAGGCATTAAGTGTTTGCCTCAGGTCCTACAGCTACTAAACTTGTGGACTCCGTCAGGTCTTCCGGCCCCAAGTCCTATCCCCTGTCCGATGCGTCACCATGTTTTTAGAGGTGGTCTGGTCTAAGCCGGAGAGGTGGCCCGGGAGGGGGTGTTGCTTTCCCGGAGTGACCGGGAGGAAAGGAATCAACTCAGGGCTGGAGAGACTGGCCCGCTCAGGCCTCTTTCTCGTTGGGGGGGGGGGTAGTAAGAGGGTAATTCATGACCCCTGAGCTTGGGTCCCTGCAGAAGAGGGAGGAGGGAGCTGATGAGGAAATTGAGGTAAAAGTCTAAATCAAAATCTTCCCTTTGCCCTCCCCCATGGGAGCCAAACTAGGACCCCCCAAGGAGGGTTTGAAGGGACAAAAGGCCACTTCTAGCTCTTCCCTGCCCTGCCCCCTTGCCCGGAAAGAGTGGGGTAAAAAGGAAAAGGGACCAGGTGAGGAGAAGAAAGCTGGCAAAAAAGCAGGGAAGAGCCCATTGGGGAAGGGGCAGGCAGGCAAGGAAGTCAATAGGCTCCCCCACCCCACCGAATTTGTTCCCAGAAGCTTTTCAGATTCTTTTTTGTGGGTGTTTTGGGACTATGGGCACAAATGGGATTGAGACCTGAAAGAGATTGATGGTTATTTAGTTATTACAAATGAGGAAACTGAGGCTAAGAAAAGGGGATAGGACTTGCCTTGGTCACCCACTGCAGTGGTGGAGCCAGAGGTCAGGGGTGAGTGATTTAGCACTGGCTCCTGTCACAGCAGGGATCAGGATCAGAGTAGAGGTGGCCCACAAAGACACTGTCCCGATGGCCGTCACCAAAGCCGTCGGCCAAGGACCGGCCCGGTTCCGTCCTCGGGACAGCTTCGGCCCGTTTTCTCGCTTGTCAGCATCCCTCATCGTTCAGGACCAGACGGAACTGAGGCTCGGAGAGCGCTTTTCTGATAGAACAGCCAGGATCATGTGGCCTTGGATTAACAGAAATGCCCGGGTCGCCGACCTCCTTCAGATCCTCACTCATCTACAACTGCTTCGAGCCCGAGATATCATCACCAGCTGTGAGTCTGCTCGCCGCCCTCCCCACAAGCCCTTGCTCCCCATAAGTGTCACTTGAACAATATCCCTCTCTTCCTTCTGTCACGTCCCAGACTAACCCCTAGAGTTCCTCCTGTTGATGGGAAAAATTGATTGGACTCGGGAGGCTTCAGCCCCAAAGGAGGCTCAACTTCAGTTCAAAGAACTAGCCCTGGCCCCAGGCTTGGAAGTCCAAGGGACTTTCCCCCTGCCTCCCACACCCCAACCAGGCCCCAGCTGGGCTCCTAGAAATAGCATCCACCCCCCACCCCCAGCCTAGAGAGGATCTCCCTCACCCCATCCTTGTGAAGGGACACCTCCCTCTGGCCCAAGAAGGCAGTGGAGTAGAGGGGAAAGCACTTTTTTCCTCCCATGCATTCCGGGCTGTCATTCTTGCTTTTATAACGGTGTCTTGTGTCTGTTCCTTCCTCTTCTGTACTTTCAGGGGACCCTGAGCCCCCATCATTATCTCTTGCTGCCTCATTAACCCACACACCCACCCCTCCATGGCCCCCTCCTCCGCACCCAAAGCCCACTCAGAGTGTCCATAAGGAAGAGGGACCCAAGCTTCCAAAAGTGCTACCGTCTGCCTCGACCTTCCCTTCCCCAGGTAATGGAGCACTGCATTTGGGGAGGGGACTCCAGAGCTTCTTAAAGGACAGGTGTGAAACTTTGCCCCCTTAAGGTCCCCTGGACCAACACTGAACAGGTTGGGGGAGGGGATGGATCCTCACTTAGAGTTAAGCTTCCTTCGGAAAAAAGAAAGGGGGGGGCCTTTCTCTGATTCCAGGCCTGGGTCTCTGTCCTGGCTCAGTGCAGCCAGCAGTGTTCCTAGAAGGCTGTGTCTGTAAGTTGGGTTCCCTCTGGTGTGAACCCCACATTTGGGAGACCTTTCTGGAGTGTCTAATCCTTCTGTAAACAAATATGAAAACCCCCCTTAGATTTAGTTTGGATTTTTGCTTCAGGCAAAAAGGCCTCTGGCTGGTGGGCCAAACGCCCGCTCTGAGCTGTCCGAAGCACAGGGCACAGGGCCCCAGGCCGGCTGGCAGACTGGAGCTCATGGGGGTGGGGGAGGAGAGGGGAGGCCCTGCTCTAGGGTAATGATCACATTTTACTTTCTTCCCCTCACTACCCTCTTCCAGGTTTCCCCTCAGATTCCTGGCCCTTCCCCCGCTCTTCCCTGAGCCCCGCACCCCAAGGGCCTAGGCCCCTCAGCTCTGACCCCCCCTCTTCTTCCACCAAGGTATGTGTGTTCCCTCACTCTGCCCCGAGTGCCCCACTGGGCAGAGCCCTGACCTAGGCACTGGGGGAAGAAACTGGCAAGAGGAGACTCCCCCTCTCAGGGAGCTCCCTCATCCAGGGGGGAAGAGAGAGAGCGTCCAGGAGACAAATGAACATTAATTTCAGTGCCTTCATGTTTAACTTGGATTGGATCGATTGTTGCCCAGGGGTGGGGGGATGGGAGGGAGAAAAATATGGAACTCGAGGTTTTGCAAAGGTGAATGTTGAAAACCAGCTTTGCATATATTTGGAAGAATAAACTAAAAAAAAAAGAAAGAAAAAATATTCAGTGCCTTGAGGAAGGCAGAGTCTCCAGTGGAATGAGGCCTAGCTCTGAAAGCAGAGGCCCTGCAGGGCTTCCAGACCCAGCTCTGTCACTTCCTGCCTGTGTGACTTGGGCAAAGTCACTTGCTCTCTCTGGGGGCCTCAGTTTAAGAGTTGGACCAAATGCCTCTGAGGGCCTTTCCAGCCTACTTTAGGGATGGGGACACAAAGGCCTGCTTCAGTGACTTAGATTCTGATCAAGGCAGCCCGATAAGCATTTCGCACCTACTATGTGCTAGTGACCACACACACAGTCTGCACTTGAGGAGCTTAGATTCCACTAAGAGAACGTGGACACAGATCGGGAGCTAGGAGGGCCCTTAGAGTCTTAACCTCTTCATCTCACCTAACGGATGAAGAAATTGAGTTTATAATGTCAAGTAAGTGGGGGAAAGGTCAGTAGGAAGCAAAGGGAGCCATCCAAAGCTTGGGAGGCCTTAGTGGAGAGTGGGGGGGGGGATCAAGGGACAGATCCCAGCTCTGCTGTGTGACCTGGTGACAGAACTCATCCAGCCACCATTTGTCAAGTTGCATTAAAACAGGGAAAGAGGGGGTTCTGGGAACTAGGGTTGGCCTTCTCTGACCCGCTACCCCAGAGCCTCTTCAAGAGACCCCTTACCTTTCAGCATAGCCTGCCAGATAATCTCTCCTCCACTCCCCTAAAAAAGGAAAGAGCAGAGATCTTGGCTTACTGGCACTTCAGTGCCGCCAACACAACTCATGGCTAGTCAAAGTAGAGTTCCTGTAGGGAAAGAGACGGGCCCTTCATGAGTGACCTGAGGTGGCCGCTGAACAGAGGGAGGCAGCGAGCCTCCTGTGCTCCAGCCTCACCCAGCCTGTGGGGTGGGGGTCTCCTGTTACAGCAAGGAGAAGAGAACAAAACTTCCCCAGTGGAATGTGGCCCCCCAAGTCCCTTCCGCTGGCCTCTCCTGGAGATCATCCAGGCCACCTGCAACTTCTCAGAGGAGCTGAAGATTGGCGAGGGCGGCTTTGGCTGCGTGTACCGGGCTGTGATGAGAAATACTTCCTATGCTGTTAAAAGGCTCAAGGAGGTGGGACTTAGGCTTTCCGAAAGGGGCTTGGGGAAGGGGAGGGACAGGTCCCAAGCTGTGGCCAAAGTAGAAATCCCAGGAGGACTTGAATGAAGTATAAGTATCTGATTGGAATAGACTAAGACGGCAGAGGGATATCCCAGCACCCTCAACTCTTCCCCCAGCAACCCTGGGGAGGGGGTGGAAAGGGGGAAGCTGCTTGAGGCTCCTTTCTCTAACCCTGGCTACAGGATGCCGAGCTGGAATGGAACACCATAAAGATGAGCTTTGCCACCGAAGTGGAGAAGTTGTCTCGGTGAGCTGGGGAGGCCCCACCTCGAGCCCGAATCCCTGGAGGAGTTGGGCAATCGGGGGAAGGAAGGACACTTGTGAGTTTAGGCAGTCAGGGGACCATCCGTGGGAGGGCAGAAGCAGGAGCCGGAGTTAGCCACCCCTTGAAGGATAACCTGTGGCACTGGTCACCGGAAGGGATGTTGAACTTTCTGGGCCTCAGTTTCTCATCCGTAAAATGAGAGTATTGTGGAGTTGTGAGGATTCAGAGATATACACTTAAAGCATTATGTAACTCTTAGCTAGCATCATTGTCCCCGTCACCCAAAGTGTCACCGAGTAGAAGGGAAAGCCAGGGTTAAAGCTCAGTGCTCCTGACTCAGAGATTGGGCTTCTTTGGCCTGTACACCCTGTCCCATTTTGGGAATGGGGTGGCCCTGCGGTTCGTGGATCATGAACTGAGATGGAAAGGTAGTTAGCAATCACCAGAATGCCTTTTTGAAACCCGTTCTTCCCTGGTTTCTGGCCCCGCCTTTCTCAACCAGGTTCCGTCACCCAAACATCGTGGACTTTGCTGGTTACTGCATTCAAGACAACATCTATTGCCTGGTCTACGTCTTCCTGCCCAATGGCTCCCTGGAGGACCAGCTCCACTCTCAGGTGGGCATTGGGCCAACTTTCTCTAGCCAAACCCCCCCTGGTCCCTGTGCAGCTTCCCACCGGGATCCTTGTCTCTGGGACACCAGAAGCTCCTATGTGTTAATCTCTCTGCCAGATATCGGGAATATCAAGAAACAGTCCCGACGCTCCAAGATGCCTTTGGTAACATCACCTTCGTTCCTGAAGCTGTCCATCCCCCATTCCCTTTTAACAAAGATTAAAAAAAGAAATAGAAAAAATAATTCTGTCAAATTTACCAACATATTGACATACATGCAGTATTCCACACTCTTGGTCCCTCCACCTCTGCAACGATGAGACAGAAGCCCGTTTTCTCAAAATTCTCCAGGGCCAGGCTTGGTTATTACATTATATTATATTATATATTCACAATGGACTGGGGAGGCTGAGTTTCAGTTCAGAAAACTGGGAAGGTTTTGCTCTTTCCAGTCACATCATGGTAGTCACTGAGTATCTGCATCACTTCCTGCTAGTCTCTCTGTACTTCCTTGAATTCGTCTTCATCAATGTTTTTAGGAATTACAAATATCTCGTGATGATATGTCACAATTTGAGGCCTTTCTGTCTTGACCTCCTTGGAAGTTTCTGCCTCGCCATAGGATCTCTGAGTCAAAGGGAGTGAAAAATTCACTTATTCATTCACTTATTTGGCCTAATTCCAAGTTGCTTTCCACAACTGTGGGACTGAGTCAGCCACAAAGTATTAGCATGCTTGACTTTCCGCAGCCCCTCCAACACGGTCTTGTGTCATCCTGGTCAGTTTTCTGGCTCTGAAGGGAAACTTCAGTTGTTTGGCTTTGCGTTACTCTTTATCATTCGGGATTTGGCCCTTTCTTTACTGTAACTGTAGCCTGCATTTCCTTTGAAAAGGCCATATCTTTGACCAGAATATATACTTTACTATAGAGAAATGCCAAACACACGGATCAGTTGAATTTAAAAAGGTATGAAAGGTCAACAGAGCCAGGGAGAGTGCACAGCGGGCAAATCACATGGTTGCGTTTAACCTTGAAGGAAATGAGGGATGCCAAGAGACAAAAGTGAAGAGGAAGAATATTGCAGGTGTGCAGCACAGCTTCTGCGATAGCACAGAGATGGGAGATGGCCACTTTGGAAATCGGTCATGCCCACTGTGACTAAATAAGGGAGTGGAAGAATGGGGGATGAGAGGGAAGAGGAAGAATTGAGAGGAGACTGGGAGAGAGAAAAGTGGGGCTGGAAAAGCTGGCCTTGCAGCCATGGGATTCTCCAGTTAGTGTCCTCATCTCCTCATAATGTTTCCATGACTTAGGGGAGATGGCGAGCCCCATTTTCCAAATTAATTGAGAGGGCGAGCTTTAGAAAAACGTGGTGCCTTGCTCAAATTGGTGCATATACAAGAGCTGCTGATTCTCCATCCTAATCTGTCTTTATCTTTCCAGGGCCAGAATCCTTCCCTCCTCTCCTGGGCTCAACGAGTAGATATCCTGCTTGGCACAGCAAGGGCTATCCAGTTCCTTCATCGAGACGACCCTAGCCTCATTCATGGAGACGTCAAAAGGTGAGAGGGAGAGGTTGCTGAGAGGGGACAGAGAAGAGGGAACGTCAAAGGAGAAGTGGCCTAGCAAATTAGCAAGCATTTATTTATTAAGTACCCACCGTGTACCAAGTGCTGTGCTCATTGCTGAAAATGTAGAGAGAAAAATACAACGGGCCCTGCCCTGGAGAAACTTATTTTCTATCGGGAAGGCAGATACATATAAGTAGATACAAAAATGGGCAGAGAACTGGGGGGTCCCTAATAGCCCATGGAAGAAGAGGGAGCAGGTGGTACTAGGGCTGAGCTTTCTTGGGAAGCCGGGCATTCTGAGGAGCCAGCTTTTGAAGGGCTTTCAATTTGAGCCCAGAGGCTTTAGGGAGTCACTGAAGCTTCTTGAGCAGAGCAGTGGCAAGGTCCAACTAATGCTTTAGGAATAGCGAGCAGTTTGACAGCTGAGACAGATAACTTTGGCCAAGAATAAACTTAAGGCCAGGAGGCCAAAGGGAATGACTTTCATGCCGACTCAGTGTGGGGGAACGATTTAAGAATATCAGGAAGGGACCAGTCCTGGGGCCATCCTCAGAGTTCGAAGTCCACTGTTGAAGAGACAGTGTGGTGTAGTATCTAGAATGCTAGATTTTGATTCGTCAAAATAAAGACTCAAATCTTAACGTCAATTACTTAGGAGATATAAGTAATCCTAGGTAGAGGACAGAGAAAGCTGTTGTCAGTGATGGACTAATAAGTGTGGGAAGGACCCAATAGGGGGCAGCTAGGTGGCACAGTGGATAGAGCACCAGCCCTGAATTCAGGAGGACCCGAGTTCAAATCTGGTCTGACACTTAACACTTCCTAGCTGTGTGACCCTGGGCAAGTCACTTAACCCCAGCCTCAGGGGGGGAAAAAAAAAAAGGGAAGGACCCAATAAGAATCAGTGCCAGTGTGACCCTAGGATGCCACCGGGCAGTCTTTTTGGGCCATCGGCTATTTCTTGTCTCCTACAATGTATCAAGCTTAGCAACAAGATAGAGGTTAGATGGGGGCAGAGAACAGGGGCAAGAGGTCAGAAATAATCGAAGGCAGAGGTTAGCCTTTGCTAAGGTCATGAAAGGGCAATTGGCAGTGACATCTGGACATCAAGTAAGCCTGAAAAGTGACTCTGAGGGCTTAAGCCCAGGCCCACTGGGAGGATGGGAAGGGGGCACAAAGCAGTTCTTTGGCTCACCTGTCCTGTCTGGGAGCCCATGACTTGAAACTCTCCACTGGAGAAAAAAAAAAAAAAAAAAGGATGGGCAGAAGGCAAAATCAGTAAATCAGTGAATTGTGAACAAGCCCCCTTCATTTACAAAGGATCCCTGACCGTCAGAGGGGGGCTGGGGCGGTATCCCTGGAAGCAGGAGTGAGTGGATTGAGAAAGCCAACCATACTTCCCAACTTGGTCCCTCTTCCCAATGATAACATGCATTTGGGTGGAAATTGGCTGAGTTTCAGATGCATTCTGGGAAGCAGAACAGAGCTAACTCGTTCACTCAGGGGACTAACTCTGTGATTAGCTTCATGCTGTGACCAGCTCACGTGCTTGATTGTCACCGAGGCAGAATTGGGAAGAGACGACTGAGGCCATGGAGTGTGGAGAACAGGTTGCCAATAAGTGGTCAATTTCTGTTTAAAGATCATCCCTTTTCCTTTGGGATAAGTGGTCAGAATCCAGAGACTTCTTTACAACTCTGCCCTCCACCCCCTCACTGCTCCTACGTCTGCCTTCTAGGGCCAAACCAACTATTTGATCTCAGTTATCATCACCTAAGAGTGGGAAAGGACCTCAGAGACCAGCTAGGAAAACCCTGTCATTTTACAGGGGGGGAAACTGAGGCCCAGGGTCATCTAGAAAATCTAAAACAAAGCTTTGATTTGAACCCAGATTGTAGCTTTAGAACCACAGGGACCCCAGACATCATCTGATCTGACCTCATTTTAGAT
This sequence comes from Sminthopsis crassicaudata, assembly GCF_048593235.1. Classification (NCBI taxonomy): domain Eukaryota; kingdom Metazoa; phylum Chordata; class Mammalia; order Dasyuromorphia; family Dasyuridae; genus Sminthopsis; species Sminthopsis crassicaudata. The sequence goes on along the minus strand of NC_133623.1, from coordinate 73,062,205 downwards.
TTGAAGAGTCTCGAGCCTAGAGAAGTTAAGCAACATAGCAAGAGCACAGAGCTCTGATTTACCTCCTAATCCAATGCTCTCTGCGCTAACCCTCGCTGTCTGCTTATTCATTTTCAAAGATCGTAAAGGGACGGAAGAGTAGGCATTTTGAAATCGACCCTAAAGCATTTGGACCACCCTCCCACAATTTAAGCCATGGGAAACACGGTGATGTAGAAAGGGCTTTGACGCTGGAGAGAGAGGAACCAGGGATTGAAATCCTGGCGCTGCCACTTATTATGACCTCAGGACAAATCAGTTCCTCTCCCTGTGCCTCAGTTTCCTCCTCTGATGAACAGGGCTGCTGAGGTCCAGCTTTATTTGGAAACCCATGGCCCTCTCTGGGCCTCTGGGTTGAATGAGGTGCTTGGGGACTGAGGCCTTTTCTTGCTAGAAATCCATCAAGCCATTTTCTCAGCCTTTTCAAATGAACTCCAGTGCCTATAAGGTCAATGAGTTCATGGATTTCAGACTATACTCTGCTTTTCTGCAAACCCCAACATTCAAAAATTCAAATGTAAAAACAGTCTTCGCCCCTAAGAACTGAGGTCCTGGGTAGTTCCCTGCTTGTGGACAGATCGTTGCCTTGATGAGCCTGGGAGTCTTAATGGCTAAAATTGGGGAGCCATCTTTCCTCAGGATCTTTATCCATCTCTTCCTTCAAGGAGTCTTTGCAAAGCTTGGTCCCAAATACGGGATTCAAGGCCCTCAGACATTGTTCTCAAGAACCGTGCTTTGGAGCGGACAGCCCGATGAGGCTGCCTTTGTGTCCTTCTCTCTCCTCCCTCTCCCAGTTCTAATATCCTTCTTGATGAGAAGTTGATGCCCAAATTAGGGGACTTTGGCCTGGCCCGCTTCAGCCGCTACTCAGGGGCTGCCTCTGGGAAGAGCAGCTCCCTGGCCCGGACCCAGACGGTTCGGGGTACCCTGGCCTACCTGCCCGAGGAGTATATCAAGACAGGGAAGCTGACGGTGGAGATCGATACCTTCAGTTTTGGCGTGGTAAGAGTCTAGTCTTCGGAGGGGAGGGGTAGGGAGGAGCCCTGGCTGGGCCTCTGTGGAGCAACAGGAATAGCCTGACTGGGGGGAGGGAACCAGAGTAGTAGAGAGCTGAAAAACTGAAAAATAGACCCACAGAACGCCAAAGCAGTAAGGAAGCTTGAGGTCCTCCCTCCGTGGCTTTGCCATGGGATGCAGATGTTGAAATGGAGGTCGGAGGGAGCCAATGAGTGCTAGCCACAAAGGAGCTCGAGGCCCACGGATGGGGCCCAGCGTGGAGTCGAGGCCTTGAGGCCTAGTGGTGAGAACGGTAGCGGTTCTCTTCCGTTCCCCGGCCCCTTTGTCAAATTAAAAAGGCAAATGAAACGAGTTGCCCCTAGTTCACCATTAGACCGGCGCTGATGCTTCCCAACCGACAGCCACATCTCAGTGCCAGCCTGGTTGTGTGGAGGCCGCCATCCCTGGGGAAGTTGCCCACCCACATTCCCTTTTCGCCATCCCCCCCATTCCCATTGGCTCCAGCTGCCCCAGGCCTTGTTCATAAAGACTATTCTACCCACTCCTCAGGTGCTGTTGGAAATCCTGACTGGGTGTCGAGCCATCGAGACAGATGGGGTGAAAACCAAGTACCTGGTGAGTCACTGGAAGCGACTAGGGAGGGAGGGAGGGAGGGACAGCCAGGGGAAAATCCAGGGAGGTGCAGGCAGAAGCATAGGGGCCAGGGAGGTGCCTGCCAGCTGATGCCTTGGTGACTGGGCCTGGTCCGGATCTTCCCGACAGGAGAACCTGCCTCACCTCCTAAAGATTCCAAGGGCCTTTGTCTGTCCCCTTCCTAGTCTGGGGTGGAGGCACCCACCAGCCGGGCAAAGTCCAAGAGTTAGGGCTAAAGGCTAAGTCTTGCTCTGTACTGTGGCTAAAGAAACAAGTGGCCTTCCTCCTGAGCCCCTGAGTTGGGGCGCACCATCCAGCCCCTGGGACCCCTGCTCGCCTCCAAGGCTCATCTAAGATTGCCCTAGAATCCGTCTCTTTCTAGCCTAGCCTGCCTCCCGAGCTAATGTGACTTTATCCTCTGCTGTTCCAAGGGAGATTGCCTTTTGCTGATACTGTAAACTGAAAGGGGAGGACCCTATAGAGGCATAAGAGCAATGAACTTAGTGCAGAGCAAGCTGGGGGCAGATCCTGCATCTTCCACCGGGTCTGTGGCTCTTGACGAATCATTCAACTTGTCCACATCTCTGACTGTTCATCTGGAGTCTGGGGTAGCGGGGTTAACAGTACCCACAATCCCCCCCACCAGGGTGCAGATAGCAAGAACACTGAGACCCGTCCCAGAGAGGGTGCCTGGGATGCTGCTAAAAACTGCCGTGTGGAGCTTGGAGAATAGAAGACAGGATGGAGCCAGGAGTGGAGGGGGCGCCCCCAGGGGCTACCCTTAGGTGTTAGAGGGAGGATTGGCCCCAGAGGAGAGCGCAAAGGGGCCAACAGGGGCTTGATCTTCAGAACGCTTTCTTAATGATTAGAGCTCTGATGGCAGCTCTCTGAAATATTGGGAAATGGAAGGGAATAGTAACAAAAGCTCAGCGCCAGCTAGGCTCAGGTAGGATGGCACCGAGAAGAGACTCCACCGCTGACATTCTGAGGACAGGATCACCTACCGCCCCTTAGGTAATAAGAAGGGATGTGTCTGGACGGCTCAGAGATTTGCAAAGCGGGATAGGGCCATTATCTCACTGGGACCTCCGACAGTCCTGCAGGGCAGCTGCCCTGCGTAGGACCCTGGGCAAATTGCCCGACCTCAGTAAAAGGGTCTACATTGGTCTAGATGGCCTCTAAGGTCTCCGTCAGGTTCCCGACTGATGGTCCTACTCTTGGGTCACTTGCGATTTTCCCTTAAGTGATCTGATGACGTCTATAGGATTCCCAGAATCTTTGCCAGGGCAGGACCCTCCACGGGCATTGAGTTCTGCCTCCCGTCCAGCACAGGAGGCCTCGGGTCCTAGACCTGGAACTGGGGCTTAAAGCACCTCATTTGAGAAAGGAAGAAAGAGGCCCGTGAAATTGAGCCGGCGAGGGTCTGAAATGCGATTTTGCAGCTTCCTGACAGGGGCTCACAGCGCCACTGAGACGGGCTGTTCTGTTGCTAGGGGGCTCAGATTCTCACAGAGTTTGGCTCGACGGCTTTTTGTAAACCCTCAGCAATGTGCTCCCGGAGGGGAGGCCGGGGCTGGGCCTAGATCTGCAGAAAAAAATGCCAAACTGCATCCCTGGGCAGAGGGGGCTGAGAAGAAGGGTCTGCGGGAGCTGGGGCCAAGGGACAGCAATGGGAAATGCCCGAGCTGGCCTCCAGGGGGAGGTGGGCCCACGGAGAGGCTGCTCTTTGGGCAAGCCTCACTTCTGATCCCACAGAAGGATTTGGTTCAAGAAGAAGAAGAAACTCTGAGCCTCCGCAAAGGGACGGCAACGGGAGCCGGGGCAGACTTGAACGCCTGGGCCACCCAGATCGGTTCTCAACTTTATGCAAAGTACACAGACTCCAGACCTGGGAAGTGTCCTCCGGAGCTGGGCCAGGAACTGGGACGTCTGGCCTGTCACTGCCTGCACCGCCGGGGCAAAAGGAGACCACCCATGACCAAGGTACAGCCAGCTCCCACCACTGAGGGAGCCACGGGGACGGTGTCAAGTATGTGCCCCTGAGAACAAGCCAGTGGTGGAGGGTGTATCTAGGACTTGGCAGGCGGATAAGGGGTACTTTGGGACTCCCCACACCGAGCAGCCTCATTTATTTATTTTTTCTTTTTACGATCGTAATGAGATTCGTGTTTCATTTTTTGGTAGTATTCTATTTTCCCAAATGCACGAAAAGATAGTTTTCCACATTCGTTTTTCCTAAGACTCGGTGTTCCCAATTTTGGTCCATCTCCTCCTCTCTCCTCCCTCCCCCAGACAGCAAGCAATCCGGCTTGCCGGGTGCAGTTCTTCTAAGCATCTTTCCATATTCATCATGGAACAGCTTCGTTTAGTAGCTGTTGCAGTGACCAGGGGGCTGGAGGTAGATCTCACTTCACGGGCTCCTCAGGGCCTCCTCTTTAGGCCCCGACAGCCCTGGGGTGCTCCCCCTGCTGTGCATCATCCCCCCAGGCATTCTCCCTGACGCCTCCTGATCTTAGATTTGGAGCTAGGAGGAACCTCCACAGCCAACTAATCCCACTTCCTCATTTTATAGAGGGGGAAACTGAGGCTTGGGAGGGGAAGGGACTGACCCAAGGTCACACAGGTAATTAGCATCATACTTTTCACTCCCACATGGAGCCTCCTCCTTTGTGCCATCTTCAAAATCAGACCTTCATTGAAAGCCCAGAGGCTGCAGAGCCTTGGGTTATTACTCTGAGCTTGGGATTGTGGGATCTCTTGTAATGGAGACATTTCTTTCTGAAAATGGGAAATGTAGCCGCTTGACCCAGCACCTATTGCCACTAATTGAGGAGGGGTAAAGTTGGAGGGAAGATCGTCCAGAGAATAGTGGGGTCTGGAACGGCTCTGCCCCTCTGCCTTTTTCAGGGAGTAGGAAGCGGCAGCCTGAGGCTTGGCCTTAGGAGAATGAGGAACTATGGTGGCTTAATTGGGGAAAAGGGCAGTGTTGGGCCTAGTCAGGGCCTGATGTGACCATGAAGGATTCAGGGCCCAGTCTGACTCCACTCCGGCTGATTTAATTAGCGATGGGGAGGGCACGGCCTGGGCAGCCAAGTAGCCAGTGGGATAGAGTGCCAGGCCTATAGTCAGCAAACCCCGAGTTCAGACCTGGCCTCGGACACTGACTACCTGTGTGACCCCGGGCAAGCCACTTCTCCCTGCTTGCCTCAGTTTCCTCATCTGCATAATAAGCAGAGAAGGAAATGGCACACCACTCCAGTGTCTGCCAAGAAAACCCCCAATGGGGTCATGGGGAGTCGGGCCGACTGAGCAATAACAGCCCATGGTGCTGAGCATACTGGCAGTATTCAGTGCCTCTGTGAGCCGGCCAACCACCCAGTCTCCGAGGGTCCATTTGCTCTTCTATATAATGAGGGGATTAGAGTGGAGCCTCATGGGTCCTTTTAGCTTGAAATCTGTGATCCTCTGGGTGAACTTGAGCAGGTCACTTTCCCACCCTGTGCCTCACTTTCCTCCCTGTAAAATCCAGGTTGGACTAGCTGGCCTCAGCTCTAAATCATGGATCCTCTGTTCTTTTTTTTTTTTTTACCCCCCTGAGGCTGGGGTTAAGTGACTTGCCCAGGGTCACACAGCTAGGAAGTGTTAAGTATCTGAGACCAGATTTGAACTCAGGTCCTCCTGAATTCAAGGCTGGTGCTCTATCCACTGCGCCACTTAGCTGCCCCGATCCTCTGTTCTTTGCAGGTATATGAAAGCCTGGAGAAGCTACAAGCCTCAGTGGCACTGTCAGAGCGAGAGGCTGGAAGCGGAGGCCCAGCCTCGCCTCAGGAGAACTCATACATGTTCACCCCCAGCCCAGCACCCTGTGCTGGCGTCCCTCTGCTGCATTCCCAAGCCAGGGCCCACGCTCAGGACTCAGAGCAGTTTAGGGACCACCCCAACCAGCCCGTGGAAAGCGACGACAGCACTCCTGGTCTCTACGATGCCCTCAGTTCCTGGAACCTGAACCAGAACTTGCCCTCGGCGCCAAGCCTGCCTGGTGGCCCAGGGGAGAGAGTGGGAGCCCAGCCCTTGTGCTCTCTTAGGCAGGCTCCCTGCCGGCCACAGGCAGCTCCAGGAGAAAGCTGGAGGAGCCGCTCAGGACGTGGAGAAAACAGCTCAGAAGGTAACCTGGACACCCTCCACCCAGAAATCTGAAGTGCTGCAGGGAAGGGGAGTTTGAGGAAGGGAAGGGGAGGAACTGGCAGCCTCCTTCACTATGGGGAAGAGTCAAGCTGTTACTGAGAGTTCCTGTGACTCAGAGGCTGAAGGCCTCTGGCTTTAGTCTGGCCCAAAGCTTTTTCCCCTACTTAAGGAGATAGAGACCCATGTAAAGGTATCAACTGAGGATCCAGGCCCTAGCGCCGGAGGGGACCTCAGGCGCACCTAAGCCAGAACCCCTTTTTTTAGCCTGGAAGCAGTCCCTGCCCTCAAAGAGCTGAGGATCCAGGCCCTAGCGCCGGAGGGGACCTCAGGCGCACCTAAGCCAGAACCCCTTTTTTTAGCCTGGAAGCAGTCCCTGCCCTCAAAGAGCTGAGGATCTAGGCCCTAGCGCCGGAGGGGACCTCAGGCGCACCTAAGCCAGAACCCCTTTTTTTAGCCTGGAAGCAGTCCCTGCCCTCAAAGAGCTGAGGATCTAGGCCCTAGCGCCGGAGGGGACCTCAGGCGCACCTAAGCCAGAACCCCTTTTTTTAGCCTGGAAGCAGTCCCTGCCCTCAAAGAGCTCAACATCTCATGGGGGAGACGGCAAGCAAAGAAACATATCCAGACCAACCTTGGCAGGACAGAGAGGAAATGATCGCGACTGGGACGGTGCTAGAATTCCGAGTTTGGTGAAGGCTTCCTGTAGAATAGGGCTGGGGAACCTTTTTCTGCCAGGGACCATTTGGAAACTTAGAACATCATTTCAGGCTCATACAAAAGGATCAACTTCAAAATTCAAGCAGTGGAGGGTTGCTGCAGCTAGCTTTTGGCTCCTCATCGCCTGCACTTGCCTTGGCAGGACCAGAGCCAATGATCTCCGGGGCCTTCTGTGTTCCCCACTTCTGCTAGAGAAGATGGAACTTTAGTTGGGACTTGAAGGAAGCCAGGGAGGTCAATAGTCAGCGGAGGAGGGAGAGTATTCCGGGCCTGGGGGATGGCAGAGAACGCCATCTTGTTCATGGAGCAAATAGGATTGAAGACTACGTTTGGGGAGCGGCTGAAAGAAACCTAGAAATGGAGGGAAGGGGAGCTGAGTTTCTTAAAGCTTTAAAAACCAGAGGATTTGATCCTGGAAGCAACAGGAAAGTACTAGAGTATTGAATTGGAGGGAAAGGAAACATCGTGATCCATAGTTTAGAAAGGTCAGGTTGGCGATTAAATGGATGCTGCCCTGAGATGGGAAGTACAGCAGGCAGGCCTTGGTAACTGGCTGCATGTTGGGGGTGAGACCGTGAAGAAGACACCGCGGTCCTGAGCTTGGGTGCCTGGGAAGGCGTGGTGCCCTCAAGAGTAATGGGAAAATTAGAAAGAAGGAAGGACTTAAGGAAAGATGACAGATTCAGTTTGGGGCATGTTGAGTTTAAGTTGGACATCCAGTTGAGTTGTTCCATAGACAGTTGGAGACGATAGGGCTGGATAAATGGATCTGGGAATCCTCATCAGAGAGATGACCATTATTTAACACAGCAAGATCACCAGATGAAGCGGTCTAGAGGAAGGAGAGAAGGGCCACGGGACAGAACCCTGAGGGTGTGAGCTGTAAAAAATCCAGCAGATAGAGAAAAAGTAGTCAGGGTGGGGAGAGGGGGGGGCCTGTCCTGAAAATCCAGAGAGAAGAGAGGATCAAGGAGGAGAGAAGGTGACTCAGTGTCAAAGGCCGCAGAGAGGTCAAGGAGAATGAGGATGGAGAAAAAGCCACTGGATCTGGCAGCTGAGATCATCAGTAACTTTGAAGAGAGCACTTTTGGTGGACCCATCAGAAGTCAGAATGTAAGGAAGGGGTTAAGAAGAGCGTGAGAGGAGAGGAAGTGGAGGCGCCTACCATAGAGGCCGTTTGGAGTTTAGCTACAAAGTGCAAAAGAGACAAAGGATGGAGGGACAGATGGAGGGTTTTTCCAGGATTGGGGGACATGGCATGTTTGTAGACAGAAGCGAGGGGGCCAGTGGCCAGGGAGAGAGACAGGCTCTCCACATCTCAGGGAGTCAGACCAGCTTGAGAGAGAAGCTGCCTTCAAAGCTGTTTGCTTCTTGTTCTTGTTGTCTGGCCCGGGCTCCTTCCTGATCCTGTCGCTGGGTGGGGGCTTTTTTCTTAACTAGAGAGCATCACCTCCGCAAGGCCTCAGATCATCATTAACCCTGCTCGGCAGAAGTTTGTCCAAAAACTGGCCCTGTATGAAAATGGGGTGCTCAACAGCCTGGAGCTCCTTTCCTCCAGCTCTCCCCCAGGTAGTGCCCTTCTGCCCTTGCCCCTCTTCCCCCTGCCCCGTGACCCTGCTGCTCACCTGCTCCCCAGGGGCTTCTTTGACCTTGCTTTCCTGCTTTCTTGCTTTGGTTAGTGGGAAAAGAGTGTGATTTGCTTTCCTTGGGCAGATTCTGTCCTCTCCCCTGTCTCATCTTCCCTTTGTCCTGTGTACTTGAGTCCCTTCCTTTGTGTGCCCGGCCTAGGATCCTCTCCACACCACAAGGAAGGTCTTTTGATGAGACCTGCTTAGGTCCAGCCAATGCAACAAATGAGCGGGCCTGCTGAAGCGCTCGAAGGTTCCCTCCAGTCTTCCGTTGGCGCTCCCCCACAAGCCTCTGCTTATGTCATTTCTTTAAGGAGGGCAGAAGCTAGAAGTTCGCTTTCTAAACCCAATGGTCTTTTTCCTCCTTAGGTTTGCTGCTGGACCAGGAAAACAGGCAGGGGCCCGAGGAAAGTGATGAATATCAGAGCTGATTTGCTCATATGGACAGATACCCAGAAATGGAAGTCAAAGTTCTCATGGTTGGATGTTCTCAAAGTGCAAGAACACTCATCTCTGGGTGGGGGGTCGTGACTGAAGCAAAATACTCTGGCGCAGGAAGAAAGCTCCCAGGAGAAAGGTGCCTCTGGGAGGCCAGGCTGGCACCTGGCCCTAGGGCACTGTCTGCCACAGGGATACAAGCCCTGCTTTGTATCAACCCCTGAGCAGAGAGAGCTTGCCTCTTGGGTGTTAGACCACAATTGTCTCAAGATGGAAGCAGTCTCTGGGCATCTGCCCCAGATTGTAGAGTAGCCAGAGTCCTTTCTTCAATTGGCTTCTAATTAGCCACTGAGTAGGAAGAGAGAGAACGGGAGGCAGGAAAGGATGAACGGTTTACCCAACACTGATAGTTTTGCCTCTCCCCCGAGCCCTCGTCCCAGGGCCAGACAGGAACCACTTTCCTGACACGAGTTAGCCTGAAAATCAGAAACGGCCAGAGAGGCAGGTCAATGGTACGCTCCCACTTAGAAACCCCCGCCTCTCCCCCCTCAGTGCCACCACAGTCTCGGAATGGCCCCCTGGGGAAACAAAGGAATTAGGTGAGGATCCTAAGCCAGGCAGTGGAGTAGGAAGCAAAGACGCCTGCTAACAGTGAGGGCCCAGAGCTGGCCATGGCGTCCCTTTAGCGCCGCTGAGCCTTTTGATCCTTACCCCTGAGATCAGAACCAGGCTGCTAGGAAGGTTGGCAGCAAATGCAAATAATTCCAGGACAGGAAAGGGCCCGCTGCTCCTTAGCTGGGCCCGGCTTAGCTCCAATTTTCCATAGGCATCCTGGTATAGGAAGAAAACTGGTGGGAGAGGGAGGAGGGGAAAAGGCACTGATTACAAAATAGAACCGATTCACACATGGGGCCAAATCCCCTGCTTGCTTTCTAGCTGAATAGCCTGTGACTGGTGCACAAAGTACCTCCGTGGCACGGGAGCGGGGTTCTCGGCTGGCACCTTGCCTGGCCACTTAGTAGTCACTACAAGCCCCAGGCTGGCCCATTCTGGACAAAGCTATTTGATGAAGACCTTGTTTTCCTTGGGCAATAAAATCTTCAGTATATTTTTTACTTTTGGCTGGTTACTTTTGTGACATCTCTCCGATGCTCTTAGGAAACTGACTTTAGTGGCCACCAGACTTCTGACTACTCAGCAAGAGAGGACTGCAGGTCTCTATTTTCATCTGCCCCCCTGCAATTCCTCAGCCACTTCCTGGCGGAGCTTCTCTGAGCACTAGGATGCCCCGTCCCTCTGGGGCGATCGGCCTAGGCTGTCCAGTCCGAGCCTCTCTTTTACATGTGAAGAAATAGACCTGCCCGGTGTCACGGAGCTGGAAATGATTGAGATGCTGCTTAGTGCTGGTGTGCAGACATTCAGTCTGCTGAAGCATCATCCATGACCAGATAACATCAGAGGGGGGAGGGCCAAAAGACAAACAGAAGAGGAATTGTTGAGTCTTGCTTTTTTTCTCGCTAGTGAGTTATTATCATACCCTTCAATCTTATGTAGCCATCCATTTCAGGGTACAGCATGATGGGGGAAAGAGGTCAAGAAGACAGTCCAGGATCCAGCTATAGCACAGAGTCTAGATGGCCCAAGTAGCTTTGTCAAGAGTTTTAAATGAACACTGGGCACTGACATCATTTTCCACACAGCAAATGTTTAAAAGTCTTTAAAAAAAAATTTTTTTAAAGGATGATAAGTCGGGGGCAGCTAGGGGGCGCAGTGGATAGAGCACCAGCCTTAAATTCAGGAGGACCCGAGTTCAAATGTGGACTCTTAACACTTCCTAGCTGTGTGACCCTGGGCAAGTCACTTAACCCCAGCCTCAGAAAAAAAAAAAAAAAAAAAGATAAGTGACAGTGCTCAATATGCATCTGGTGTGAGCTAAGCAGGAAAAGGAAAACACTGAAGCCAGCCATTAGGAGATAACCTAGGAGGGATTCAGGAATCCTTCAAAGGGAGAGCTCCTTGCTGTTGTAGCCATGGCCTGGCAGTCATAAATATTGAACTGCACATGGGGAGTTTCTGAACATTGGCCAGAACGCCAGAAAAATGAACTTGGGCTCTGGGGGGTGGGAAACATAGGATTTCTTGTCTAGGATATTTTATATAATTCTTTTTTCTCTCATTTTGGTTTTCTTTTTGAGCAGGGTGTGTGTGTGTGTGTGTGTGTGTGTGTGTGTGTGTGTGTGTGTGTGTGTGTGTGTGTTTTGTTTTACTATTCTAAACCTTAAGCTGCATTTGATTTCTCTCTCTGGTTTGTTTAGTTTGGTTTTTTGCTTTTTTCCATTTTTCAATTTGGAAACATCGTCCACATGACCATTTGAGGGAGCTTCTCGAATTTTGTGTATCTCCCGTTTCCTTTGAGCAAATTCCATCCGGCTTTGCCGATAGAACATGGCACCTTCTCTGATGAGGACACGCTACGCTGGAGGGTCCTGCGCTACTGTCTCGTATGTCACATAACTGATTCTAAAGCTCTTAAGAGAGACCTCGAGAGTGTCCTGGTATCGCTTTTTCTGACCACCCCGGGAGTTCTTTTTTCCAGATTAAAATTTTGTTTAAATTTCTTCTCCATGCTGCGTTTCATAGGCTAGCAAGGGCTTCTGGCTGCTAGTGACTGATGATTCCTGAAGCTTGAAACTCTGAGACTGGTGGCTGCTCATTTCCATGTGACACTGACTTTTGAGCTAGTGTTTGCCTATTCATATGCTAATTCTTATGCTATTCACTTCCCTTTTTGGCCTGCACACATGCAGGCAGGCTTAGGGGATCTCACTCTTAGAAGAGCTCTGTTTGCCTATCATTTTATTACCATATGGTAGCACATTTGGTTTTAGCATCTTGGAGTTGCTAAATACAATTTTCACTACTACTCGGACAAAATGGAGGCTGAAATAAGGGAAAAGAGCTGTAAAAGATTTGGAGCAGAGTGATCTAGGATCCAGGATCCACAACAGGACTAATCTGGGAACTGACATGTTTTTGGTGAGTTTTCCAGACACCTTTCAAAAACTCCTGACACACAATAGGGGATAGTACCTGGAAACTGACCACCGACAACCCCTCCTCCAAAGAGAAATCACATTCTCTTTTAGAGATTTAGAGAAAGACCTCAACTACCATCTAGTCAATCCATTGCAGGAGAGGAAAATCCCCATTATAACGGGCCCAATAACTGATCACCTAGCCTCTTTGGAAACCTCCAAAGAAGAGGAGCCTGTCGTCATCTCCAGAGGAGCTCCATTCTATTTTGATGCAGCTGTAACTGCCTAAGTTTTTCTCCACATCCAACCCAAATATGCTTCTTTACCACTTCTACCCATGGTTCTTGGTTCTGACCTCCCAAATCTGACAAAACAAGTCTGCTCCTATCTCCATGAGACAGCCTAAAAATACTTGAACACAACTTATTTGTCCTCCCTGAGCCTTCACTTCTCCAGCTTGCATATGCCCAGTTCCTTCAAATTATACATATTGGTTGTTGTCCTTCATTCTCAGAGGACCCAAAATGACCACCGTGGGGAGAACCGAGTTATGGTGTGTCCGACTGGCTGACCAGACCAATGGGACCTCAGAATTTGTGTCGGACACAAATAGTCCACGTGAACATTTGAGGGAGCTTCTCGAATTTTGTGTATTTCACGTTTCCTTTGAGCAAATTCAATTCAGCTTTGCTGATAGAGCATGGCACCTTCTCTGATGAGGACACGCTACTCTAGAGGGTCCTACCCTACTCTAGAGGGTCCTACGCTACTCTGGAGGGTCCTGCACTACTGTCTCCTATATCATATAATTGATTCTAAAGTTCTTAAGAGATACCTCGAGAGATACCTTAAGAGAGCACCTTGGGAGTGCTTGTACTATATGCGTTCTCCATATATCATGAACTCAAGGCCCTTGACTCTCTGGGATGCCCTCCAGCTTAGAAATCAGAACCCACCACATTACTCTAGAGATGCAAAGGACAATGTGACAATCACTTTCCCACTCCCAGAAGCTTGGCTCCTCATCATAGAGCACCAAACTGCATAAGCTTTTTTGGCTATGGCATCACACTGCTCCTAGCTCTTTTTCAGAACAACTGTTATCTGGGAGCTCTTGATTTGGCTATGGTATTCCTGGGAGTTTTCATTCGAAGATCTCTTCCAGAAGTTGATTGGTGGCTTCTTTTCATTTCTATTTTACCCTCTGGTGTTAGGAAATCAGAGAAGTTTTCCTTGATAATTTCTTGAAAGTTGATGTTTAGGCTCTTTTTTTTTTTTTTATCATGGCTTTGAGATAATCCAATAATTCTATTTTCCTGCTCAGTTGTTTTTCCAATGAGATATTTCACATTTTCTTCTTTTTTTTCTTTTGTTTTATAATTTTATAATTTATAATTTATAAATTTTATAATTTATAATTATAATTTATAATGAGACCATCACTAGTTGGCTTGACTTTTGTCTTGCCGCTGGACTGAAGGAAAGAGTTAAGCTGATAACAAAATGTGAATTCCTTGACAACAGTGTTATTTTCCTGTATCCTCACTTAGCACTTAGCACTATGTTTTGCACATTTGTTGTTATTTAGTCATGATTTTCTTGGCAAAGGTACTGTAGTAAAACACCATTTCCTTCACCAGTAGATTAAGGCAAATAGAGGTAAAGTGACTTGCTCAGGGTCACACATCTGGTAAATTTCTGAGGCTGGAATTGAACTCAGGTCTTTCTGACTCTCGGCCCAGGGCTCTATCTAATGAGCCATCTAGCTGTCTTATTTTGCCCATAGTTCATGCTTTATAAATGCTTTATTCCTGTATTCCTTCATTCTAGCTTTTTGTGGTGAATTTTTTCCAATTATATTTAAAGGTATTTTCAACATTCATTTTTAAATTTTTTCCACTCAACAGTATTTCATGGTATAGGTTTTATTTTTTCCAATTACATGTAAAGATAATTTTCAACATTTACTTTTTATCAGATTTTAATTTCCATTTTTTCTCCCTCCTTCCTCTCCCACTTCCCCAAGATAGCAAGCAATATTTTATAAGTTATACATGTACAATCATATTAAAATATATTTCCATGTTGTTAAAGAAGAATCCGAAGAAAAGAGAAAAGCCATGAGAAAGAAAAAAAAAAAGAAAATAGTATGCTTCAATTTTCATTTAGTCTCCATCTGCATGCAGATGGCATTTCCCATCCAAAATTTATTGGAATTGCCTTGGATCATTGAATCGCTGAGAAGAGCTAAGCTTGATCATCCCATAATCTTGCTGTTGCTATGTGCAGTGTTTTTCTGGTTCTGCTTGTTTCACTCAGCATCAGTCCATGCACGTTTTCCAGACTTTTCTGAAATCAGCCTGCTCATCATTTCTTATAGAACAATGGTATCCCATTACATGTATATGCCATAACTTATTCAGCCATTCCCCAGTTGATGGGCATCCACTTATTTTTCAATTCTTTGCCACTGCAAAAAGAGCTGCTACAACATTTTTGCGCAGGTAGGTCCTTTTGCCTCTTTTCTGATCTCTTTGGGATCTACACCCAGTAGTGACACTGCTGGATCAAAGGGTATGCACAATTTTATGATGCTCTGGGCATAGTCCCAAATTGCTCTCCAGAATGGTTGGATCAGTTCACAACTCTACCCATGATGCATTAATGTTTCAATTTTCCCACATTCTTTTCATCATTTATCATTTTTGTTTTCTGTCATATTAACTGATTTGATAGGTGTGAGGCAGTACCTCAGAGTTGTTTTTATTTGTTTTTCTCTAATTAATAGTGATTCAGAGTATTTTTTCATATGACTATAGATAGCTTGAATTTCTTTTTCTTAAAATTATCTGTTCCTATCCTTTAACCATTTATCCATATGGGAATGAGTTGTGTTCTTATAAATTTGACTCAGTTCTCCATATATTTTAGAAATGAGGGAGGCCTTTATCAGAAACACTGGCTGTAAAAATCATTTCCCTGCTTTCTGCTTCCTTGTAATCTTGATTACTCTGGTTTTGTGGAAAAAAGTTCATCCATTTTGCATTTCATAATGTTCTCTATGTCATTCCCTTCTCCCTAGATCTGACAGATAAACGACTCCTTGTTCTTCAACATTCATTTTAATAAGATTTTGAGTTCCAAAGAATCATTTCCCACTAATGAAGGGGCCAATGGATATGAACTGTCATTTTTCAAAGGATGAAATCCAACCTATCAACAACCATATTTTTAAAATGCCCCAAATTACTAATAATTAGAGAAATTCAAATTAAAGCAACTCTTAGGGCCTACCTCACACTCCTCAGGTTAACAAAAGTGACCAAAAAAGGATAAAACATTGCTGAAGGGGCTACATGGAAGTACAGAGAAACAGGCACATTAATGCACCTTGGTGAAAGTGATGACCTGGTCCAGCGATTCTGGAAAGCAATCTGGAAACATGCCCCCAAAGTCACTAAACTTTGTGTATTCTGATTATTCTGACCCAGTGATAGCGATACTGGGTTATACCCCCAAAGAGATCCAACAAAAAGGAAAAGACCCATATCTATAAAAATATTTCCAGTGGTTATTTTTATGGTAGCAAATAACTGGAAATTGTGGCGGTGCCCATCAATGGCTGCAGAGTAAAGGTATCTGAAGGTTATGGAATACCATTATGCAGTTAGAAATGATGAAGGGCCTAGTTTCAGAGAAACCTTGTAAAACTTGTATGAACTGATGCAGAGTGAAGTGAGCAGAGCCAAAAGAATAATCTAAGCAATAGGGGCATCATAAAGAAAAACCATTTTGAAAGATCTAAGAACTCTTATAAATGCATTGCCTAACCATGATTCCAAGATATGTGACCCATCTTTCAACAAAGATGTCACAATTTTCAGCCAGTGTAGGAACTTATTTGTTCAATTATGCATATTTGTTATGGGTGGTGTTCTTCTTTTGCCAACTTTTCCAACTGAGCCTTTGGCAGCTGTGGCTGTAGCACTTTTTGAATATGTTTAAATATGTTGTTGCAGCCTCCTTACTCATATTTTATTTAATGCGTTTGTGTCAAGATGCATTAGGGATATTGGTCTCCACTTTTCATTCTCTGCTTTGTTTCTCCCTGGTTGAGAAGTGAGGTTCATATTTATATTACAGAAAAATATAAGGAAGCACCTCGTTATTTTCCTATCTATTGAAACAGTTTGTATAATGTTGCAATTAATTGTTCTTTAAATGTTTGATTAGAAAACTGTACATACCCTTTGATCCAGCAGTATTTCTACTGGGCTTAAATCCCGAAGAAATCTTAAAGGAGGGAAAGGGACCCACATGTGCAAAAATGTTTATGGCAGCCCTTTTTGTAGTGGCCAGAAACTGGAAACTGAGTGGATGCCCATCCATTGGAGAATGGCTGAATAAATTGTGGCATATGGATGTTATGGAATAGTATTGTTCTGTAAGAAATGACCAACAGGATGATTTCAGAAAAGCCTGGAGAGAATTACATGAACTGATGCAGAGTGAAATGAGCAGAACCAGGAGATCATTATACACGGCAACAACAAGATTACATGATGATCACCTCTGATGGACGGGGCTCTCTTCAACAATGAGATCATTCTAACTAGTTCCACTTGTGAAGTGATGAAGAGAGCTGTCTTCACCCAGAGAGAGGACTGTGGGAACTGAGTATGGTTCACCACATAGCATTCTCACTCTTTTTGTTATTTGCTTGCATTTTATTTTGCTTCACTTTTTCTCTTGTGTGGCAAATTAATTGTATAAATATGTATGCACATATATTTCTACCACGTTTAACATATATTGGACTACTTGCTATCTAGGGGAGGGCGTGGGGAAAGGGAGGAAGAAATTGGAACACAGGGTTTTTGCAAGGGCTTAATGTTGAATTGTCCACGCATATGTTTTGAGAAATAAAAAGCTTTAATTTTAAAAAAAGAAGAAGAAAAGAAAAAGCTTAAAAAAGAAAAAGAATGTTTGATAGGCGTCACTTGTAAATCCCTGATCCTGGGGGAATAGGGATAGGAGAGCAAAAAAGCAAAAAGCAAGGAAAGAAGGTCATGCTTCCATCTCAAACATCCCCACCCACACTGTCATTCCCATCATTTCCATGCCATCAACCAATTCCTCCCTGTTAGTGAGAATTGGATCCAGAAGACATTTTCCCCCTTGTTGGTTCCTCTACTTTTTGAAGGATAAAATCACAATAAAAACAAGTCAGGAAAGAGGAGGAACTGATTCTGAAAAACTAAAAGCTTTTATGAGCAATGGAAAAACTTCCCAGAGGAGGAAAAAAAGAAGAAGTTTCATTAACTCAGGAAAAGATGCTTCAAAGGGAAACCGTCTTGAGGCTAGATTCCCCATGTTCCTCCATCCACAGAGCCAGCCCCCTACTTCACACCCTGCTCAGCTCTCACCCAGACAGTTGCTCTAGCTTGCTAACTGACACACCTGCCTCGTTCCTCCCCTCCCTCATCCCTCTTGCACAAAGTGGCCAAATTTAAATTCCTGAAGCACAAGAATGACCATATCATTCTACTGCTCACTAAAACTCCATTGACTTAGGATCAAATATAGTCTTTTCTGATTAGCACTAAAAGGCTAATCACCTGAACCCACCCAGTCTTTCCGGCCTTACTATATAGCACTCCTTTTCCCATGCTCAAACAAACTGGGTCTCTTACTACTGCATGTCCTCTCTCTCTGTCTATGCACTGTCTATCCACCATTCCTGGCTTTCCTTCCTACCTCCATCTTTTATGTTCCCGGATCTACTTCAAAATTCATTTCAATAACTACACCCAGAGAAGGATCACTGGGAAGCGAATGTAAATTGTTAGCACTACTGTCTATCTACCCAGGTTACTTATACCTTGGGAAGCTAATAATTAATGTGCAACAAGAAAATGGTATTTACACACATATATTGTATCTGGGTTATACTGTAACACATGTAAAATGTATGGGATTGCCTGTCATCGGGGGGAGGGAATGGAGGGAGGGGGGGATAATTTGGAAAAATGAGTACAAGGGATAATATTATAAAAAAAATTACTCATGCATATATACTGTGGGGAAAAAAATTATAAAAATAAATAAATAAATATTCCTAGGAAAAAAAAAATTTCAAGTACCACCTTCAACATGAAGACCCTGCTTTCTTTCTTTCATTAATAAATGTTTATTGGATTGAACTTAAATTCCATTTACTTAAAAACTTAGAAAATATGTCTCTCAGTTGAGGTGGTTATTTTTAAAAGCAATTTTTGCAGAAAACATTTGGCAGTTAAAATTGAATAGAAGTCCCAAAGAATATGGCATCATTAAGGTATTTCTTTACTATCCTGCAACTATATAGTCGTTCTGTGACTGGATTTTTAAAAGCTTTTTATTTTCAAAACATATGCATAATTTCCAACATTTACCCTCGCAAAACCTTGTGTTCCAGATTTTTTTCTCCCTTTCTTCCCCCCACCCTGTACTCTAGATGGCAAGTAATCCAATATATGTTAAACATATATTGTTAAACATGTGCAATTCTTCTATACATATTTCCACAATTATTATATTGCACAAGAAAAATCAGATCAAAAAGAGAAAAAAATGAGAAAGAAAACAAAATGAGGGGCAGCTAGGGGGCGCAGTGGATAGAGCACCAGCCTTGAATTCAGGAGGATCCGAGTTCAAATTTGGTCTCAGACACTTAACACTTCCTAGCTGTGTGACCCTGGGCAAGTCACTTAACCCAGCCTCAGGGGAAAAAAAAAAAAAGAAAAGAAAAAAGAAAAGAAAATGCAAGCAAACAATGACACAAAAAAGTAAAAACACTATGTTGTGATCCACACTCAGTCCCCACAGTCCCCTCTGTGTGCAGATGGCTCTCTTCATCACAAGATCATTTTAATTGATTTATTTCATCTCGATGTTGAAGAGAGTCACATCCATCACAATTTATCATCACATAATCTTGTTCTTCTGTACAAAGATCTTCTGGTTCTGCTCATTTCACTCAGCATCAGTTGATGTAAGTCTCTCCAAGCCTCTCTGTATTCCTCCTGCTGGTCATTTCTTACAGAACAATAATATTCCATAGCATTCACATACCAAAACGTATTCAATCATTCTCTAACTGATGGGCATCCACTCAGTTTCCAGTTCCCTGCCACTACAAAAAAGGGCTGCCACAAACATTTTTGCATATGCGAGTCCTTTTTCCTTTTTTTGGATCTCTTTGGGATATGAGCCCAGTAGAAACACTACTGGACCAAGGTATACACAGTTTGATAGCACTTTGGGCATAGTTCCATATTGATCTCCAGAATGGTTGGATCAGTTCACAACTCCACCAAGAATGTATCAGTGACCCAGTTTTCCCATATTCCCTCCAACATTTGTCATTATCTTTTCCTGTCTTCTTAGCCAATCTGAGAGGTGTGTAGTGGTACCTCAGAGTCCTCTTAATTTGCATTACCCTACTCAATAAGTGCTTTAGAGCACCTTTTCATATGACTAGAAATAGTTTTAATTTCTTCATCTGAAAATTGCTGTTTCATATCCTTTGGCCAGTTTTCAATTGGAGAATGGCTTGTATTCTTTTTTTTTCTGAAAGCACATGCCTCATTTCTTTTCTTTTTTTTTTCTTTTTTATGGGTTGTATTCTTATAAATTTGAGTCAGTTCTCTATATATTTTAGAATGGGGGCCTTTATCAGAACCCTTGGATACAAAAATTTTTCCCCAGTTTTCTGCATGAAGATTTTTCTGAGCCTTACATATACATATATTTTGGCTCCACCAAAAAAATGTAAGCACTTTGAGGGCAAGAATTGTCTCATTTTTGTCCTTGTGGCCCAGTTGCCAAGCACAGTGCCTGGCACACATTAGAAACTTAATAAATGCTTATTGATTAATTAATATCAGATCCAAGGTAGGAATTTGCTCAGAGTAACCCACATTTCGAGGCAATCCTTGGGCACTTTGTGTGTTGTTTGTGTGTGACATGGTTGAGAGAATGATGACTACAATGTGACACAAAGAATGGAATTGGTGGAAAAACTTTTGAAGGGGAGATATAGTCTTTCTCCAAGAGGGAGATGTGTATTTCTCCTTCCTTTCTTTTCATTCTCCTCTTAACTCTCTGAAGTCTGAAGTCTGATCTCATCCTTCAGCTAAAACTGCTCTCTCTAAAGTTATCAATGATCTCTTAAGTGTCAAATCCAATGGCCTTTTCTCAATCATCATCCTTCTTGACCTTTCTGCAGCCTTTGACACTGTCAATCACCAATCTCTCTCTCTAGGTTTTCCTAACACTACTCTCTCCTTGTTGAGGGAATTAAAACAGCAAGTGGTTAATTGTGGAAATTGAGTGAACCACACTGATTCCATGTTGTGACTCAATTCTGGAACTAGCTCAGTTCCCTTTCTATTCATTTATGGACCTGGTCCAGTTTCCGTCCTGTGAGAAAACTTTATTCAATTGTAGAAACTGGGAGAAAACCTTATTGCACTGTTTGAACCTAGCTCTGCCTGGCTGGGAAACTGGAACACCCTTACAAGCAACTTACAGGCCTTAACTAAGGACCTAGATTATGTAGATAAGAAACCGAGTCAGATCCAAAGATTGATGCAACGAGTTTTTTCACAATTGTACATCTTAAGTAACTCATACGTCTTATCTGAAAAGAGGCCCTGTACTGATCAGTTTCCATGTTCTTTTGGTTGTTTACAGACACTTGGGGGAACAAGACACCTCTTTTTCTGATTTCAAGGAATTGTACCTATTCAATCTCCCCCTTTCAATTTGGAAAGTCGCTAATCTTTTCTCAAATTAGAAATCAGATTACCTAATGTTTTCTCCTGATTAATTATTTTCTTTTAGTTAATTGGTCTTGTTTAATTAATTTGATTTTTTTTCTTTTTTGGGGGGAAGGAGGGAGGCTATTGGGGTTAAGTTGCTCAGGACCACACAGCTAGTAAGTGAGGCTGAATTTGAATTCAAGTTCTCCTGACTCCAGGGCTGGTGTTCTATCTACTGTGTTATCTAACAACCCGATTAACTGTTTTTCATGCATAAAAATCTGTTTTCTCCTTATATTCAGGGTCCAATGCCAAATCTAAGGAAGGGGACCTAGTCCTGATTTGTTGGACAATTGAAATGCGTTGTTTTATAAATCCATTTGGTCAGAAGCTGAAATCTGTTTCCTCAATCATTTCATCTTTTATCTGCCGCATGGTTCTCCACTCTTTTTCCATTTCTTTTGTTGAATCTTCATCCATCTCATACCTACTAACTGTAAAGATCCCACAAGGTTCTGTCCGGGGCCCTCTTCTCTTGTCCCTCTATACAATTTTGCCAGATGACCTTATCAGCTTTTATGGATCCAATTATTTTTCTGCAGATGATTCTCATATCTACTTATCTAGCCCTAACCTCTCTCCTGAACACCATTCCCTCATTTCCAATTTTTTGTTGGATATCTCAGACAGGATGTCATCATATAAACATGTCTAAAATAACTTCATTATCTTGTCTCTAGAACTAACTTCCTAATTATCAATGAGAGTACTACTATCCTTTCAGTGAGGTGGGTATTATTATTACTCCCATTTTTCAGATAATGAAACTAAGTCTGAGAGAGTTATATTACCTTGAACTTAGATTTTGTTGATTCTAAGTCCAACATATTATGCCAACAGACTGCCTAATGCATGTGAATTCAGAACTACTGGTTCTAGGAAAAATATGTAATCTTATAGAGGTGTCAAGTGATTCTGTATCAGCAAAAACTGATTATACAAAATCCTCAAATCCTGCACCAGCAATGTAAACAATACAAAATAAAAAGATGGAGTGTGTGCATGACACAGCTGGAAAATCTTCTTTTCTTTTTAATTTTCAAAACATATGCATGGACACTTTTTCAACATTAACCCTTGCAAAACCTTACGTTCCAATTTTCTTCTTTCCCTCCATCCCTTCCCCTAGATGGCAAGTAATCCAATATATATTAAACATAGTTAAATAGTTAAATTTACAATTATTTTGCTGCACAAGAAAAATCAGATCAAAAAGGAAAAAAAATGCAAAAGAAAACAAAATGCAAACAAACAACAACAACAAAAGTGAAAATTCTATGTTGTGATCCATATTCAGTTCCCACAGTCCTCTCTCTGAGCGTAGATGGCTCTCATCGTCACAAGATCATTGGAAATGGCATCAATCATCTCATTGTTGGAAAGAGTCATGCCCATCAGAATCAATCATCGTATAATTCTGTTGTTGAAGTGTATAATGATCTCCTGGTTCTGCTCATTTCACTCAGCATCAGTTCATGTAAGTCTCTCCAGGCCTTTCTGAACTCCTCCTGCTGATTGTTTCTTATAGAACAATTATATGGAAAATCTTCTGAGCAGCCACAACAGTCCTAGGAAGTAGGCAAAAGTCAACACAGTTACAGGCTATTATGGAAGACTAACATGTGGCTATAGGATGCTGGGCAAGTCACTTAAATGCTCGATTGCTCTAGGAAGCTCTCTAAAACTAGAAGGTCCAGAGAAGATATCTATCTGTATTGATAGAGGGATTTTCCTCACTTGGAAGTTTCTTTTAAATGAAATTACAATTCTAAGACCTGCTTCTATATGGAAGTTAATATCTGCCTGAATTGTGACTAAGTTGCTAAGAAAAATAGAATGAAGACCTATTTGATTAAAGTCAGAAAATCCAACTCCCATTAACCCTAAAAGTTCCTGTTTAAAAAACCAAAAAACAAACAAACAAAAAAAAAAAAAAACTAAAACAATGATGGGCTAGAGAAGAAAAGCAAGAAGCTTGTAATGCTCACTCATACTTTTCTGTAGACAGGAGAAGGATATCCAAAGACCAAAAATTTCCCCCTAAAAACATAAAGGTTCAATAGAATCACAACAGTTGGGTGTAAACCACCCCTACCAATGTCAACCAGTAAAGTATAGCCAAAGAAGTAGAACTGTCTTGTGTTACAACTCTGGCCTAGATGAGCATACTGTGATGGAATCAGAGCTGTAGTGGAAGCAGCTTAAACCGAAGAGTCAACTGTTAAATCTTCAGTGTATTTATATCTTGAAAATCAGCAAATACTACCAATCAGAGCTCGATTCACATCTAATCATAAGAAAATGGTAAGAAAAATAAGAAAAATTGCAGATTCAATTTAAAAGTGTGTCATGCATACTTTTTTTTCTGGAGAACTGGTTCTTAAACATTTACCAGCACACCCCTAGATGGAATGTAGGGCTGCTGAGTCAGCTGAATTCCAAGGAAATAGCTATGAGAAACAGGGTCAGGGCCAGGGCTAAAGGTCTCCTAAGACCCTGAAAACAATAAGCATTTCTTACCATCTATTGCTCTCCCATCTGAACCCATGAAAATATGTGCAAATGAAATAGAGAAGAGTAAATGTGTGGCATATTCTGCAAGTGACCATTGCATTCCAAACATTTTATGAGAAACATTGAAAGAAAATGTCTTTATAATCTATGAAAGGGTTTAGTCTCAATGCATCAAGTGATGAGAATTATACAACTTTAAGGATATGTCGGAATAAGACTGAAGTTTCCTAAAGAAGCTGTTGGTCTCAACATTATGGCTCCAGAACATAACATAATGCCTGAAACACAGTGAATGCATTTATTAAAAATGTTTGTTCATTGACCGGGCTATCGAGTCCCAGCAAGCATCTCTGAATTGTCGGCAGAGATTGAAATTAACTCTAGCCTAGTCAAGATATTAGCAACAACCTGGGTCCCAGGTTAGAACACTTTTAACTATACTACCCATGCAGAACTTACAGGAATTTGGGGGGAAGTAGGGGCAGGGAACTTCACAAAAACACCAACTGGCTATAAGAAATGACTAAAGAGATGGTCTCTCCTAAAGATTTGACTTATCTGATACAGGGTGAAGTCAGCAAAACCAAGAGATCAGTTTATATAAGAACAGCAACATTGTAAAGACAAATGACCCTGAAATCAATCAATGCAGTGACTGACTATGATTTCAGTCAGGGTCCCAATGTTGAAACATTTCCTGATGACGATGGACTCAAGATGAAGAATTCATTGGGGTTTGCTAGTAAATGTCTGACAACTAGCTTTCCCCCCCCAAAAAAAAATATGCATGACATACTTTTAAGTTTAATCAGCATTAATGTTTTCTCTATCACCTTCTTAAGTCTGGAAATCCACACACACAAAAAATCAAGCCCCCATTTGGTAGTTTTTTATGATTTCCAAGGTTGAAATTTCACACTGAAAATTTAATAACCAGTTCTCATTAACCAATTTGAGCTGGCTTCAGCACACCTCTAAGAATGAACGTGGAAGGCAGCTAAGTGGCACAGTGGCTGGAGCACTGGCCCTGGAGACAGGAGGACCGAGTTGAAATCCAGTCTCAGAGACTTGCCACCTATTAGCTGCATGACTCTGACCAAGCCAAGAAAGTGGATTGCCTCACCAAAAAAATGCATGTGGGAACTTATTTGGCTTGATTGAATATTTGATGCAATAGGTTATTTTTCTTTCACTTGCAGGAGTATTTGTGAAGAGAGGAGGGCTAGTGGTAGAGTTGCTAAAATGGACAAAATAAAAAGGAGAAAGAAGAAAGGAAAGAGAGTCAGAGTATTTTCATGAACAGAAGAGAACTAAAGGAAGGTCAGTGGGAAACACAGACTAGCAGAATAGCTTTGAAAAGAATATGTTGTTGTATACATATATTATATTTAACATATACTTTAACATATTTAACATGCATTGGGTCTACCTGCCATCTAGGGGGGCGGGGAAGGAGGGGAAAAATTGGAACAAAAGGTTTGGCAATTGTCAATGCTGAAAAATTACCCATGTATCTATCTGGTAAATAAAAAGCCATTAAAAAAAATAAAAGAATATATTGAATCAAAAGAGGCTATCTCCTCCCGTGTGGTATGGGATGTAGCTGGCCTCCACATTAGACTACTTGGGCATGTTTCAAAGGCTCCATGTGTCTCCATGTTGGAAGATCTGAGCTTGCTGTACATTGTTGGGTGATTCTCTTTTTCCTGTTCTTATTTGTATATGGAAAGGCTCATCTCCTTTGATGTTTAAATTCTGTAAAAATAATGAGAGTACTGATTGATGCAACTTGAAAGTAACTGAGAAGGGCAGCTAGGGGGCGCATGGGAGAGAGCACCAGCCCTGAAGTCAGGAGGACCTGAGTTCAAATGTGGTCTCAGTCACTTAACACTTCCTGGCTATGTGACCCTGGGCAAGTCACTTAACCCCAATTGCCTCAGCCAAAAAAAAAAAAAAAAAAAAAAGTAACTGAGAAGTCTGAAGAATAGAAGGATCCATTGAGGGAGAAGCTTGACAGAAGAATGGTGTGGCATAGGTCCCATTCTAAGAGTGAGATGTAGGTCATGGTCCAAGAGATGCCCTTGGAATCTTCTTCACTGATTCTCAATGCTTCTGAGGGCCATAGAAGAAGAAACCTTCTCTTACTGATGGATGATGTCAGGATCTATCTGGAAGAAGTCTAAATCAATGTTGTCTGCACAGATTCCAATCCTTCATGAGCATTGCTTCTAGAAGGATGGGTGTTGCAGGGCCACTTCAACTATAACTCCTATGATTCATTTCATGGCGTCTGCTTTGTGGTTTCTATGACCTCCTGTATGATGTACATAAAGATATATTAACTTCTTAGAATTTTGTAATGTGCCCTCTTCCCTCTGAAGGATGCAGCAAATGAATCAATCTTGTTTTCTAGAGCAAGGCTTCTTAAACTATGGGTTGCAACCCCATGTGGGGTTGTGAAATTGAATATGGGGATTACAAAGAATTTGGCACAGTAAAAGGTATCAAATATTCCCCCAAGATTAATTCTTTATGTAAAAATAAAGAAGCACATCAATCTCATTAGTATGCAAATTTGCTTTCATCTTTAATAAATGATAAAATCACATGTATACTAAATAAGTGTTTTAAAATACATTTATTTATGATTTATTATCAGTAAATGTTTGATGTGTATATAAAATAGTCATACACATTAGTAAGTGATTGTTTTATATACTTATATACCCAGAACCACATAAAAATTTCTCAGGTGAAAAGATGTCAAGAGATGAAAAAGTTTAAGAAGCCCTGGCCTAAATTCCAATAGAATTGGGATGGAAAGTACTCCCCACCTCTAGAGAGCCAGCTATGGAGACTGAATGTGGATCAGAGCATAGTACTTTTGGCCTTTTTGTTGTTGTTCATTTGCTTATTTTTTTTTTTACTTTTTGATCTGATGGTTCCTGAGCAGCATGAAGAAAATGGACATTTGTTTATAAGAATTGCACATATTTATCCGATGGCTTGCTGTTTGGGGGAGAGGGAAAGTAAGGGAGAAAAGGAGAAAAATTTGAAACCCAAGGTTTTTCAGAGCTGAATGTTGAAAACTATCTTTGCATGTGTTTGGAAAACTAAAATCTTATTTTTTTAAAAGGGGAGAAAAAAGAAGTCCTGCCCTAGAGAACACATACCTGCAGACATGTATTTATTTAGATGCAGCAATAGTCATCATTGAGGCAACAGCCCCTGCTTGACCACCTTATTCCCTCTTCTTTATAGAATATGACATATCATTCCTATGTAGAAGAATCCCAAGGGGGATAAACTACCATCAAATCCTCCTTCGATCTTCTAGGGAGGAACATCCACTTCTTGATGATGTCCAAGTACCGCAGAAACAAAGCTTCCTGGGAAGACCTATGTCCACACCAGTTGCTTAATATCCTAGATAAAATGGGTATATGATTTAGAGATAGTATGGGTGATGCTAATTTCCTCGATAAATAGATGATTTTATTTGCTTCTGGTTTTCTTTTTCCTTAATTCCTTCAACCAGTTGAGAAGGTTTTTCCCATCTCCCTAATTCTAACTTCCTAAGGGAGGGTCCAAATAATTCCACTGAATCTAGGAAAATAGATGAGAGCCTCATATTCCCCTTATAATTGACCTTGAATGGAATCCTAGGGATAAGGTACCTAGTTTCTGTGTACAAAGAATATCTTAGCCCAAGATATAAATCTGGAAGCAAAGGTAATGGATAATATCTTTCTCCCTACCAATTGCCATCCTGGAAGGAAAAAGGAAGGAACATCCCTGACACACAGCAAAGATGGGGCTTTTCCTGTACAAAAAGGAAAAGCTGGGATGCTGTTCTGGAGAATTGCTACCTCCATCTCCGCCATGTGGACACAGATTTGGGGCCCAGGGCACCCCTTCCATCTCTGATCCTCCTGAGGCCTTGATCAGATGCTCTGAATGTCTTTTAATAAACTTCCTTTGGGCACACAAGTCCCGCGTGTGGACTCTCTCCTTTCCCTAGGTCAGATGATCACTGCTCTGGAGAGACTTTTCTTGGTTAATGTAGGAAATGAAATGTGTAGGAGAACTGACTAACTTTTATTCACTGGCAAACTCCTCGGATGCAGAGAGCCCCCAGCGAACTGAACAGTGAGCAGTTCTCATCCAATGGGAAAATGAGGCCAGATTTTGTAGTCAGAGGGCCTGGGCACATTATGGCTCTTATTTCCTCCCTGTGTGACATTGAGCAAATCAGTCCCTTTCTCTGGGCCTGGCTTTGGCGTTTGTGCCGGCTAACCTCCGAGGTCCTTGCCAACTCCGGAGCTGGGATGCCATGGAAGCACAGCAGCCCTTGCCGTGGCTCAGACGCCCCAGCTCTGACTCACCCTGGATTGGGAAAGGAACCTAGCGTGGAAGAAAACAGTCCCCATGGCTGGCCCGCAGTAGTAAATGTGTCCTGAATTAAAATTTAAAGCTGTTTGTAACTCTTGGGCAAAGGAAAGGTATGGATTAGCCTTCTGCTGTGGGGCAGGAGAAGGTGCTGGGCCTGAGTTCAAATCCAGCCTGAGACACTTAATAGCTGTGAGACTAAGTCACTTCCCCTCTGCCTGCCTCAGTTTCCTCAACTGGAAAATGGGAATAATATCAGCACCTACCTCCCAAGGATGTTGTGAGAAGTGGATAATAATTGTCAAGTGATTAGATCAGTGCTTTGCACATAGTAGTTACTAAATAGATGCTCATTCCCTCCTTCCTTCCTTTTCCTCAAGGAACTTCTAGTGTAAGTGGGGGGCAATGAGGGCCCAATGCCCCCCCCACACACACAGCTAAGATAATGAAAATCAAATACTGTTGCCGAGAGAAGGGATGGGTTACCTGCCTTTGTCAATAGGTGCCAATGAAACTGTTCCTGCCTCCGGACTGCGTGCTATGTCTCTCACCCACTTCTGGCTCGGTCCCATTGGCTGCTGATCTTGTGCAATCTAAAATGGTCTGGCTCAGGGTTGTGCAAAGCCATGGCAAGAACGTCTCCTTGGGTGCTGAGTCAGCGGTGGTGGCGGGGGAGCCTCGGGAACAGAAAGGAGGGGGAAGGTCCCAAGGGCGGGGTAATTCATGACCATGACTCAACGGGCAGGAGGAAGTCACGGAAACTGAGACGGGCTGGTGGTGAGGGCATTTCCTGCTCCTCCAAAAAACCCTTCAATAATGCTTTTAGGAATGGCTAGTATTGAGAGACCGGGCATGAAAGCCTGGCATTTCCCCACAGCCTGGGCAAGAAGAGGAAACATCCCCCTGAGGCCAGCCAAAGCTGGAGGAGCTCCTCTTTCGCTGCAACAAATCCGGGGGCTTCCCCCACTAAGTCATCCAAACGCCAAACATTCCAGCTCTTTGGGGCCACCTTTTATTTCAGGAAATTCTGAGTCTCTTCTGTTGTCATTCGATATGGAGACTATTGACAGCGGGGTGCTTGTAAACGTTTAACAACCTGCACGCTAGAAAATAATGTGCCCACGACACTCTTTTCAATTTAATCTGCATTATTAACATTTCCCCCCTCCCTTTCTTATGTCTACTGAATCAACAAAACCGTCAACCAATCCCTGATCTGTAGCATTTGCAGATTTCTGAGCTGCAATGTCTCGCGCTGGAAACCTAACTAGGAGCTCTAGAGAGCCTTTTGGACACGGCTCCAGCAAGCTCCGGATCGTGAAATTGACGCATTTTCGTCAGTGCCTACGTAACGTAGCCACATCTGAGCATGCCCAGTTCTAACAATGAAAACTTCCCGCAGCAGCCTGTTGAGCATGCCCAGTTCTAACAATGAAGACTTCCTGAAGTACCCTGTTGCGCATGCTCCGTTTTCCTCACAGAGTACTCGCTGCGTAACTTGTCACGTGGTTAAGGTTATCCTCTCTGATTGGCTGCCTTCGGCTCTAAACAGTTCTCACTCTTCTGATTGGACCATCTTTTCATCCACCCTCTTCCGCTGTCTCCGCGACCTGAATATCCCTTTTTGTTCTCAACTAAGTGAAAGGAGACTACTCTATTCCCTACTTCCTCCCGTCTCTTTTGTTCTGACTCGGAGAAATGGGCCTTGGGGGCATTTTGTCTGTTCCGTGCTATTTGTCCTCACTTTGACTTGCCCTGGACCCCGAATTTCAAACCCAGAAGCCCTTGGGGCTAGAACTTCCGGGGCGCTGGTGCAGCCAGCCCGCTCAGCGTGGAAGCGCCGAGCAGCCAGGGCGCCGGGGGCCGAGCTTGCTTTGAGTTGGAACGGCCCGTGCGCCAAGCTAGTCTAGGAACCAAATACACTACCGCCCTCTCCAGACTAAGCTGGTGCAGAGCGGGAGAGGGTGGGATCTCTCACGTGTGTGGGGGAAAAGTATGTTAGGATGTTTGTGATTATGGCTGCTGAAGTAAATAAATATGCCTTTGTAGACGCTAATCTGATTGTCAGTGGCAAAATGCAACTGTCATGGGGGACCCAACCCCCACACTTGGGGGAACACCATGGGGAGTCGAGCTATTTGGAAAGAGCCTACACGACTGGGTACGGGAGACCTCTAAGAGGAAACTAGTAAAATTTAAAATGCCTGGCCTTTTGGGGGAATGGCGGGAGCCTAGTATAGCCTGAGTTACACATAGCAAAGCTTTCCCGAAAACCAGACTTCTTTAAAGTCCTTAAGAGCAGGGACAACCTCCCCCCACTTTTTTCCTTTGAATTCCAAGCACCCACATATAACTTAACAGTTGGGAATCCCCAGGCCGGTATCCCAGGTTTTGCAAAAGAATTCCAGTCCCAATCTCCCACACGAGGTTTGGCAAAATGGGTTTATTTTCACTGAGAAACTTTTCTGTCAGTGCGCCGCTTCCTAATTAGGAAGACAGCAAAGTCTGGGAAACAGTCTTGATATTCATTAGCCTAGTATGGTTTGGGGCGAGGGAGCGATTAGGGGCTAATTTCCAAATCAATAAGGGTGGTGATTGTTTCCCAGACCCAGGTGATTCCCTGATAATTGGCGGTGGGAGTTTCCTGTGGGAATCAGGTAGGAGGGTGGGGATGCTCCCAGAGGCCCGGAGGGCTGATTCTGGGTTTTTCCAGGCAGGGCCCGCCCCCCAAAAGCTCAGTGGGACACGTACTTTGGCCGGAACTTAAAGACTGCTGGATGGTTCGTTTGTAGGCCCCAGGCATCATTTCTGAAGAAAGGACATCTTTCCCTGTTGGGAAGGGGTTGGGAAGGACAAGGGCTTATCCAGTAAGGAAAAAAAGATAAGTAACCCTTCTGCCTTCAACTCTCAATCTAACCAGGAGTGAAAGTACAAAGTTACAAAGTAAGAAAAATAAGGACATTCCCTACAGGAAGCTTTTAATAGAGCAAACTTGGAAGTGAGAACCAAATGTTAGTGATGGGGTGCAAATAATGAGAGAACAGAGGCCGACAGATTTCCTAACAGCAATGGCCAGTGGCAGGCCTTGTGAAAGAAAGAATTCACAAACCCCAAAGAATACAGGCACGAGGTTTGTGGCAGAGAATGGGATTTTATTCACACTCAGAAGCCAGCTTGCTAGGAACACAGACTTCTTAGTGGGTAAAGAATACAGCAAAGGTGGGTTACACTGAGAAGAAAATATCTTCGACAGTGGGCATGATCCTATTTAGGGCATCTTCGAAGATTTGGGGTAGTCACCTTTTATTTAGCCATCTGAGGCCTGGAGCTTCAATTCAATTCAAAATGGAATGAGATCACTTAACTGGGAGTTTGAACCACTGGGAGCTGTTTGAGGCAATTCAATAGAGGGGGCTGCTTATGTCCCTGGCCAAGAACTCCAATTGAATGAGACCTCTTAACTAGGAAAGGGGAGAGCTTGAGACCCTGAATCACCCTTCCCCCCAAAGATGAAAGGGGACACCGTTTCAGGCACCCCCAAAAGATTAAAGGAGACACAGTTTACAGCATTAGGACTCAGAATGTTTCCTGCTGACTTATAGACTTCTTGTCCAACCAGAATCAATTAAACAAAACTTTATTCATGCTTAACCTATATTGGATTACTTGCTGTCTAGGAAAGGGGGGCAGGGAGGAAGAAAAATTTGGAACACAAGGTTTTGCGTGTATTTTGAAAAATCTGCGTGTATTTTGAAAAATAAAAAGCTTATCATTAAAAATATATTTATTTTAAACTTAAATACAAAACAAAACATATTTCTAGGTACCACAGTGGAACATAAGAGGATTCAATGTTAAACAGTAAATTTCCATTTCACAAAAACTTATGTAATAAACCCTATGTCATTTCCAAAGGAACCCAGTTTTTCTGTGCTGCTTTTGTTTTCTGCTTTGCACTTTATTTTTTCTCCTTCCCCCCACCCTGAAGAAAGCTACAATTAAACTCAAAGGCATATGCCTATTTTCCATAAACATACAAATACATACATATACACATATTGGTTTTATTTGTCCTTTGTTCTCGAAGAAGACCCTGCTATCAGGAATGTGATTCCACAACATGCAAGTGAATGAGATTTAAGTGAGGGAGGGTTGGGCAAGGTCACCTGCTTCACTTTCCCCTTGTTAACCCATATATATTATATATAGATATGTAAAATCATACTGTGCCTTTTTCTACTTGTCAGTTCTTATTGGGAGGTGAATAGCATTTTCCTTCATAGGTCCAAGTTTTTCCTTGTTTTTCTAAATCAACCAGCTCATCATTTCTTATATCATGCAGTATTCCATCACAATCATATATATATATATATATATCACTACTTAATTAACCATATGAAGAGTATCTGTCATTTTATCCAACCAAAATCAACTGAGAAACATTTATCAAGCCTGATTGATTCACATTTTTGTTTTGGTCAAAAACCCTGAGGGTCTTCCTCTCCCAGATTGATTTAGATTCTTTTAGACTAGTTGAAAGAGGCCATACTTTTCCTCAATTGCAACCTAGCTTGAATCACTGAATGGGTTGTGGCCTCAGTCAAACAGCCCTATTAAATATTTCAGCTTAAAGAGGCCAAGGTTTTCCATTGCATTCAGGGCCAACTCTAGTCATCCTGATCTATGTTTGGCCCCTGGCCCCAGATGGCTCTGGAAAGGAAAGTGAGGCAGGTGACCTTGCCCAGCCCTCCCTCACTTAAATCCAATTCACTTGCAGATCATGGCATTTCACCTTCGGGATATCAAGGTCCTCTTCCAGAACAAGGCACAAATAACAATTACCACCACTTTCCAGGCATTGTGCTAAGTTTTAGGGATACAAAAAAAGGCAAACACCATCCTTGCCCCTAAGGAGCTTACTTTTGAAGGGAGAACGTATGCGCATACGTTCAGTCCAGGACTTATGCAAATCCAATGCTAGGTAACCTTGGAAGTACAACTTGCTGGTTCTAACTCTCTCAGGGTAGAGCTGCCTATAACTCCCCATAGGGAAGATGGAAGAATGAGGCTGCAGAGGGATCTAGAAAGAGGAGGATTTAGAAAAGACCTTAGAATTTGGCAAAGTTCACTGGTGACTTTGGACATTCACCTTTGGTTGACTACATGAGGTCCCAAGCGAGGAAGTGAAAAGAGAAGTGAACACTGACTATAGATACTTTCTCAAGGAACGTGGCTGAGAAAAGGATGTTGCTAACTTCTTCCTCTCAGTCACATTGCTGGTCTTTTCTTATACCATTCCAAAGCATGACTGATCTGACAAAAGGAAAGAAGACAACTCAACTAGGAATTTTTTCCCCTAACAATATAGTGGGAAATGTTGTAAACTCAAAGTCAGAAAGACCACAGTTCAAATCCTGCTCCAAACAGTAGTTGTGTGACCCTGAGCAAGTACTTTCCTCTCTCTGGGTTTCAATTCCTCTTCTGTAAGATGAAGGAGTTGGATTCAATGGCCTTGGAGGTCCCTGAAAACTCTAACTCTAACCTTTAGAATGTAACATCTGTTTATTGAGAGTCTAATGAGAGCTAGTGCAGTACAATCAGAAGAGTACGGATGAGATCCAACAAGTCATGAAAGTGGAGAGTCATCCAGAAGGAATTCACAGATTCAAACTATCTCCAAGTGAAGGGGAAAATCTTGCCATAAGGCAGGCAAAGTTCATCATGAATTCACAATTAAAAAGGGGAGAGGTGGGACCTTTTATGGGAAAGGTATGCTAATTATGTTAATTGTGTGCCTCAATAAATGAACTAGTAGTGTGATCATCCTGTGTATGCGAGATAGCCTCAGGAGTTGACATCTATAACTTAACCTCCAAATTGTATACAGTAATAGTGGGTGGCAGTACAGGACAGCTCTGTCTGTATGTTATAATGTCAGTACAAGACAATTCTACAGGGGCACTTGATCCTCTGGGGGCCTCTTAGGTGCAGTGTTGCTATCAGGGACATGGTCTTTTGCTGGAGTCTATTCTTGCCATCAGTATGATGTGCGCAATTCCAATTCTAGTAGACTCTAGTGAGTAGTGCTCACTAGAAATGTGACTTTGGGCAAGTCTGCAGAAATACCCCACCAGTCCCTCCACACTTGTTAGACACCACCACTAAAACCCCAGCTTAGCACCAGGTAAGCTGCAAGAACCTTACAGCTTCCAACAGGGCCAGCCATCTCCCATCTCACTCACTCAATGCAGTCTGAGAGGGAAATGCAGGTGCATCATGACAACATCCATGCAGCACCAGGTAAACAGTCACTGGCACAGAAACCTTGAGCAGAGGAAGCAGAGACTCAAATTCAAAAAAAGGGTTGCAGATCTAGCCGCTAAAATTGCTGCCCATCCACCCCTGACTATGGAGCCTTTAATCCCCCAGTTCCCTGATTCTTACATCCCTTTCTATAGTTCACAGGAAAAAAACCTTTGCAGAAGAGAGGGGCTACACCCTTTCTCCTTCGGCCTGGTTTCCAACACCCTCAAAGGTCAAGCCAATGGAAATTTAGTTTTGGTCTTCACCAAGCTGCCCATTTGGGAAGAAATGCTTTTCAGCCCCTGGTGAAACACATTTTTACTGGTCACAAGCTGGGAGAAACGATCAGGCAGGTCTGCCAGGCCTGCCCAATTTGTGCCCAAGTAAATCCTGAAGGAGCTGTTAAACCTCCCCCTTTCCTGAAGCTTGTTCAGAGAAGGGGCACATCCCCAGGGGGAGATTGGCAAATAGATTTTACACCCATGCGCCTTGCAGAGGTTCCAAGTTGCTTCTGGTCTTTGTTGACACCTTTACTAACTGGGCAGATGCTTTTCCCTGCAGGACTGAGAAGGCTCAGGAGGCATCAAAGGGCCTGTGAAAACAGATCATACCTCACTTAAGCCTGCCTAGCTCCTTGCAGAGCGACAGTGGCCCGGCCTTCACTTCTCAGGTGACCCAAAATGTGGCCAAGGCACTTAAAATCACCACCTCCACTCTGCCTGGCAGCCTCAGGCTTCTGGGAAGGGGGAGAAAATGAATCACACCCTCAAGGGTATCCATTCTGAGACTATCCCAGGCAAACTCATTCATAATGCACCTTCTTTGAAAATTCTTCATAACTTCCTGAAAATGAACATTCTGACTGATAGAATGTCATGTAACTACAATCATCCTTGGGAACAAGCCACCAGAAACTCCTACAGAACCTGACCTCAGGTACCATCTGTGTGCCTAAGGGATACGCTTTTCTCCATTCCACTTCAATGTTTCTAGGGGAGCTGTTCAGAGGAATGCCTCTGAATAAGTTATGGTATATGAATGTTAGGGAATATTACTGTTCTATAAGAAATAACCAGCACGATGATTTCAGAGAAGTCTGGAGAGACTCACATGAACAGATACTGAGTGAAGTGAGCAGAACCAGGAGATCATTATACCCGGCAACAGCAAGATTATACAATGTGGCTCTCTTTAACAGAGAGATGATTCAGGTCAATTCTAATTGTCTTGTGATGGAGAGAGAGCCATCTACATCCAGAAAGAGAACTAGGGGGACTGTATGTGAATCACAACATAGTATTTTCACCTTTTTTGTTGTGGTCTGCTTGCTTTTTGTTTTCTTTTTGTTTTTTTCCTTTTTGATCTGATTTTTCTCGTGCAGCCCGATATTTGTGGAAATATGTATAGAAGAAATGTACATGTTTAACATATTGGATCACTTGCTGTCTAGTGGAGGAATAGGAGGTGGGAAGGAGAAAAATTTGTGACAAGGTTTTGAAGGGTGAATGTTGAAAGCTATCTTTGATCCAATACTTAATGTGCAACAAGAAAATGGGATTTACCCACATATATTGTATCTAGGTTATATTGTAACACATGTAAAATGTATGGGATTGCCTGTTATCTAGGGGAGGGAGTGGAGGGAGGGAGGGGAATAATTGGAAAAATGAATACAAGGGATAATGTTATTTTAAAAAATTACTCATGCATATATACTGTCAAAAATTATAATTATAAAATTAATTTTAAAAAGAAAGCTATCTTTGTATGTATTTTGAAAATAAAAAGCTATTATTAAATCCAATATATAATAATATAATAAATATAAAGGCTAGTAACTCCAGAGCAGAAACTTGCTCCCAGCCCTGCTCCTCAGCCATAATCTTTAACCTACTATTTAGCACTACTCACTCCGTTCACAGTGATTCATCATTGAGGCTACATCACCCTCTTTGGGTACTGAAAGTTTATTTTCCCTTCTCTATACACTCTAAATGTGCATTCCTATGTAAAAGAATCCTAAAAGAAAATAGCCATAGTCATCTCTATGGGAAGGCCCTGGATCCTGGCTTCAGAGGGCAGCCCAGCACTCTCCTCTTGACAATGGTCCTGCGGCACTGCTTCTTAAAATGTGGAAACTGAATTTGAGGGACAGGGGGAATTTGGCAACAGGAAAAGGTTTGTGAACTAATTACCAAAAATTAATTCAAAATCAAACGTGTAATGAATCCAAGGTGTTTCTGTCAGCACTTGCCCTTGTTGCATTACGTGACTTCACTATAGCCTTGGTTCTGCACACACAATATGGTGCACTTTACACTGTGCATGCCGTGGCACCACA
This sequence comes from Sminthopsis crassicaudata, assembly GCF_048593235.1. Taxonomy (NCBI): domain Eukaryota; kingdom Metazoa; phylum Chordata; class Mammalia; order Dasyuromorphia; family Dasyuridae; genus Sminthopsis; species Sminthopsis crassicaudata. Next base: position 73,026,105 of record NC_133623.1, on the reverse strand, counting down.
CAATGCCAATGAACACTGCCAGAAACACCCTGGCACAAATTCAAGACTATTTTATGTTATGAATTAGTGTTTTTACTATACATACAAAGTTTTCTGTACTTAAAGAAACATAACAGTTTATGGAAAAATAGACTGTTTTCCTACCATCATTCATGTACCAAATTAGTATATCTTTGGATTGGATTAGATTAGAATGTTTGATTTTTTAAATTGTTATTATCTATATTGGATTACTTGCCATCTAAGGGAAAGGGAAAGGGGAAGAGGGGGAAAATTTGGAACACAAGGTTTCGCAAGGGTCAGTATTGAAAAATTATCCATGCATATGTTTTGAAAATAAAAAGCTTTAATAAAAAAGGATCTAAAAATATAAATAAAATTGCTATTATCTCCTTTTACAGAAACATAAATGTTTCATTGTAGCAAGGCAAAAGTCCTTTAATGATATTTCTCCACCATCACCACTGTTTGTGTATGTATGAACACAAACAAATGTAATTTCATAAACTAAAACTAGTATTTATTTGAAAAATTATTAGTAATATTTATTTATAATTTAGGACAAAATATTTTTGGTTATGGATAAGTGACTAAATTTAAACAGAAGAGGTGAAAATACTGATGACAGCACAGCAGAGTTTTCACTACCAGGTTCTGATAGTGACAAGAAATTGGCAAGAAAAAGAAAATATGTCTAATCATTTTTGCAATATGGATTTACTTCCAATAGTGATGATGGTGTGGAAAACCTCTTTGTTTAATTTGTAATGAAGTTTTGGCTGTGGAGAACATGAAACCAGTCAAACTAAAACAACCAAGCATTTCAGTGTACTGCAATAAACCAAAGGAATATATTCAACGACGTTTAAAATTTTGAAATAAAGAAAAACATTTTGAGAAATGTGTTACTGTCAAGAAAAAGTATTGACTTGCATATTATGAAATTTCTTATTTAACTGTAAAAACTAAAAAGCACCATGTGATAGAAGACCCTGTGTTACCTGCTGCTATTCAAATGTCAAAAATAGTTCACAGAAAAAATATAGGGATGAAATTCACAAAATTCCTTTATAAAATGATAGTTTCCAAAAGAATTTCTGTAATGAGTAATGACCAATTCCAGCAGCTTAGTACCAGGCTTAAGGGAAATCCAAAGTTTGCAATTTAGTTAGAAGAAACAACTATATTTCTATCATGATACAGTTGTTACTTTATGTAAGATAGGTTTAGGAATTGTTTTGTTGCTCTTTGGAAGGACACACACAAGGGAAAGATATATATATCTTAAAGTCGGCGAATTTTTCATGAAGGTGGAAATATTGCATCAAAATCTGTACAGACAGTGCTGGAGCAAGAATGGGTGAGGATGTTACATTTGTAGCAAAAGTTTAAACTGGGACAACAAACATGTGACTTTTACATACTGCATGATCCATTGGGAGGCACTCATTGCCAAAAAAAAAAATATCACCAGTTGGATGTTCTTTTTGATACTATGAAAATCATTAGTTTCAATAAAGGCTGTTCCCTTATCAGTTATTTGTTTCCAAACCTTTGCAATGACACATACTCCAATTACAAAAGCTTATTACTCCATGCACAAGTAAGGTGGTTCTCAAGAGGACAGAAATTGAAATTGAAAGATGGACTTGTTATATTTTTGACTAAGCAGAAATATGATCTTGTTAAATTTTTTTCATTCTGACTTATGGCTTTTGAAACTGTGTTAGTTGTTGGATATTTCCAGCTATTTCCTATTATGACAACTGTTCTTTAAAAAGGGTGCTTCAGAAATCACTTATAGAGAGATTAAAAGCACACCTGTCACTCCTGTGTTTGCTACCTACAGAAAGGGGCTGCTTTCAAAAGCATTTGAAATTGCACTGTAAGGGCCTCCTAAGTGGAGAATGGTCTTTGAATCCCTTGCACTTGCTAGGAAAAGCTGTTCAGAGCACTTCTTTATGGACTAGACATCAAGCATCTCTTTCCCAACCTTTATTTCTATGGTTGGCTATTTTGATGTGACTCAATGTGATTTAATTTGTAAGCGTTCTAATTGATCATCTGAAGTACTTGGAGACACAGTTTCAGAAATACTTCAATTACTGATTCTAAAAAAAAACTAAGTTGAGTTCACAATCCGTACTCAATTGAAATAAAAATCATCGGCCATCTGCCATTAAAAGCTCAAGAAGAATTTTTCAAGTTATTAAGCAAACAGTTTTAAACCTTGACTTTCCTAAAGAATCACTAAACAAATTTTAGCTTAGAATTAAGACAGAATTTTCAACAATATCTGAAATGGCCCTAAATATGCCTCTGTCATTTGTCCTACACATTTATGTGAAGTGACAGTCTCAGCATTGACAATTATAAAATCCAACTATCGATAAACTCTGAAAAATTGTGAAGAGGCTGTGTCCTACAGTATTAAATATTCCACTAAGAGTTAATTCTTGATTTAAAAATTAATAAACATATCCATCTCATTAATTTGGTTTCATCTTTAATACATGATAAAATTATAACCATACCAAAAATTGTTTTAAAACAAATTTCTTTATGATTTATCATCAATAAACGTTTAGTTTGTATACCTATTTTATATATCTATATATTCAGGGTCATGTAAAAATTTTTCAAGAGAAAAGGGGTTGCGAATGGAAAAAGTTTAAGAAGCCCTGGGTTACATATATACAAAAATATTTATAGCAGCTCTCTTTATAAGAATTAGAAATTGAGAGGATACCCATCCACTGGGGAATGGTTGGACAAATTGTGGTGTATGGATGTAATGGAATACTTTAGTGCTATTAAAGATGATGAGCAGGTAAATTTCAGAAAAATCTGGAAATGCTTACATGAACTGATGCTGAATGAAGCGAGCAGAACCAGAACATCGTAGACAGTGACAATAACACAGGTGATGATTAACTTTGATAGACTTAGCTCTTTTTAGCAATGCAATGCTCTAAGACAATTTCAAGACTAATGATGGAAAATGCTGTCCAGGGAAGGAATTATGAAGTCTGAATGCAGATCCAAGCAATACTACTTTCACTTTAAAAAAAAAAATCTTTCTTTTATTTCTTTTGCTCCAATTCTTCTTTCACCACATGACTGTGTGGAAATGTCTTAATATGATTGTATATGTTAAAAACGAAAAACAAACCCTGGGTTAGAGGCAGAACTCCCTGGGAAGGCTTATGCCCATATCCCTTGCCAACTATCCTGGAAAATAGGTGATCTTCATTGCTTCTTGATGTCTTTCTTCTTAAGTCCTAAAACCAGCTGAGAAGATTTTTCCCATCTCCCCAATTCTAACTTCTTAGGTAAGTAAGATTCCATGTGAGCCCAACTGGTTCCATTGCATCTGGAATCATAGATGAGAACTTCCACATCCCTTTGACTCTGAACTGACGGGCACCACCCAGGTGCCTCATCCCCCTTAACTAATTACTGAGGATAAAGAACCCAAAGTCTAAATCTGGAAGGAAAGGCAACAGATAACACTTCCTTCCCTAAGGATCACCGTCCTGGAACGTAGGGAAAAAGAAGATAGAGCATCCCTGACACACAGTAGAGAAGAGACTTTTCCTGTACAGGAGGGGAAAGCTGGGAGGCAGTCTTGGAGGGGTGCTACCTCCGCCCCCACCATCCGGGTACAGATTTAGAGGTCGTCTCTGGTCCTCCCAAGGCCTGGAGCAGGTACCCAGAATGTCTTTTAAGAAATCTCTTTGGGCACAGAAGTTTTGGGTGTGCACTCACTTCTTTTCTTTTCCCTAGTTCAGATGATAAGTGGAGCTACCCCTTAATCAGTGCTTTGGAGAGGCCTTGAGCACTCCACAGAGGAAGTAAAATGGGTGGAAGCAACTGATTAATCCTCTTTCTCATTTACAATTTCTTCAAAATCACTTCGAGGGTCATTATTCAAATTGCTGCGATGAGTGGCCCTATTTTCTGAGAGCAGAGCTTGAGGGGATAATGAGAGGGTCAAGAGAGGAGTTTTTTGAAGGATGAGTGAGATGTGCATGCCTAAGGTCTATTAATAACCTGGGCAGACCCAGCTCTGATCCTGCCTAGGGCTGAAGGCTAGCTCGGAGTCTCTATTTTAAGGTCAGTATCTATGCTTCAAAATACTTCCCAAACATGGACCAGCTGTCAACACCCCTATTAGTTTACACCCTTTGGGATGGGGCAAAGGCAGAGTTTGCCAGCTCCACTCCCCGTCTGCGCTTGGACAGCTATGCTGCCCGACTGTGCTGCACACAGGGAAAGAAAGAGGCGTTTGTCTCTGATCACAGAGAGGAAACATGTGCTTGCAGGCCAGGAGGGATCCCTGGGGACCCTGACTTCAGATCTCAAGATCCAGCCATGGAGCACCATTTGCTCTGCTGCTGACATTGAAGGACTTCCAGTCTTTCTGGTCCTTCCCCACACTTGTCTTCCCCACAAGACAGAGTTGTGCAAACTTTCCTCTTTCCTTTTACCCGGGTCTGGCCACATAGAAGATGGCACTGCCATCACCGAGTCTGTCCCTGAAAGCTGACCTTTTTTTCTGGGCGGTTTGTTTACTTCTCTTTGTCCTCACAGTTTCCATGTTTTTGAGCCCCCTGTGAGACTTAGACCAAAACGTTATATTATAAATAACAAGGGAAAACACCGAGCTGCCCAGTTCTTGGCTGCCACCTGTGGGGTAGGAACACCTTAGGCAAGAGATAAGAGCACTTAGAGTTGGATAAAACAACAAATATTTGAAAAAAATGTTTGGGGACAAAGCTACAAAACGACTTCTTCGTGGCCTCTCAGGTTCCTTCCTGCTCCAAATCCTACCATTCAATATTGTGCATCATTCAACAACCTCACTTTCCCAGATATCCTAGCTAGTATAGTCCATGAGGTCGGCAGCCCAACTTATTACGATCCTCCAAAACAGAGTTCCGGCTATTGGTGGCGGCTGGGAGTACTGGCAAATGCTTCATGGATGTCTTTTTAACCGGATCGACAGAAAGTTCCAGATCATCTTTGTCTTGGCCACTGACCTTGCCCTCCCATCACAACAGCTTTCTCTTCTAGGACCATATAGTTCTTCATTAGGCAAGGTTTTGAAAACGTCTTAAGGTTCTAATGGGTGGCAGCTGTTCTGGGCTAAAGAAGGATCCCCTTCAGAAATCGCTTAGAGAGATTAACGTACACCTGTCACTCCTGTGTCTGGTACACACAGAAAGGGGCTGCTTTCAAAACCATTTGGGAGAAATTGCCATGGATGGGCCTCCAACTGGAAAATTGAACCCCTTGCACTTGCTAGGAAAAAAAAAAAACGTCCAGAACACTTCTTTATGGACAAGGCACCGAGCATCTCTACTGGGGAGAGCCTGTAGCTTTTTTTTTTTTTTTTTCTGAGGCTGGGGTTAAGTGACTTGCCCAGGGTCACACAGCTAGGAAGTATTAAGTATCTGAGACCAGATTTGAACTCAGGTCCTCCTGAATTCAAGGCTGGTGCTCTATCCACTGCGCCACCTAAGAGCCTGTAGCTTTTTAAACTTGTGTTTTGTGAGGTTCCTACACCAGCCATCCGCAGAGCTATCCAAATATTGATAAAGCTAAAGATATGGCCTATGACAGAAACTAGACATTAACCTACATCTTACATGCTATACCCAGATAAGAGCAAAATGATTTAGACATTACAGGGTTCATGATTTAAACATAAAGAGTGATATTATAAGCAAATTAGAAGAACAAAGGATAGTTTACTTCTCAGATGTGTGGAGAAGGAAGGAATTTGTGGCCAAAGAAGAATTAGAGTATATTATGGAAGGCAAAATGGATAATTTTGATTATATTAAGTTCAATGCAGACAAGATTACAAGGGAAGCAATAAACTGGGGAAAAATTTATATCCAAGGGTTTTCATAAAGGCCTCATTTCTAAAATATATAGAGAATTGATTCAATTTTGTAAGGATTCAAGCCATTCTCCAATCGATAAATAATCAAAAGATATGAAAAGATAATTTTCAGATGAAAAAATTAAAACCATTTAATAGTCATATGAAAAAAAGTTCTAAATCATTATTGATCAGAGAAATGCAAATTAAGACAACTGTGAGATATCACTACACACCTGTCAGACTGGCTAAAATGACAGGAAAAGATAATGATGAATGTTGGAGGGGATGCGGGAAAACTGGGACACTGATACATTGTTGGTGGAGTTGTGAAAGAATCCAGCCATTCTGGAGAATGATTTGGAACTATGCTCAAAGTTTCAAACTGTGCATACCCTTTGACTCAGCAATGTTACTACTGGGCTTACATCCCAAAGAGATCTTAAGGGAGGGAAAGGGACCCACATGTACAAGAATGTTTGTGGCAGCCCTCTTTGTGGTGGCCAGAAACTGGAACTGAGTGGATGCCCATCCATTGGAGAATGGCTGAATAAATTGTGGTACATGAATGTTATGGAATATTATTGTTCTGTAAGAAACGACCAGAAGGATGATTTCAGAAAGGCCTGGAGAGACTTACATGAACTGATGCTGAGTGAAATGAGCAGGACCAGGAGATCATCATATACAGCAACACCAAGACTATACAAAAATCAATTCTGATGGACGTGGCCCTCTTCAACAATGAGATGATTTAAACCAGTTCCAATTGCTCAATAATGAAGAGAGCCATCTACACCCAGAGAGAGCACTGTGGGAACTGAGAGTGGACAACATAGCATTTTCACCTTTTTATTGTGGTTTGCTTATATTTAGTTTTCTTTCTCATTTTTTTTCCTTTTTTATTTGATTTTTCTTGTGTACCATAATAATTTTAGAAATATGTATAAAATAATTACACATGTTTAACACATTGGATTACTTGCCATTTAGGGAAGGGGTGGAGGGAAGGAAAGGAAAAAAATTTGGAACACAAAATTTTGCAAAAATGAATGTTGAGAATTATCTATGCATATGTTTTGAAAATAAAAAGCTTTAATTTAAACATTTTTCTTAAAAAGATGTAGCCTATGGGAGACTGTGAGTCCTTAACAGAGACCATCTTTAACAAATAAGAAAAGCAAAATATCAGGTCTCTGTAGTCTGGGTTTTTTTTCCCCTATTTTTAAAAACAAAAACCAAGTGTGTTCTGTTTGGATGACAGTGCGCATTTCTTCACTGGAGAGTCATCATTGGACTTGAAAAACACAGAGTCACGATGGTTTGTTAATCCAAGTTCAATACAGGAAACATAACAGTCCATGTGCTATGGAGTGGATAGGCTCTTAGAAATCACTTAATCCAACCCTCAATTTACAGAGGAGGAGGCCACAGTGTAGTCCAATGGATTGATTCAAATTTTGGATCTGGAGTAAAGAAACCTGGCTTTGCATCCCATTTCTGCTACTCAGTACCTGAGTGTCCTTGGACAAATCCCTTTATCAGTTGGGCCCTGGTTTCCTCACCTGCAAAATGTCACAGAAACAGGATTTTTTTTTTTAATTTTTATTTTATTTTATAATTATAACATTTTTTTGACAGTACATATGCATGGGTAATTTTTTACAACATTATCCCTTGCACTTACTTCTATTCAGATTTTTTCCCTTCCTACCCCAACCCCCTCCCCCAGATGGCAAGCAGTCTTATACATGTTAAATATATTACAGTATATTCTAGATACAATATATGTGTGTAGAACCGAATTTTTTGTTGCACAGGAAGAATTGGATTCAGAAGGTAAAAATAACAGTTTACATTCATTTCCCAGTGTTCCTTTTCTGGATGTAGCTGGTTCTGTCCATCATTAATCAATTGGAATTGGATTAGCTCTTCTCTATGTTGAAGAAATCCACTTCCATCAGCATACATCCTCGTACAGTATCATTGTTGAAGTGTATAATGATCTTCTGGTTCTGCTCGTTTCACTCAGCATCAGTTCATGTAAGTCTCTCCAAGCCTCTCTGTATTTCTCCTGTTGGTCATTTCTTATAGAACAATAATATTCCATAACATTCATATACCATAGTTTACCCAACCATTCTCCAATTGATGGACATCCATTCATCTTCCAGCTTCTAGCCACTATGAAAAGGGCTGCCACAAACATTTTGGCACATACAGGTCCCTTTCCCTTCTTTAGTAGTTCCTTGGGGTATAAGCCCAGTAGTAGTATGGCTGGGTCAAAGGGTATGCACATTTTTATAACTTTTTGGGCATAATTCCAGATTGCTCTCCAGAATGGTTGGATTCTTTCACAACTCCACCAACAATGCATCAGTGTCCCAGTTTTCCCACACCCCCTCCAACATTCATCGTTATTTGTTCCTGTCATCTTAGCCAATCTGACAGGTGTGTAATGATACCTCGAGTTGTCTTAATTTGCATTTCTCTGATCAATAGTGATTTGGAACACTCTTTCATATGAGTGGAAATAGTTTTAATTTCATCATCTGAAAATTGTCTGTTCATATCCTTTGACCATTTATCAATTGGAGAATGGCTTGATTTCTTATAAATTAAAGTCAATTCTCTGTATATTTTGGAGATGAGGCCTTTATCAGAACCTTTAACTGTAAAAATTTTTTCCCAATTTGTTACTTCCCTTCTAATCTTGTTTGCATTAGTTTTGTTTGTGCAGAAACTTTTTAATTTGGTGTAATCAAAATGATCTATTTTGTGATCAATAATGGTCTCTAGTTCTCCCTTGGACACAAACTCCTTCCTCCTCCACAAGTCTGAGAGGTAAACCATCCCATGTTCCTCCAATTTATTTATGATTTCATTCTTTATGCCTAAATCTTGGACCCATTTTGATCGTATCTTAGTATGTGGTGTTAAATGTGGGTCCATGCCTAGTTTCTGCCATACTAATTTCCAGTTTTCCCAGCAGTTTTTGTCAAATAATGAATTCTTATCCCAAAATTTGGGATCTTTGGGTTTGTCAAAGATTAGATTGCTATTTTTATTCACTATCTTGCCCTGTGCACCTAACCTATGCCACTGATCAACTAGTCTATTTCTTAGCCAGTACCAAATGGTTTTGGTGACTGTTGCTTTATAATATAGCTTTAAATCAGGTACACTTAGACCACCTTCCTCTGACTTTTTTTTCATTAGTTCCCTTGCAATTCTCTACCTTTTATTCTTCCATATGAATTTTGTTGTTATTTTTTCTAGGTCATTAAAATAGTTTCTTGGGAGTCTGATTGGTATAGCACTAAATAAATAGATTAGTTTGGGGAGTATTGTCATCTTTATTATATTCGCTCGGCCTATCCAAGAACACTGAATGTCTTTCCAATTATTTAAATCTGACTTTATTTTTGTGGCAAGTGTTTTGTAATTTTGCTCATATAATTCCTGACTCTCCTTTGGTAGATATATTCCCAAATATTTTATATTATCGACTGTTATTTTGAATGGAATTTCTCTTTGTATCTCTTGCTGTTGGATTGTGTTGGTAATGTATAAAAATCCTGAGGATTTATGTGGATTTATTTTGTATCCTGCGACTTTGCTAAAATTCTGAGTTATTTCTAATAGCTTTTTAGCAGAGTCTTTGGGGTTCTCTAAGTATACCATCATGTCATCTGCGAAAAGTGACAATTTGATTTCTTCATTTCCCACTCTAATTCCTTGGATCTCTTTCTCGGCTCTTATTGCCAAGGCTAGAGTTTCTAGTACTATATTGAATAGTAATGGTGATAGTGGGCAACCTTGTTTCACTCCTGATCTTACAGGGAAAGGTTCTAGTTTATCACCATTACATATGATGTTTACTGAAGGTTTTAAATATATACTCCTTATTATTTTAAGGAATAATCTATTTATTCCTATACTCTCAAGAGTTTTTAGTAGGAATGGATGTTGGATTTTATCAAATGCCTTTTCTGCATCTATTGAGATGATCATATGGTTTTTATTAATTTGATTATTAATATGGTCAATTATACTAATAGTTTTCCTAATATTAAACCAGCCCTGCATTCCTGGTATAAATCCCACTTGGTCATAGTGTATTATCCTGGGGATGATTTTCTGAAGTCTATTTGCTAATATCTTATTTAAGATTTTAGCATCAATATTCATTAAGGAAATTGGTCTATAGTTTTCTTTCTCAGTTTTCGATCTACCTGGTTTAGGTATCAGTACCATGTCTGTGTCATAGAAGGAATTTGGTAGGACTCCTTCAATCCCTATTTTTTCAAATAGTTAGTTGTTCTTTAAATGTTTGGTAGAATTCACCTGTAAATCCATCTGGTCCTGGGGACTTTTTCTTAGGAAGTTGGTTAATAGCTTGGTCTATTTCTTTTTCTGAAATGGGACTATTTAGACTACTTACTTCTTCCTCTGTTAATCTGGGCAAGCTATATTTTTGAAGGTATTCTTCCATTTCATTTAAGTTATCGAATTTATCGGCATAAAGTTGAGCGAAGTAGCTCCTAACTATTGTTCTAATTTCCTCTTCATTAGTGGTGAGTTCACCCTTTTCATTTTCAAGACTATCAATTTGCTTTTTCTCTTTCCTTTTTTTAATCAGGTTTACTAAGGGTTTGTCTATTTTGTTGGTTTTTTCATAAAACCAACTCTTAGTTTTATAAATTAATTCAATAGTTTTTTTACTTTCAATTTTATTAATCTCACCTTTTATTTTTTGAATTTCAAGTTTTGTGTTTGTCTGGGGGTTTTTAATTTGTTCCTTTTCTAGCAATTTGAGTTGTAAGCCCAATTCGTTGGCCCTCTCTTTCTCTATTTTATGCAAGTAGGCCTGTAGAGACATAAAACTTCCCCTTATCACTGCTTTGGCTGTATCCCACACATTTTGATATGATGTCTCATTATTGTCATTTTCTTGGATGAAGTTATTAATTATGTCTATGATTTGCTGTTTTACCCAATCATTCTTTAGTATAAGATTATTTAGTTTCCAATTATTTTTTGGTCTATTTTCCCCTGGCTTTTTATTAAATGTTATTTTGATTGCATTATGGTCTGAAAAGGATGCATTTACTATTTCTGCCTTACTGCATTTGATTTTGAGGTTTTTATGCCCTAGTATATGATCAATTTTTGTATAGGTTCCATGAACTGCTGAGAAGAAAGTATATTCCTTTCTGTCTCCATTTAGCTTTCGCCAAAGATCTATCATATCAAACTTTTCTAGTATTCTATTTACCTCTTTGACTTCTTTCTTATTTATTTTGTCGTTTGATTTATCTAATTCTGAGAGTGCAAGGTTGAGATCTCCCGCTATTATAGTTTTGCTATCTATTTCCTCTTGCAGCTCTCTTAATTTCTCTTTTAAGAATTTAGATGCTGCACCACTTGGTGCATACATGTTTAATATTGATACTGCTTCACTATTGATGCTTCCCTTTAGCAGGATATAATGCCCTTCCTTATCTCTTTTAATTAGATCAATTTTTGTTTTTGCTTGATCTGAGATGAGGATGGCTACTCCAGCTTTTTTTGGTTTTGCCTGAAGCATAATAGATTCTGCTCCACCCTTTTACTTTTAGTTTGAATGTCTCATCCTGTTTCAGGTGTGTTTCCTGTAAACAACATATAGTAGGATTCTGACTTTTAATCCAGTCTGCTAACTGCTTCCTCTTTATGAGGCAGTTTGCCCCATTCACATTTATGGTTAGAAGGACTAATTCTATATTGCTTGCCATCCTATTAACCCCTGCTTATGCTTTTCCCCTTTCCTTCCCTTTTACCCCCCTACCCAGTATTAAACTGGTGAACACCACTTGCTTTTCACAGCCCTCCCTTTTTAGGATCCCTCCCCCACCTTAAAGATCCTCCCCTTATTTTACCCCTTTTCCTCGAAATTACTGTATTTCTTCCCCTTAGCTTACTCCTTCCCTTTCACTTTTCAATAAAGTGGAAGAAGTTTCACCATAAATCGAATATGTCTATTGATACACGCTATGTTCATCTCCCTCCTTTCTTTCTCTCAGATATGATAGGTTACCTTTGCCTCTTCATGAGATGTAGTACCACCACTTTACACTTTTTTATGATATAATCTCCTTTCCACCTCTAGTTTCTAAGACAAATTGTACATATGTTCTTTACATATATTTTTGGCAGAAGTATAGTTCTCAAGATTTCTTTTTACCTTTTTAGAAATCTCTTGAGTTCTGTATTTGAAGATTAAACCTTTTATGTAGGTCTGGTTTTTTCATCAAAAATAGATGGAATTCATTTATTTCGTTAAATGTCCATCTTCTTCCCTGGAAAACGATGCTCATTCTTGCTGGGTATGTTATTCTTGGCTGCATACCAAGTTCCTTAGCCTTTCGGAATATCATGTTCCAGGCCCTGCGTTCTTTTAATGTGGACGCTGCTAGATCCTGGGTTATCCTTATTGTGGATCCTCCATATCTGAATTGTTTTTTTCTAGCAGCTTCCAATATCTTTTCCTTTGTCTGATGGTTCTTGAACTTGGCCACTATATTTCTTGGCGTTTTGATTTTAGGGTCCCTTTCAGTAGGTGATCGATGAATTTTTTCAATGTCTATTTTACCTCTGTTTCCAAAACGTCTGGGCAGTTCTCTTTGATAATTTCCTCGAAAATGGTGTCCAAGCTTTTTTTTTCCTCCCATTTTTCAGGGAGTCCGATTATTCTCAAATTGTCTCTCCTGGATCTGTTTTCCAGGTCTGTTGTCTTTCTGGTAAGGTACTTGACAGTCTTTTCAATTGTTTCATTTCTCTGGTTTTGCTTGACTCCCTCTTGGTTTCTCCTTGAGTCATTCATTTCTACTTGTTCCAGTCTAATTTTCAATGATGTATTTTCTTCACTCACTTTTTTTATATCTCTTTGTAATTGTCCAATTGAGTTTTTATCTTCTATGGAATTTTTTTCCATTTTATCCATTTTACTTTTTAGAGAGCTGATTTCTTTTTCCAGCTCACTAATCCTGTTTTCCTTGGAGTTGTTTACCTTTTCCAGCTCACTAATCCTGTTTTCCTTGGAGTTGTTTACCTTTTCCAGCTCACTACTCTTGTTTCTCAATGATTTGATTTCTTTATCCACTCTGTCTTTGAATGCATGGGATGACTTCTCCAGGCTCTCTTGCCAAGCTTCCCTTTCCTTTTCTCATTTCTCTTCCAGCTCTCTTGTGAGAGCCTTTTTGATTTCCTCTATGAGGTTCTTTTGCATTGAGGAGCAGCTTGTATCCCTCCCAGGGGATACATCTGGGGACAGTCTGTTCCTAGTCTCCTCAGCATTTGAAGTCTGCTCCCTCTCCACACAGAAGCTGTCAATGGTTAGAGCCCTTTTGAATTTTTTGTTCATTTTGTCAGAGTAGGAATCAAAGAAAACAAACTGACAAGAGAAATAATTGGTCTGTTTTGGGGGGATAGGGCTGGATGGTATTAATGGGCTTCCTCTACAGACTGGGGGTAGGGCAGCAGAGAGCCACTAACAGAACAGCAATGACTGTACTGAGTCTGCGCTCTGAGGCTCGAGAACGCACCGAGTCAGTCCAGGTGGGGGTTGGGGGTGGCCGGGCTCTGAGAGACGCTGGCTTTCTGGGGTTTCAATCTTCACCTCCGGTGTTTACACCCTCTCTGCTGCTCCTGGCTTGCTGCCAAGACGGAGCATCCACACTGGGGCAAAAGCCCTTTCACAGAAACGGCAGAGATCACACCCCTCCCCCTCCGGTCTGAGCTGTGCGAGCTGCCTGTCTTGCTCTGGCTGTCTGCCCTCAGTGTGCGCCCAGTCTGATTGACCCTCCCCCGAACAAACACAGACCTTTTCTGGCGACTCTCAAGGATGTCTTCTCTTGGTGACCATCTGTGGATTTCTTTCTGGGTCAAGCATTAAGTCAAAGGCCTGTCATGAAGTAAGTTCTGAGAGAAAACGAGGAGCTCAAGCAGCTGTCTGCCTCCACGCCGCCATCTTGGCCGGAAGTCCAGAAACAGGATTTAAACCCAGTTCTCCTGACTCCAGAGTTATTGTATTCATTCCACTGGAAATCTGAAGCATAAATGCAAGACTACCTGTTAGAATGGACAGGCTCTTGGAGCTAATAGGAATCTTAGCAATCACCTACTCCAAGCAAATATTTTCTAGATTGGGAATACAGCCCAAAGGAGCATTGAGCCTAGAGTCAGGAATACTGGAGTTCAAATCCAACCTCAGATACTTATTAGCTGTGTGACCTTGGACAAGTCACCTCACTTGGCCTTACTCCCCTGGAGAAGAAAATGTCCAACCATTGCAGTGTCTTTGCCAAGAAAACCCTGTGGGTGATAAGGTCCATGGGGTCAGGAAGAATCAGGCAGGACTGAATGTTTTTTGTTTTTTTTTTTCCTGAGGCTGGGGTTAAGTGACTTGCCCAGGGTCACACAGCTAGGAAGTGTTAAGTGTCTGAGACCAGATTTGAACTCGGGTCCTCCTGAATTCAGGGCTGGTGCTCTATCCACTGAGCCACCTAGCTGCCCCTATGACTGAATGATTTAACAACAAAATAGCCCCAAAGGAGAAAATTAGTTACACAACTAGTAAATAATATAGCCTGGATTTGAATCCAGGTTCTGAAAACTCAAGTCCAGTGCCTCTTGTTTTTTGTTTTTTTAAGGGAATAGAAAAAGTTAGAGAATAGCATTCAGTGTATTAGACATGGAAAAAGCAAGACTTAAGTTCAAATCTCCTTTGGGACACTTATCAGCTGTACAACCAGGAGGAAGGTACTGAGTCTGTTTCCTCATTTGTAGAAAAGGATAATAATAATAATAATAAACCTCTAGTACTCACTCCCAGAGATCCCACGAGACTGAAAGGAGATGATACATGTAAACTAGGCTGCAAACCTTCTATCATTATGTATGGCCTTACCCTGCAAATGCGGGAGGAAGGTGGGTTTTCTTAACTCTTCTCCAGGGATAAGTTTATCATTATAATTATGAATGTTCAGAACTCCCGCTGGCTCCAGCAGCTGAGCGAGGTGCTGAAGTACTGTGCCTCCATTGCTGGTCCTGCAGGTGCAAGTGGTTGACGCACACGCCAGCGCACCTGGTGTTATGTTGCCCAGCATGTGGTGAAGAACGGCGTACTAACCCTCTGGCTCCTTCTCTTCAAAATTATCTGGGGCGGTGTGCAGTTTAACCGTCAGCCAGCCAGATGCTTCCTGCCCCCAAATTTTGAACTGCACTCCGAGGAGGAGGGCCTTAGGTCCACCTGATGCCTGTAGGTAGGCCCTGCCTCTGGCATTTTGTGGAAGATGGCCTTGGCCATTGTATCTCCCCAAACATTCAATCTGGAGGTACGATGCAGCCCAGGCCCAATCTGGAATAAATCGACTGGCTACCGAGCTGTTCTGCCAGTTTTCTGTCTGCCATAACCATCCGTGTCCCCCAGTATTTCTGCTAACCTGCCCCGGCCTTGGTGTCCCCAGGCCCCATCCCCTCAGGGTGCACAAGTTCCCAGCCCACAGTCTTCCACTCATCTGTGGAGCCCGGGATCTGTGGCCTGTAGCTCTCTCACACCCATCCGATGACATCTTCCCTCTCATGATGACCGAGGACTGTGCCGTGGCCAAAGGCTGTGGCCTGCTAGTGCTGTTACCAAAGGAAGTGTATTTGGCTCAAAAAGAGACTTTTTCTCCAAGTCCCAGAAAGTATATGGTTCCAAGAGTGAGGCAGACGCATGCCCAGGGCCAAGAAACTCCTCCGGAGCACCCAGATGCTTCAGTCCCAGCACCAGAGGCAGCAGATACTGTCACTGGGGAAGCGTACCGAGCAGCTGAAAAGTATAGGGAAGAAGAGAATGAGGAGGAAGATTTCACTGGGGCTGAATGCTCTGCTCTGCTCCTAGGAATGCCTTACAGGGAAGATGGAAGTGAAGGACCGGACATTTCACAACTTTGCTCTGATCCTAGCCCCAGTGCTGCCTCGAGCTCTCAAACCACCACCCGCTCCTGATCTGGCTCTTACCCCATGTCAACCTGAGCTGTTGTGCTGATGGCTCAGACTGACCCCTGGATCCTCCCTCCAGCCAGTGACCCCTGGATCCTCCCTCCAGCCAGAGGCCCCTGGATCCTCCCTCCAGCCAGAGGCCCCTGGATCCAGCTAGTGACCCCTGGATCCTCCCTCCAGCCAGAGGCCCCTGGATCTAGCTAGTGACCCCTGGATCCTCCCTCCAGCCAGAGGCCCCTGGATCCAGCTAGTGACCCCTGGATCCTCCCTCCAGCCAGAGGCCCCTGGATCCAGCTAGTGACCCCTGGATCCTCCCTCCAGCCAGAGGCCCCTGGATCCTCCCTCCAGCCAGAGGCCCCTGGATCCTCCCTCCAGCCAGAGGCCCCTGGATCCAGCTAGTGACCCCTGGATCCTCCCTCCAGCCAGAGGCCCCTGGATCCAGCTAGTGACCCCTGGATCCTCCCTCCAGCCAGAGGCCCCTGGATCCAGCTAGTGACCCCTGGATCCTCCCTCCAGCCAGAGGCCCCTGGATCCTCCCTCCAGCCAGAGGCCCCTGGATCCAGCTAGTGACCCCTGGATCCTCCCTCCAGCCGGTGGCCCCTGGATCTCCCCAGTGACTAACCTCCTGTATTCTCCGGGCCAGTGGCTTCTGCCTGGTAAGGGGAGCTCTGAAGGTTCTGGAGATGACCAGGGATGGGGGAGCTTAGGACATTCCCTCTACTATGAAGGGAAAAAACCCCCAAAGCTCTAAAATCCCAGGTTTTGCTGTTTGCAGATAGTTCTGGCTCCCCTCCTGTTTGGTTTCCTTTTAGCCTTCCAATGTTAGAAAAAGGAGATCAGGAGGGAATGAGTTAGCCATGAGCCCACCCTCCCCCTCGGAAGGGGGTCTGCCTGTCCCCCCCATAAGCTTCCTGAGGCCAGGGAAGCAGTTTGCAATGTTGCTTGGGGCTGGGGAACGTTGGTTTTCCACTGACCTCAGAGCTCCCTGGCCATCAATCCAGGGGCCTGCTCATGCTGGTGATTGGTGACTGATCTCAGTTTCCAGGAGTTTCCTCCAAGAGCCTCTGGGATAGGAGGTAAAGCCAATTTATAGCCTCCCCTTGTGTGGCAGACCCCCCCAATCTTTTCATGACCCTGTGAAGCTGGTGTGTGGACACTAGTCATTCTGCCCTCACTTTTCTCTTCTTCCAATCCTGCCCAAAGTGATTCTGGCTCAGGGTGCAAAGCTGGACAGGGTAGGCATTGGTGCCAGGGCCTGGGTTGGGCACCTACAACCCATCTGCCTGACTTCCTCCTTCCTTCTCCTTGGCCATGTGTCCTCTTCCTGCCTGTATCTGTGTCCTGTCCATTCCTGCATCGTCACTGAGACTTCCCCCCTTCCTCCCCTTGTGGCCAGGATTGTAACCACATTCATTTTGAAGAAAAAAATACAATTTATCCAAAATTTTTTTTTTTTGCAAAAATTTCTGTATGTTTTGGAGAGATGAGGTGAGGTAAAATGGTTCTTTCCATTTCCATCAATGTGGACATTGTGGCTATTGTTCCCCTGCTTTTGCTTACTTCGTTTCCGTCTCTTCACCTGTTATATTCCGCCACACCCATGGTTGTTTAGCCATTCCCTAGTCAGTCCATAAGCATTTGTGAAGCTCTTCTCATGTGCCAGCTGAGCTCTGGATCTGTGCAGAAAGGCAAAGGACCATCCCTACCTTCAGGGAACTCGTGTTCTAATAAGAACAGCCAAGAGAGAAACGACAAAATGCCTCCCTCTGCGGGCCACCCTCCACCATCTGAGGCTGGGAGTACTAAGTCCTGAGGAGGTGGGAGTTGCAGAATTGATGGAATCTTGCACAATGAGTTTCAGGTGACTAAACCCAGAGGCCGAGCAAGAGGGCAGCTGGGGCCAATAACTGGAGAACGGCCCTGGGTGGTGAGCACCAGAAATGGAGAATCAAAGAGAACCTCCTGATGGGAACCCACTTTGTTTTCCCATCTTGTTAGCAGCAAAAAGTGCCGATGTAAATATTTTGGTGGATATGGAAACTTTCTGCATTTGGTTTCCTTGGGGTGTATGACTAGCAGATTACTCAAAATAGTTTGGTGTTTCCTATGTAACAGCCTTTCCATCAAGGACTTTTCTGCGGGTCCTCAGAGATCCACTAGGCCAACAGTTCTGGAACATTTTGGTTTCAAGATGTTATATCTATCAATATTTACCATATTAGACATTAAAACATCTTAATAAAATTAGGAAATCCCAAACAGCCTCGACCGAGACTTGGCAATCCCCAGACTCTACTTTGAGAACCATTGATCTAGACCAAATCCCTTCTTTGACACAGGAGAAAAATGTCATGTGACCTATCCAAGGTCACACAACCTACATTGTCTAAGGTCCACCTAAGTCCAAGTCCAGTATGCCCATCAGTCAGTTGATCAATCAGGAAACAAGTGTTTTTAAGTGTATGTGGTAGCCTCTGGCCACTCTCTATCCTTGGCTCAGATTTGAGACAGGGTCATGAAAAAATTTCTCAGGTGATAAGGAGTGATGAGTGGAAAAATTTTTAAAAAGGCTTGCATCGCAAAATGAAGGATGAACAACAACCTTACTCTCTATGCTTCCTTTCCGGGGGAAAAAAAAAACAATTCAAAATCAGTAGTCAATGGGGTCAAAGGTCAATGGGGAATCGAGAAACTAATTATCGCATTGTTCCGTAGCATTACCAAACAACCCTGAAAATGGCTAGTTGAGCAAGACTATGTAGCAGTATCATTAGCCTATCAAAGTGGAGAAATTTTTTGCCTTGTAATAATAATGGAGCTTAACAAATATCTCATTTTATTTTCACGACAAACCATCATTCCCATTTTAAAGATGAGGAAATTAAGACCGACAGAGATTAAGGGTTACATAGCAAGTAAGTGTCTGAGACAGCATTCAAACTCAGGTGTTCCTGACACTTATATCCACTACACCAACTGAGGGTCACTCTGCCAGAAGGCCTTGGATTCATTCCACATTTGGTTTTGAATTAATTGTTGGCCACTGCACTCATAAATCTCATACTGTCACCAGATTTTTCATGAAAAACAACTCCAAATTAAAAGTCTAATGACTCCAAGGTGGTTCTGTCAGCACTTGCTTGTGTTGCATTGTGCTCCTTCACTGCAGTCTTGGTTCTGAAGCACATGACGTGTACTTTGTGCTGTGCATGCGGGAACGCTGCCACAAACACCTAAGCTCAGACTTAAGCTGGGTTTCCTAAAAATTTCTCAGTTGATAAGGGGTCAAGGGTGGGAAAAGTTTAAGAAGCCCTGCACACCCAGCATGATGATTATGGAAATATGTATTGAACTGCCCATGTTTAACATATCTTAGATTACTTGCCGGCTAGGGGACGGAAAGGAAGGAAGGGGGGAGACAAATTTAGAACACAAGGTTTTGCAGGGGTAAAAGTTGATAATTATCTATGCATATGTTCTGAAAATAAAAATATTTAATACTAATAATAATAATAAAAGAAGCCCTGCACACCACGGAGGGGATGTCAAGCCTCAACACTGGCAGTCATTGAGAATGCCCCTGATGGTTTAGCGAGGTAGGGAGGACTATTTTTTTGTCACCCATCTCCCAAATTTCCCCTGATATAGTCTGACTTGGAGCGGGGGTCCCAGACACCTACCTTTCCCTTTTTCATTCTATACATTAGGTTTGGAAATTTCTAGCTAAGGAACATGGGGGACCACTAAGGAGAAGATTGGGGAGTTGGCTAGAAGCAGATGGCTCCTTGTAGGACTACTTAGTTTTCTTCCTTCTTATTTCACTCCATATAAACTCTGTAAACACAGAATGTTGAGAATCTCAGTTCAGATCAAGAGTGGAGGCTCTAAAACCCTAAATTTCCTATATTTATCATGATTTTTAGCAATATTCATTCTACTTGAACAATCTTTCCCAACCCAGCCAACATAAGTTTGAGTACTGAGTGACACCACTTGAAGTAAGACTACTTTGGCTGTGGGGAAGTAATTTTAGGCATTTGTGGGCTGAATTCTCTCTGGCAGCTAAGATCCTCTGATCCTGTAACCTTTTGGAAGCCTATCCCATGCAGGTGCCAAAGAGGAATTGAGGCAGGAACTGGTCCAAAGAAAGTTCCCTGCTAAGAAGTTCAGATATCACTGTCATGCTGGGTAATTAGCACAGTGAAATATTGTCATCTTGGAGGCAGGTGGCACATAAGTTGATCTGGACTGCTACTACTATAATGCCCCGAGTACACTCTATTAAAAATCTTATGGCCTAACAAAATCTACTATGATGTAAATGATTAAACCCCTTAAGCCCCGAATCTTGATTACTTAGAAAAGTAAATAGTGGAGATCCACATCAGTGTAAAATTGATTGTACCTTCTCCCCAATGCTTTTCGTTTCCTTGTGGGCATTCTTTCCTGTCCTAAGTTCAAAGTTCATCTTTAGTCTGTTGAGCTGTGTTTGCATTTTGTTTCACTCCCTAGAATCTCAATTTATAATATTATCAAGCATGTCTCTGCAATTAAGAAAAGAGATGTTGGTGAGCCAAGTTATGAGAAGATTTAAGACCTGGAATGGATTCTTACCTCCTGGCTCTCTACAAATCCCATTTTCTTATTTAAAAGATTTAGTCTATGGACTTCAGTTCTTATAGATGAGAATGATCGCAGAACATACTTAAAAACACAAGGGGCTAAGCCAATGAGTAGCCAAATAAAGCATGCGAGAGGAACAAAATACAAAAGCAGAGAGGTCAGATTATTTACAGGATCTATCTTTTTTAACCACTTAAATATTTGGTTAGCTACACTATCAGGATCGATTCCATGGATATTACTCATTTCCATGTGTTCCATTAGGACAGTTAACCGAGCGACATGCCAAGGGAGGTTAGACTCATGTATGGCCCCCTATATTCTGTTTCTAATTTGAGGCCATGTCACATTGCTGGTTTCATTCATTGTTCCATCTATAAGGAGTCACACATTCATGAGCATATCTAGAATCGCAATTGAGATTCTGAATTATTTACATGATTTCCTAGCCAAATGAATGATTGTTCCATTAAGCTTAATTCTTGTTTTAACTCATCATCTAGATTAATCTGTTCTTTAAAGGCTTGTGATACATTTTTTGCTAGTTTATCTGCAAAATGAGCAGTTTGAACAGATTCTGTAAGAGCTGTAGCTGAAATAGCAAGGGATGTGATCACTGATATAGCTGCTAGAATTCCAATTGTAAGTAACCCAACAAATCTCTTCTTCCTCTTGCTAATGTCTTCTAACCATTTTTTAAAAAATATTATCCCAAGTTTGTTCATCCGCTGACCTATATCCTATATCAGTTATGTTTAAGTGATGGATGTTCAATAACAACAACTATAGACAGTGAATCAGCAGTAAGACATTGAGGTATAATACAATTGTAACATCTTACAATAAATCCTCCTGACTACTAAAGAAGGGAAAGGGACCTGTATGTGCCAAAATGTTTGTGGCAGCCCTTTTCATAGTGGCTACAAACTGGAAGATGAATGGATGTCCATCCATTGGAGAATGGTTGGGTAAATTATGGTATATGAAGGTTATGGAATATTATTGTTCTGTAAGATATGACCAACAGGAGGAATACAGAGAGGCTTGGAGAGACTTACATCAACTGATGCTGAGTGAAACGAGCAGAACCAGAAGATCATTATACCCTTCAACAGTGATACTGTACGAGGATGTATGCTGATGGAAGTGGATTTCTTCAACATAGAGAAGAGCTAATCCAATTCCAATTGATTAATGATGGACAGAACCAGCTACATCCAGAAAAGGAACACTGGGAAATGAATGTAAACTGTTATTTTTACCTTCTGAATCCAATTCTTCCTGTGCAACGAAAAATTCGGTTCTACACACATATATTGTATCTAGAATTATACTGTAATATATTTAACATATATAAGACTGCCTGCCATCTGGGGAAGGGGGTTGGAGGAGGAAGGGAAAAAATCTCAATAGAAGTAAGTGCAAGGGATAATGTTGTAAAAAATTACCCATCAAAAAAAAGTTATAATTATAAAATAAAATTAAAATTAAAAACAAACAAACAAACAATAAATCCTCCTGGTACATTCCTGATTTGAATCCCTGTGCCATTTTTAAAAATGGTATTTGTAGTGAGAAACATCTGCAGATATTCTAAACACGCCTGCACAGTATCCTTCTGAATCTTCTCTAAGTCTGTAAAATCCCAAATCTGAGATGTAAAAATAGTCCCCATAGCTGCCATGATTGTCCATAAATTCTCATAAACTATTCCTTCCCTGGAATAAATGGTATTTTCCACAAAGCTTCCTATGTGAGTTTCTCTAGTAGATCCTGACCAGGAAAATAAGTTATCAGAAGCCTTTTGTGTAATCATGAGATATCTGTTCCAGGAAGGAAAAGTTACTTCTTGCCATAAATCTCGATTTTTCCTTAGGACATGATGGATAACTAGGTTTAGAAACATTCTCATCATTGTTTGTGTAATTAATATACGATTTGGAAATGTTCATCGTGACACTCCCACATTTTTCACAACCTTTTTGTTTCAATGTACTAGCTTTTGACAGAGATAAATAAGGCTATCATTACTTTGCATAGTATCATTCTCTACTCTATAAAAACATAGAGGTTTTCTGGTTGCAACTGCATGTGTAACATTAATAACAGTCTTTGGTTCTTGCACAGAAGACTTCTGTACTCCTTCCAAGTATAGCCTCGTCCCCAAGTTAATAATTTATCTGGACCATTCCAGTTTCCAGTTTGGGGGTCTTTCCACATTACTGGTGCTCTTTTTGCCATGTCATGTTTTTCTTGTAAAATTTTAAATTGTTTTTTCTGCTGGTATAATACCATATGAATCAGGTGTTAAGAAATTTAAAGTATACAATGCTTCTTTCCCCTTTTTGTTTTTTCTAAAAATGTCTTTAGGGCTCTATGCTCTTGTTCCACAATGTCGGATTGTAAGTAGGATTGTAAGGTACTCCAGTCACATGCTGAATATGGAATAATAGACAAAAAGTTTTGAAAGCAATACTAGTATAAGCAGGCCATTATCTGTCTTTATTACATGTGGAACTCCCCAAACAGAAAAACAAAATAGTAAATGATGGATAACGGGAACTGTGGATTGCCCAGTATGGCAGGTAGCAAGTGTGAATGAAGAGAAAGTGTCTACAATGACTTGAATATACTTAAGTCTTCCCAAAGAAGGACAACAGGTTATATCCATTTGCCATAAATCAAGAGGGGCCAAGCTTTGGGGATTTCTGGCAACAGGTTTCTTTTTTTTTTTTTTTTTTAATTTTAATTTTATTTTATAATTATAACATTTTTTGACAGTACATATGCATGGGTAATTTTTTTACAACATTATCCCTTGCACTTACTTCTATTCAGATTTTTTCCCTTCCTCCCCCAACCCCCTCCCCCAGATGGCAAGCAGTCTTATACATGTTAAATATATTACAGTATATTCTAGATACAATCTATGTGTGTAGAACCGAATTTTTTGTTGCACAGGAAGAATTGGATTCAGAAGGTAAAAATAACAGTTTACATTCATTTCCCAGTGTTCCTTTTCTGGATGTAGCTGGTTCTGTCCATCATTGATCAATTGGAATTAGATTAGCTCTTCTCTATGTTGAAGAAATCCACTTCCATCAGCATACATCCTCGTACAGTATCATTGTTGAAGTGTATAATGATCTCCTGGTCCTGCTTGTTTCACTCAGCATCAGTTGATGTAAGTCTCTCCAAGCCTCTCTGCATTTCTCCTGTTGGTCATTTCTTATAGAACAATAATATTCCATAACATTCATATACCATAGTTTACCCAACCATTCTCCAATTGATGGACATCCATTCATCTTCCAGCTTCTATCTGGCAACAGGTTTCAAAGAAGGTAAATAAGGAACACAATGAGTGCCGGATCGAACTATTTGATTTGCTTGTTCTTTAGTGATATTGAACTGAGGAGGCAGCATTTGTGCAGCATGATGAAATCCTGAGTGAGAGTTTTTGGCCTCCAAAAGAGACATAGTGCAGAGGGTTGTGTTAGAAAATCAGCAACAGCATTCCCCGCTGTTATATCTCCTGGAAGGTCGCTATGTGAGAATTTATGCATACAGAAAAAAAAATCTATTTTCCCTTCTATTTCTAGTTTTAAAATTGGCCTGGAGTCAGTTATAGGTTGCATCCAGAATGCCTCTTTTCCTGTGCTCCCAAAACCTTCACCACCCTGAATGTTTTTATATTCTTTTCCTATTTTTAATAAGGTATTATTAACAACTGTGCTACCCTCTTCCCTTTTTTTTATTGAGATATCCTGGTGAGGAGCAGCATAGCAAAGGATATCTATTTCCCCTAGAGAATCAGCATCCACTACTCCAGGTACAACTATAAGCCCTAGCCAAGATTGTGGGCTACGCCCTGTAATAAGCCCAGGGACCTGCTGGAAGTGGACCCTAGGGAGAGAACATATTCCCTTATCATCAGTAATTCGGTATGAGAGCAAAGAAGATAAGACTAGAGCAGCACTACCCGGGGTAGCATGCATTAAATCCTGCACTGTCAATAAGTCTGATTCAAAGTGGTGTTTGAGGGGGAACAAGTGACAGTGCAGCTCCTGTTGTTTGACAGGCCAGAGCTGGCCCCTGGAGCCTGGTGTCTCTGCTCACCTTCCCTGTCATACTGTGAGTAGCACTCTGATGCCCAGTGTTTTCCATAAAGTGGAAGATCTATCTACTTGCTGAATTACAATGAGATCTGGCTTTTGGAACAGTGTCATTTTCTTTATGTGACGGGATGGCCCACAATTATGAAAATTTGAGGATTTTGGAGATCATGACTTTTCCCCATCTAATACAGCAGCCATGAGTGCTGCTTGAAAAGTCAAGGTTCCTACATTCTGACATCTCTGAATCATCTCTACTAAAGTCATTTTTGGCTCCCCCCCTGCTAAAGCTTTTTTGTAATCATTGTTCGCATTCTCAAAAGCAAGTTGCTTCGAGAACATTTGAGCTGCTTCCCCATCATTGCCAGGACATTGAATGGCCATTGTGAAGCCATTTACAAAATCAGCAAAAGGTTCATCTGATTTCTGCATAATTTTTGTATATGACGTACCCCTATCAAGTTTTCCTGGTATTTTTACCCATGCTGCTCTAGCTCCTTTCATTACCTCTTCATAAGCTATAAGTTCATAAATTTAATTGATCCCTTAACTGATTATAGACCCCTGTTCCAGTAAGCATTTCCAAAGAAATTCTGACTCCTGTACGGTCATTGATCCTAGCTTGTTCTTCCCATTCCTCAAAAAATGCTGCCTTCCATATCAAATAGTCTCCTCCATCTAGAGTGGTTTTTGCTTAGTGAACACCAGTTTAAAGGTGTCAGAGCGGTTCGTGAGACTGAGTCCAACGGAACATGGATATATGGACTATTGGAACCATAGTCCTTTAATTCCTTTAATAGTTTAAAATCTAGAGATTGATATTCTCTTATAGAATTTAGATTGGGATTATTGGGATCAGGAGCCTCAACAACTGGGAAGGCTAATTGCATTTCAGTTAGGATATCTTCTCCTTTTTCTTTAGCTTCCTTAATAGCTTCCTCAACTAGCCCTATGGGTTCAGAGGACTTTGGCTTCTCTTCAGCTTCGTGTTTGTGAGAGAGATTCGAAACCAGAAGCTGGGACAGGTAGAGAGGTTCTGATTTTTTTCCTTCTTTTCATCATTTATTTTTCCACAACTGTTTTCATTTCTTCTTCCTCCAGAGTATTGGTGGAAGACTCTAGTTTAAGGATATTTTTATGTAAAGGAACTATTTCTGATGGCTGAAGACATATTTTTAAAATATTCCAAATAGAAAATAAAATACAGAGATTGGATGAGCCCTGGGTCCTTTTTCTTTTAGATAATCTCCCATGTCTTCTCCTACCTTGTCCCATTTTTCTAAATCAGTTGTTCCTCCTTTTTTTTTTTTTTTTTTTTTTTTTTTTGGATTTCTGGCAAAGTTGTTGAATAAGGTTTTTTTTTGTTTTTTTGTTTTATTTTTTTAGTAATTTTTATAATTATAACATTTTCTTTGACAGTACATATGCATAGGTAATTTTTTTTTTTTTACAACATTATCCCTTGTTCTGAATTTTCCCCTCCTTCCCTCCACCCCCTCCCCTAGATGGCAGGCATTCCCATACATATTCAATATCTTATAGTCAGTTGTTCCTTCTTGGGGAAACCAGGCACAGCATATTTCCATAGATTCCAAGAAATCTTGTAACTGTCCTGTGCTAATTAACAATCCTTTTTTCCTTAACTAATTTTTTCCAATCTTTCAGATAGTATTCTCTATCCCTGTTGCCGCATTGATTTTGCCCCATTCTAATTCAATATGTTGCACTGTATCAGCTGCACAAGAATCAGTCTTATCAGTTTTATCTTATATATTTTCCTATATGGTATCTGATATCTTATGTTCTAGATTTATCTGATATTTGCTATCTTCCTCTTATGTCAGCTTGGTCATGAACTATGTCTAATGTCAATTTATTTCCAGCGATAAAGTGCCTGTTGGTGATTACCTTTTTTCCCCCTGCTCTATCCTTACTTCTTTTTACTTAATTTCCCCCTTTACAGCTAAAGAGGGCAGCCTTCCACGGAAGCTCTGTTCACTTGTGAAGTTTCACTCATGTAAGGCTCCTGTTTCGGCCTCCTGCAGTGAGATGAAGGGTGTGATAATCAGGAGGCCAGGAGAAAGAATTCAGATAGAACTCTTCGATTTTATTGATCAGGACCACCAATATAGATACCTTAAATGCTTATAGATTTGCTACAAAGTACACTCTATTAAAAATCCTATAGCCCAACAAAATCTACTATGATGTAAATGATTAAACCCCTTAATCTCCAAATCTTGATTACTTAGAAAAGTAAATAGTGGAGATCCACATCAGTGTAAAATTGATTGTACCTTCTCCCAAATGCTTTTAGTCTCCTTGTGAACATTCTTTCCTGTCCTAAGTTCAAAGTTCATCTTTAGTCTGTTGAGCTAGGTTTGCATTTTGTTTCACTCACTAGAATCTCAATTTATAATATTATCAAGCATGTCTCTGCTATTGAGAAAAGAGATGTTGGTGAGCCAAGTTACGATAAGATTTAAGACCTGGAATGGATTCTTACCTCCTGGCCCCTCTACAAGGGGTAACATAGGTATCACATATAAATGTGAACCATTATGATTACTAATAATAATAATGTGCATTTCCACAAACATTCCTGCTTCTGTCTATACCTAAGTCCCAATGTTTCTATGAAGTGCTGCCTCCTGGCCCAGCTTTCAGGGAGCACAACCTTCTCTAAAATCATATAATAAAAAAAACAACACCAAAAACCGTATAATATCAACATAGAAGATCCAGGAAAAATAGAAGGTAAATATTAAAGATGTAAGGGACTCAACAAGGTCAATAATATCAGTACTTTTATGACTCACATCATTATTTGGATAGTTTGAAAGAAAGGCTTGAGCTAATAAGCTGTGTATGATGAGGTGATCTAAAAAACCCAAAATGTATAGAGAGCTATAAAAAGGAGTAAATTACCTCATAAAAATAAGGCATGAAAGGAAGAATTGATACCGAAGCAGCAAACTGAGGGTAAGGCAGAAAGTGCTAGAATCTTACTCTCATCAGAAATGGGTTAAGAAGGAAATAGCATATATATCTAGAAGGGTATAAAAGTCTTTTAAATTCAGAAAGAAATAAGAGGGTGAGGGGCTAAGATAAGGGGAAAACTTAAAAGGGAAAACTTTTTAAAAAGATTAAAAATTAGAAGTGGGTAGGGGATAAGGGAGAACCTCTTAGAAAGATAGATTAAAGTGAAGAGTGGGAGGGAAAGATAAGGGAGGGATTCTTAGAGGGGTGGATAAATTATGAAATAGTAGGGCAAGGGAGCTAGTAGAATTAGACAAGTGAGGAGGAGGGAATAGGGTAAATAAGGCAAGAAGGATAGTGAGGAAAGTGTGAGGGAAATGCAGAATAAATTATTATAACAATGTAAAGGAGATGAATTTGCTCATAAAACAGAAATGGAGAGCAGAATAGATTAAAAACCTGAATTCAAGAATATGGTACTTTCAAGAAAGACAAAAATGAGAGACACAAACAGATAAAATAAAGGGATGTAGTGGAATGTATTATGTAAAAAAAAGCAGGTGTAATTATCATGATCTCAAAGTTAAAGCTAAAATAGATTTTATTAAAAGAGAAAAATAGAAAAGAAAAATATTATTTTAGACTATTTAAAATAAATAGGCAGTATAAAATAATTGAGTGTATACTTGCCAAAACAAACACAGGAACTACGTGAACATAAAACATGCTTTATACATAGAAAATCACATTTAAGTAATTGGAGAAATATTCATTGTTTATGAGTAGGTAAAGCCTATAATATAATTAAAAATGACAATTTTACCTAGCTCAGCTATTTGCTCAATGTCATTTCAATTAAATTACTAAAACTTCTTTTACTGAGTTAGAAAAAAAATAACAAAGTTCATTTGGAAGAGCAAAAGGTCAAGAATTTCAAAGGAACTAAGGGAAAAAAGTAAAGGAAAAAGAGTCAGCAGCACCAGAACTTGAACTACATTATGATGAAAGCATTGTTGAAATGTAAAATTGATCATTTTGATTGTTTTAAATTAAAATTTTCTTGTATAAATAAAACCAATGTAGCCAAGATGAAAAGGAAAGCAAAAAATTAAGAAGAATTTTCATAGACAATCTCTCAGATAGGATATGCTTGTGATGGAATACTGCTGTGATATAAGAAATGATGAGCTGATTGATTTAGAAAAACAAGGAAACACTTGAACTTATGAAAGAAGATAGTATGTACCTCCAAAAAAAGAACTGACAAGTGAAAATATGCATAGTATGGTCTTACATATGTGTATATATATATATATATATATATATATATATATATATATATATATATATATATATATATATATATATATATATGTGTGTGTGTGTATACATATCTGTGTGCATTTATATTATGTATACATATATGTATGTATGTATGTGTATATATATATATATATATATATATGTATGTATGTATACATCCATGTTTAATTGTAGTCTTTGCTAGGACAGGTAAAAGGAGGGAAGGAAAAATTAAAATAAAAAGTGCACAACAGAAAACAAAAAAAAATATAGAAAAAAACCCCCACAGAAAAGCTGGGTAGCCCAGGAAAGGAACACTGGGAAATGAGTGTGAACTGTTTGCATTGTTGTTTTTCTTCCCAGGTTATTTTTACCTTCTGAATCCAATTCTCCCTGTGCAACAAGAGAACTGTTCGGTTCTGACACATATATTGTACCTAGGATATATTATAACACATTTAACATGTATGGGACTGCCTGCCATCTAGGGGAGAGGGTGGAGGGAAGGAGGGGAAAATTCGGAACAGAGGTGAGTGCAAGGGATAATGTTGTAAAAAATTACCCATGCATATGTTCTGTCAATAAAAAGTTATAATTAAAAAATGTGTAGAATTTATTACATAGGTTTTTAAGAAATGATAATTTATTAATTCATATTAAATCCTTTCACATTCTGCTGTATACATGGAAAAATTCTTTTTTCTTCTTTCATATTTAACTTTAAAATGAATAAAAAATAAAAAAGCAAAACCAAAAAATCTTATAACACTTTTTGTCTATACCAATGTTCTCTAAACTTTGGGGATCATATTAGTAAAAAAAAAAATCAAGCACATTTATAAGTTAAATATGCACAATCATTTATAAAACATACACAAATCTTTAAAGGATGAAAGTGATTTTCCTAAAACAGTTTGTATTTTAGCCATTAATTATGTCATTCATTCGTTTTCAGTCATGTACAGCTCTTTGTGACCCCATCTGGAGTTTTCTTGGCAAAGATACTAGAGTGGTTTGTTTTTTCCTTATCCAGCTTATTTTATAGCTAAGGAAACTGAGGTAGACAAGGTGAAGTGACTTATCCAGGGTCACCTAGCTATTAATCATGTCAATAGAGAGCGAATCGGTAGATTTGAACTCAGGTAGGTCTGAGTCCAGACCAGGTGCTCTATCCACTGCAGTGCCACTTAGCTGCCTCCACTTTATATAAATATTCTACCTTTTTAATCAAATGGATTATCTTTGTGTCCCCAGCTGCTAGAACTTATAATATGCCTTCAATTATTCAATTAAACAATGAAATTATAGCATAAGGAAGAACTTCCAGTGTTACTTCTGACACATCATGGTTTTGTCACTGTAGGCAAGTCGCTTTAACTTCTCAGTCTCTAATGCAATTCTCCAAGACTAGAAGTTTCAGAGGGCATACAAATCTGCATTCATGAATAGTGAGGGGTGAGGGAAGGGATATATTGTGAATTGATGTAAAAACAAAAGATAACAATTTTTAAAACTGAAAAGTAGTTCAGGGAACTTGAAGGGAAGGCTAGCTGATTGCTTGCTGGGCAGGCTTCAGCCAGCATCCTATTCAGCATGGGCTGTACTAGATGTCATTTGAGGTGCTATTCCAGGCATCCTGGGAGAACAGGAAAGGTGCCGGATTCCAAGCTGGAGTACCTGAATTTGGCTTTTTTTTTTTTTTTGGCCAGTGACTCCCTGTGTGACATCAGGCAGGCCACTCCAAAGCCTCAGGTGTCCTCAGCAGTAACCTCTTTAAGGACAGGCATTTTTATTTTTACTTCTGTATTCCCAATAAAGCTGATAATCTTTTCTGGACCTCATCCTCAATTTCTCTGCTTGGTTTGACCATCAACTCCTCCTAATTATTCTTTTTGATGGGTTTTCATGGGTTTGCCTCTGACTTATTGGACTACTTTCTAGGTTCATTATTCATATTCCCCTCCAACTTGTTGGTATTCCTCAAATCTTTTGGGTCCTCATCTCTTCTCTCTCTCTCTCCACTTTCTCTGCTGTAACCTCATCTCTATGTAGATGACATATATACAGGTGCCCCCCAAATTTTAGTGCAGTCTTAAGTTTTGATAAGTTAACTATCTAGAAATACACATCTGTAATGAGAATAATGTGATCGAATTTACGTCAATTTAGTTACCCAACAAGATTATGTGATGATCAATTCTGATGGACATGGCACTTTTCAATAATGAGGTGATTCAGGACAATTCCAAGAGACTTGTGATGGAGCCATCTGCATCCAGAGAAAGGACTATGGGGACTGTATGTGGATCACAACTTAGCTTTTTCACCTTTCTGGTTTTTGCTTGCTTTGGAGGGTTTTTTTCCCCTTTTTGATCTGATTTTTCTTGTCTAGCATGATCAATGTGGAAATATGTATACAAGTAGCATACATGTTTAACATATGGGGTGGGGGAACAGAGGAAGAAAAATCTGGAATATGAGGTTTTGCAAGGGTCAATGTTGAAAACTATCTTTGCATGTATTTTGAAAATAAAAGGCTATTATTTAAAAATAAATCAATAAATAATAAATATAAAAATAAAATCTTACTTAACATTTGGTTATATAGTGACATATTTTAATAGTCACAAACATTTCAGCTTTAATAACTTAAAAAGTATAAATGCTACAAACTCACCAAGACTATAATTTGAAAGTTAAATTTATCTTATACTTAGTTTTGTGAATTTTGAATAATGTTTTTCATTTCATTTTAAGAAAATGGAGCAACTGGTATGACATTGTGTGTGCAACAGTTTCTAGATGTCATTTCTCAGATTGCTAATTCAATAGAGGAAGTGTTTTTTTAGCCACCCTAGTTATCAGATAAATCTACCTCTATTAGATGTCAAAACTCTCGCATGCAACTTGACAAATATGGAAATATGTTTAAAAGAACAGTACATACTTAACCTATATCAGATTGCTTGCTCTTTTTGGGGAAGCAGGGAGGTAAAGGCAGGAGGGAGAAAAATTTGGAACACAAAGTTTTACGAAATGAATGTTGAAAACTATCTTTTCATGTATTTGGAAAAATCAAATACTACTGAAGGGGAAAAAACTGTTGCATAGGCATTAATGGAGTTGTGAACTGATCCAACCATTCTGGAGAGCAATTTGGAACTATGTCCAGAAGGCTAGAAAACTGTGCATCCTCTTTGAAGCAGCAGTATCTCTACTGGGTCTGTATCCAAAGAGATCATAAAAGAGGGAAAAGGACCTATGTGTGCAGAAATATTTGTAGCAGCTCTTTTCGTAGTGGCAAGGAACTGGAAACTAAGTGGATGTCCATCAATTGGAGAATGGCTGAATAAATTATGGTATATGAATGGAATGGAATAATTTTGTTCTATAAGAAATGATGAACATATTGATTTCAGAAAAGCCTCAAAAGACTTACATGAACTGATGCTGAGTGAAGTGAGCAGAACCAGGAAAACATTGTACTCGGCAACAAGAAAATTATTCAATGATCAACTGTGATGGACTTGGCTCTTTTCAACAATGATGTGATTCAGGTCAATTCTGATAGACTTGTGATGGAGAGAGCCATCGGGTACGCAGTGAGAGAACTAGGGAGCTGAATGTGGATCAAAGCATAGTATTTGTACCTTTTTGTTTGTTTTTTTTCTTTCTCAGAGTTTTTTTTTCCCTTTTTGGTCTGATTTTTCTTACACAGTATACCAAATATGAAAATATGTTTAAAAGGATTGCACATATTTAACCTATATCAGATTGCTTGCTGTCTTGGGGAATAGAGAGGTAAGGGAGGGAGAGACAAATATTTGGAACACAAAGCCTTACAAAAACGAATGTTGAAAACTATGTTTATCAAATATCAGGTATTTGGGAAAAGAAAATACTATTGGGGGGAGGGGGAAACTGTTGCATAGAAACCAAAACCTTGTTCTTTGGATGATCTAGGTGTAGGATTATAAACGCAAGTCTTTTTTTTTTTTTTTTTTTTTTGGTCACTAAATAATAACTGATGAAAATTCAAAAAATGACTAGAGCTATGTGTAGCACAAGGTGATGGTAATGTTGAATTTCCATTAGTACCACATTAATATTTTAAATAGTTAATCTTTCAAATTTTGTTTTTTTAAGTTTGTAGCATTACAATGATGATGATGACTATAAGAGTAGCTAACACTTATACAGTGCTCACTGTGTGTCAGGCATTGTGCTAAGTGCTTTGTAATGATCTCATTTGATCCTTATAACAACCCAGGGAAGTAGGTGCTATTTTAATGTCTTTTACAAATGAGGAAACCAAGGCTGATAGAAGTTAAAAGACTTGCCTGGGGTTACATAGGAAGTGTTGAGGGCCAGATTTGAACTCCACTGAACCACTTCATTGCTTGAATCATAATTTATTTAAAAAATTTTTTTAAATTTAACTATTTAACTATTAAAATTTAAAAAAAATTAAAAATTAACTAATTAATTGACACACATGACTTTATGAATCATGTTGGGAGAGAAATACTAGAGCAAAAGGGAAAACCCATGGGAGAGATTAATAAAAAATACAGAAAAAAGAAGCGAACACAGCATGTGTTGATTTACATTATATCTCCTTACTTCTTTTTCTGCATGCAGTTGGCATTTTCTGTCCAGTCTATTGGGATTACTTTGGATCACTGAGAAGCACCAAGTCTTTCACAGTTGATATCGCACATCCTTGCTGTTACAGTGCACAATGTATTCTTGGTTCTGCTTGTTTCACTCACCATCAGTTCATGTAAATCTTTCCAGGCCTTTCTAAAATCAGCTTGTTCATCATTTTTATAGAACCATAATATTCCATTAGCTTCATATACCACAACTTGTTCACCATTCCCGAGTTGATGGAAGTCCTTGCTACCACAAAAAGAGCTGCTACAAACACTCTTGAGTCCTTTTCCCTCCTTATGATCCCTAGGTCAAAGGGCTGAATAATAATTTCTGTTGTTCTTAAAGCTTAAAACTGCACTAGGATTTTTGGGACACACCCTGTGTGTCTTATCTCGATCGATATCTCTGATCCAAGTATTTTATCATCTGTGAGTTTCAGTCCCATATCACCAATGGACCTTTCAAAGTGGATGTCCCAGAGATATCTCAAAATTCACCTGTTCCCAAGACTAAACTCATTATCATCCCCACTTGTTCCCTCCCTCGCCTCATCCTGCTTCCAAACTTCTCTTTCAGGTGTTGACAATCAACTTCATAAGCTTGATCATTATTCTCACTCTTCTTCACCCCACATAACCAATCAGTTGTCAACTATTGCCATTTCTCCCCTCATAAAACTTTTAATTCTTACACTCCTCACTTGGACTCCTTCTGAATGTCCAGACTTTGTCACCATGCCTTAGCTGCCTTCTCAAGGTGCTCCACCCTTTTAGTCCCCTCCTTTCATTGGTGACTTTCCCCCAGAATCTCCATTTTGAAGAAGAATTGTAGCCAATCATTCTTCACTGCTTTCCTAGCTCTATCCCAACTCTCAGGACTTCACCCCCGGGCGCTCATGCAGGAATCCTCCTCCCATCCCTTTATCAGCCTTCTTCCCCTATTAGAATGTAAGCTCCCTGAGGACTGAGATGGCCTTCCTTCTTGTTTGTATTTATATTCCCAATTCCCAGGACAGCGCCAGGTACTTAGGAAGCACTAAATAAATGCTTGTTTAATTGACTTGATTGCTCTACACTCAAAGTTACCACCTAAGCTCAGGGCCTCTGCATTTCTTAGATTCCAAGTTTCTCCTCATTCCAATCTACCCTCAAGTGAAGATTATTACTATTTTTTTTTTTTTTTACTGATCTCCTCAGTGCACAGTGCCTGGCACATAGAAGGTACTTTATAAATGGTTGCCAAAAAACCAAAACAAAACAAAATAGGCTATAACTATTAGTCAGGGGAGGAGGAAGGGAGTTATCTAGCCTGTCAGTAGACTGTAGGGAAAATTGCTTTCTTAATTTTCCCAGTTGTCATCTAAACCAGGGCTTCTTAAAGTTTCGCCACTTACGAACCCTTTTTTGCCTGAGAAATTTTTCATGACCAATATTGGTATGTAAAAATAGGTATACACATCTATTGTACTCAACATATACTTTAACATATATCAGACTACCTAGGGGAGGGGGTGGGGGGAAAGAGGGTAAAAGTTGGAACAGAAACTTTTGCAAGGGTCAATGTTGAAAAATTACCCATGCATATGTCTTGTAAATAAAAAGCTATAATAAAATTTTTAAATAAATAAATTGAATGCTTATCTGGAAAAAAATAGGTATAAACCCATTTACTGATGATAAATCATAATTCCACAACCCCCATTTTCAATTACATGACTCAATATGAGGTCTCAAGACATTTTAAGTAGGAGCCCAAGGCCTAACTGAGACTGTATGATCAACGGGAGGATGATGGCTTTCATCCCAGGAGGGGAGAGTGATAAGCCCTTATCTTCAACATTCTCCAATTCCATCTGCTGTACAAGCTCCCAAGTTCCCCGAGCACTCACAGCAGTTGCACAGAAGTCACTGAGAAAATGGCCTCCCCCACTATATACCTATTCTGACATCCAGATTACCTTTTGGCAGTCAGTGACAGGTAAGAGGCTTGGCTCCTCCATGCCTTCCCAGCCCTTTACGTTCTGGATTGGTAGTCATGAAAGGACTGTCACAGATCCTGCATCTCATTCCATTATCTTTCCCCTCAAACATACCCTTCTCCCAAACTGCCCTAATATCTTCCAGGTCATCCAGAATTACAACCTCAGTGTTGTCCTCCCTCTCCGCCCCCACTTGTTCACTTACTTTTCAAATCTTGTCTTTTCTGCCTTCACATCTGTCCCCACTTCTCAATCATCCTCATCACCTCTCACCTGGTATATCATAACAGGCTTCTTATTGGCCTCCTTGCCTCAAGACTCCCTCTCTACAATCTAACCTCCACCAGTGATTTTTCCTAAAGTACAGTTTTGAACATGTCACCCTACTTATTTGAACACCAGTGACTCTCTTGACTCTAGCATCAAATATTCTTCTTCTCATCTATTTAAAACCTCTATTTTATAATATAGTTATTAGTAAAATTGTGTAGGTATATACTTTATAAGTATAGACATATTGGGGGGGGGTGCATGCTCAAAAAAGTTTGGACACCATTCATCTATGCAGTAGAAGGGCAATGTTAAAACATCTTCCTCATCTAAAGCCTGCTTAATATAAGAGGCAGCTAGTTGCTCAGTGGATAGGGTGCCAGCCTGTCAGAAAGACCCCAAGTTTAAAAGCAGCCTCGGACACTTACTAGCTGGATGATTCTGAAAAAGTTAATCTTGTTTACCTTAATGCATTGGAGAAGGAAATGACAAGTCTATTTGCCAAGAAAACCCCATTGACAGTAATGGTCCATCTCCCATCTTACAAAGCTCCCCAAGGGTACGAACTACATTTAATATCTTAAAAAAAAAAAAAAGGCTGGACATAGCTGGACTTTAATAAATGCTTATTGAGTTGAATAGATTTGCATGAACTATAGATGAATTTATATGTTTCTCCAATAGGTAGATATTTGTATATTTCCAATAAATGTGAAAGTCTAGTGATGCTGTTTTGTTATTCACAGGTTAAATGCAATCATAGGTCAAGAAGATTCAAGTGTAATATTGGTGTCATCTGTAGGAATGAAGTCTTCTTTTTTTTAATTAACACATTTTATTTGAATGGCCATGAACAACATAGACAAAGAGAGAAACAAGGAAAATGAATGAAGCATAAACATGGAATGGATGCATATACTTGGCTGGAATACTGTTTTTCGAATGTATACATTCATCAAAACACTTTAGATAGGAAATTTTTTAGCCCATTCAAACGTTCTTTTCCTCACTAATTAGTTTCCGAGGATTACTAAAGTGTATGAAGAACAAAAATGCAAAATGGAACTGCATGATGTCACAAATTTTAGACCAGAAGTGCCCAGTCAATTTCTTGAAGACTGACCACTGAGCAAGCCAATGGTCACCTAGCTTAAGGAAAACAAAGCCCAGGCAAGACATCAAAGCCAGGCTGATGTATATGGCAGAGACAGAATCTCCATACTGGCAATGCAAGTTTATGGCACTCCACACAGCAGCAAGAATATGACATGCTAGGGCTATATCAAATCCAAAACGGTGGAACAGGGTAAAGCAGTAACTGGCTAGGGATGTACATTCAATACAAAAGAATGACCAGGGCTGCCAACCATTCTTTAGGTAGTGGCACCAGACAACTGGCCAAGCGAAAATGGGCAAGGTAAACCACTGGTCTAGAACAGCAGAGTAGTGAGTCTGGGTCCAGATACGTACCCATTGAACAGGACCATACA
Source organism: Sminthopsis crassicaudata (assembly GCF_048593235.1). Classification (NCBI taxonomy): domain Eukaryota; kingdom Metazoa; phylum Chordata; class Mammalia; order Dasyuromorphia; family Dasyuridae; genus Sminthopsis; species Sminthopsis crassicaudata. The sequence continues at coordinate 72,988,773 of NC_133623.1, read as the reverse complement.
GCAGGGCCATGCCAGCAAAGACATCTTTCAGATAACGGACCTGTCTTATATTTTCATCATTTCCTACAAATCTCTTATTTTTTTTCAGCCAGTACCATCCCAACAGCAAATAACCCAGGTTAATGACAGAATTGAAAGGCATAGCAAGAAAGGTGGGAAAGGACTGAACTGGAACTTCTGCATAATATTCATAGCCAACTTCAGTGAAGACACCATCGAAGAACCCCATGTAGACAGTGGCAGTGCATAAGCAGGCTGTAAGCAGCACGTGAATCAAGGCCTGGTAAGACTCTCGCTTCATCTGTAATGACAATCAGTGCATATCCTTATTAGAATCCAATGAAAACCTTTGTTAATTCTTTCCAAATTAAAATCAAGGGTCTGTTATAAAATGTTACCCCTACCATTAAATCTGCAAGAAAAAGACTTTAATAAACAGAACCTTCTGAGTGTTCTCAAGAACAGAAACTATGAGAGTGAAAACTTCCTCCCCCTTTTCAGGTTCTTACTTCAAGTTTGTATGATCAAAACAGGATCAAGCATCTGTCCACACTGTGCCTTAGTAAGCCCTCACTTTTTCATAAAAGAAAAAAAAAATCAAAAGTCAAACAAACTCTATAGAAGACATTTAAGTTTCATTTGTTGTTTTTTCTCTGAGGATTTCCAGCCTTTACTTTTGTAGAAGTTTTATCAGGTTCTTTTCTATGACTCTTCCTTCCTCCCTCCCTCTTTCTCTCCTTCCTTCCTCCCTCCCTCCTTTCTTTTCTTCCTTCCTTTTTTTTTTTTTTTTTTTTCTTTTGGCCTCCATTAAGCTCATGATCTTATTTTCCTATGGAAGACTTTAATCTTTTCTACTTATCTGTTCCACTGCTTAATTAGATAGGTGGGTGAATAGATAGAGATATAGATAGATATAAAGATGATAGATAATGAAACACACATATGTGTGTATCACTAATATTTTTGGCAAATGCAAGCCCAGGAAAGTCCAAACTTCAAGTTTCTTCCTTCAAATACACCCAAGGTAAGGCAGTCCCTAATTTACAAGCGAGTTATATTTTTTATGTTGTATAAAATTGGGAGTTCCTTTTCTCATGGAAACGGTATTATAAATAGCTTTCAAGCACCCAGGCAGCCCACAAAAGCTTATTAACCCATAATGCTGCTGAATTATAGTAGTAGCTTAAATCCTGGGTCTTAGGAGGAAGGATCTTTTCTGATCAGGCCTAACCACAGTGAAAATTTTTAAATATTTATACTCTTTTCCTCAGCCTGCTATCCATTGTCATCTGAATGTCCTACGTCCAAGGTTAGAGCATCCCACTCAGACTGACTTTCCTTCACAAATTATTCTAAACTTCAAAATCATCTTCCTTCCCCACCCCCATCAACATTTCTATTTCTTCAATGTGAATATATCATCTCATAAGTCATTAACTGAATATCTAATTTCAGGCAAAAAAACCCAAACAAGTGGGAAAAAATTCAGGCACTGAGGGCATGATGAAAAGATATATTCTGGGGGGCTATAGCCCTAAACAAGTGAACCCCCATCTAGGCGCCACTCCCTAGAGTCAAATCCTCTGATGTAGTTCTGTTTTTCAAAACTCACAAAACTCAAAATGGTTGGGGAGCTCAGACTCCCTCCTCAGGATTAAAGAGATCAATTTAGTTCTGACCAGGATGACCTGTGCCCATCATGGACACATAGCGAAATTTAGTTTACTCCTTTGCAGCAAACACCCGACGACTATGGGGAGAGCTCGTTGCTTAAGCAGTTTCCTGTACGTAAAAGCAGCAACTAGACCATGTGAGAGAAGCCGAGACTTCAGTGTATATGCAGCCAAAATATATAAATCAGAATAAAATAAATATCAGGCTACTGTCTGGCTAATGGATGAAAATGTCTGTGTGTACATTGGTCTCCTAACATTCTACAAAGCAAACACTGACACGTTATCAAGAGGAATAGCTGTGAGCCTAGGAAGCTTTTAGACAGCCTTTCCTTTATCCTGGCTCCTCAAGTATATTAACCACAAAACCAAAGCAAGAAAAGCTTGTTTGCTTCATGACAACTGGTTGTCCTCCACCCCCACCCCCCTTTCAGGCTATAAATAGTTTTGGTATTGTCACTGGAGAACAGAACAGGAAACACAAGCCTATATTTCCTGGACAAAATTCTTAAAAGGTAACATTAGAAATTCCTTAATATGTCATTGGCTTAGTCCAGGAAAAGGACAGGTAATTTGTGGGTAAAAATGAAAAAAATTTGTTGGAAGCGCCGCTCGAAAACTGAGAGACCACAGTATAAAAAAAGGCCAAGTTCTGCTCCCAGGGCTAAGAGAAAGCACCATGCTGAAGCTTCACCACTGAAAAGAGCATTTCTTCCAAACTACTTCACTTACCCAGGATTCATTTAGTAACTGCGACCATACAGACTATTGTATGAACAGCCTCTGCTCAGCCAGAAGGATACCAAACACTTTACTTAAAGGAAAGTCTCTTGGAATTAGGGTGAATAAGCAGCCAAATGAGCAGGAGTGAAAGCCCAGTATCCTGGCAGCTGACAAAGGGGGAAGAACCTGAAAAATCCCCCCAGAAGCCCAGAGCCTTAGCAGCGTGCGGGCGTCGCTGTTTGACACTGTTATCTAATAGCACCAGCCACAAAGGTCCCCAGCCTTAGAAGTCAGAAGACAGCTTCTGCCACTGGTGGGATCTGGGACAAGTCCCTTGGACTTTCGGGGTCTGTTTCCTTATGTTTTTTAAAATCTATTGAGGAAACAATTCTTTCCCTCAAAAGACCTTATTTTCTAACAAAGGAAGTATTATGCTCAGGTAGCACATTGATATTAGCATATCCAATAGAATCTTGAAGAAAACTAGAGATTGCATGAGGAAGAATATTCTATGCATGAAAGACAACAAGACTAATATGGGAGATCAAGGAAGCTGGTGCACCTCAATCATATGGTCCAAGAAGGAGGGAAATGTGGAATAAAACTAGAACGACTGAAAGGGACCATTGGGAAGAACTTCAAGTGCCAGTGAAATTTGTATTTGATCCTGGGGGTTTCTAGTATTTACTGAGTTGAGAAGGGAATGGAGTTATTGTGAAACAGACCTGCATTTTAGGAAAATGACATTGGCTGTGGGGAGGATGGATTGAAGTGCAGAGATATTTGAGGCAGGATACCCGATTAGGCACTTTAATTAATTTTTTTTTTAATTATGGAATCAAATTTTAAAAATCTATTGAGGGCTTTCATATTTTAAAACTTATTTATCTTATTTTGAACTTAAGAAATAAAATGAGTATTTCCATAATAAAGTGGGATAGAAAAAAAGGGGGATTGTATCTGAAATTGCATAGCCATTATGTACAACTTGCTATTCCTTTCAACTATTCAGATTTTTCATGTGACTTTTTCCCTTCCCCCACCCCAAAATTTGAGAGGGTCTCTGTGTGTTTATATATACATATACATGCCTGTGTACATACATACACATGCATATATATACAGATATATGGTATTTCTTTTTCTGGATTCAAATATGTCTTCACTGTTACTTTGAGTATTTATAATGGACTGACTGGATTGCTCAAAGTGGTTCTTAAAACAATACTGCTATTACTGTATACAGTATTCTCTCGATTCTGCTCACTTCACTTTTCATTATTTCATGGAGATCACTCCATGCTTTTCTAAAATAATTGAGCTCATCATTTCTTAAAATAATATTCCATCATGAACATATATCATACTTATGTTTAATAATTCACCAATTGATGGGCATCCCAGGAATTTCCAGTTCTTTGTCACCACAAAGAGAACTGCTATAAATATTTTAGAACATGTAAGTTCTTTTCCATTTTCCCTAGTCATCTTGGAAAACAGACCAAATAGCGGTATTGCTGAGTGAAATACTACATCTACTACGCTTTACTTAAAGGAAAGTCTCTTGGATTTAGGCAGGACAATTAGGGAAACTGAGGCAGGACACTAAAAGGGAACTGTGGCACAACAGTACTAGCTAAGGAAACTGCCTACACTAGTAGGCCATTTGGTAAATCTTTGGGCATAATTCCAAGTCTCTCTCCAAAAATGACTGGATCAGCTCACAGACCCTCCAACAACGAATTAAAAGTCTCAGTTTTCCCATATCCCCTCCAACATTTATCATCTTCCCCTTTCTATCATTTTAGGGTGATAGGTATAAAATATCTCAAGGTTGTTTTAATTTGCATTTCTCTAATCAATAATGATTTGAGCATTTTTACGTGACTATAAATAAATTGTTCTGATTTCTTTATTGAAAAGCTGCCAGTTCATTTCTTTTGGCCATTTATCAATTGGAGAATGTCTTGAATTCTTATAGAGTTGACAAAGCTCTCTATATATTTGAGATATGAGACCTTTATCTGGAACTGTCTATATAACATTTCCCTCCCAGTTTTCTGCTTTTCTCTTGTTCCTGCCTACACTTATTTGTACAAAACGTTTTTAATGTGAACAAAATTTTCCATTTTGTATCTTCCAACACTTTCTATCTCTTGTTCATAAATTGTTCACCTATCCATAAGTCTGACACGTAATATTTTCCACATTATTTGAATGTTCTTATATCTCCTTTTATGTTTTTTGTTCAGGCAATTGGGGTTAAGTGACTTGCCCAGGGTCACACAGCTAGGAAGTGTTAAGTGTCTTGAGACCATATTTGAACTCAGATTTGAAGTCTTTCTGATTTCAGGGCTGGCGGTCTATCCATTGCACCACCTAGATGCCCCATATCTCCCTTTATCTATTTTGACCTTGTCTTGGTAAAATGATATAAGATATTGGTTTATTCCCAATTTCTGCCAGACTGCTTTCCAGCTTTTCCAACAATTTTTACCAAATAATGAATTCTTATCCCCAAAACTGAAATCTTTAGATTTGCCAAACACTGGCATTTGGTGCTCTAGGCTGTATATCTTTTCTATACCACTGATCTACCTTCTTATTCCTTAACTAGTATTGTTGTGCCACAGTTCCCTTTTATTGTCCTGCCTCAGTTTCCCTAAATTGTCCTGCCTCCGCTTCCCTGAGTTGTTCTCTCAGTTTCCCTGGTTGCAATCCTCCTTTTCTAAAGCCCATTAGAACTGAAATAATCAGGGCTGTGGAGATCTGACATTCCAGAAGATAAGATGTCCTATCTCAGATACCTAATTAGCCTTGTTTATACCTCTAAGTCCAGACTTTCGAGATCTAAGCTGGACACCTCCTTAACCTCCTAGTTTGTTAGAATTTATGGTCCTACCCCCCCCCAACCTGTCAGACCCTGATTGATGGTCCCTGCCTAGAGATTCCCCACTCACCAAAGTTTGGACTCACCCCCTGCCTTTGTTTAGCTACCTAAACTAAGAGCTATAAATATGTCATTGAGAACTCACATTGGATGCTGAGTGCTTTGGGCAACAATGCCCCCAGCACAATCTCTACCTCTCAGAAATCCAAATAAAATATTAAAAATTGTCTAATCTCTCTCTTGCCTCAGTTTCTCCAGCATTACAGTACCAAGTGGTTTTGATAATTGCTGCCTTATAATATCGTTTAAGATCTGTTTTGCCATACATCCTTCCTTTACATTTTCCCTCTTATTTTTTTTTTAATATCCTTGACCTTTTGATCTTTCAAATAAATTTTGTTATTTTTTTCTAGCTCCGTAAAATAATTTTTTGACAGTTTCCTCATCTTTAAAATGAGATCCTTGGATTGTATTCTGTCTAAAGTGTCTCCCAGCTCTATCAGTCTATTGGTTCAGAATTATGGTTCTCAGTTTAGCTCCTTTCCATGCATGCTGCTAGCAGTAAAATGGGCAGTTATCAGAGGAAATAGAGAACCTGGCCTGGAGGCAGGAAGACCTGAATTCAAATATGATTTCAGATACTTACTGGCTCAGTGGCCCTGGGGAAGTCACTTAACCCCATATGCCTCACTTTCTTCATCAATAAAATGAGCTGGAGAAGGAAATGGCAAACCACTCCAGTATCTTTGCTGAGAAAACCTCAAATAGGGTCACAAAAAGTTGGACATGATTGAAATCACTAAACAATAGCAGTAAAATATCTTAGAAAAACCTTCAAAGGGCCATTTGTGAGGTTGCATGTTGTCCTGTCCCTCTCTTACTATGACTAAGGCACTACAGAAGGGAAACCACAGCCCAGAAGACAGTGATGGACCAATTCTTGGGGAAGATGGAAGGAGAAAATGAAAATGGCCCCTCAGTTTCCCGCCACTCCTGTTTGTCACTGCTTTTATACACACACATACACACCCCTAAATGCCTTCAGCAGAGCTGTATCAGCTTTGGGGTGGAGGGAGAGTTCTAAAATAAACTCCAGGCTGGGATTCTGAAAATATTTTGCCACATATATGAAGGTTATGGAATATTATTGCTCTGTAAGTAATGACCAGCAGGAGGAATACAGAGAGGCTTGGAGAGACTTACATCAATTGATGCTGAGTGAAATGAGCAGAACCAGAAGATCACTGTACACTTCAACAACAATACTGTATGAGGATGCATTCTGATGGAAGTGGATATCTTCAACATAAAGAAGAGCCAACTCACTTCCAGTTCATCAATGATGGACAGAAACAACTACACCCAGAGAAGGAACACTGGGAAGCGAATGTAAATTGTTAGCACTACTGTCTATCTACCCAGGTTACTTATACCTTCGGAAGCTAATAATTAATGTGCAACAAGAAAATGGTATTTATACACATATATTGTATCTAGGTTATATTGTAACACATGTAAAATGTATGGGGTTACCTGCCATCGGGGGGAGGGAGTGGAGGGAGGGAGGGGATAATTTGGAAAAATGAATAAAAAAAAGAAAAAAAAAAAAAAAGAAAAATATTTTGCCACAGACACATATTCATTGTAGTTAGGATCCAGTTACTATCAGTATAATAGTATTTTTCAGATATGTTATTTTAAAGAGACTGTTGTGGCAACCTGATATTCTTTTGTTGAAATGTCTTCCACATTCTAAACAACTTATTTACAAAAACTTTCAAAACGCAACTTTTTGTAAGCCAAGGACTGACTGTACTTTAAGGAGCTAGGAAAATATGCCATATTTTAGAAATATTTCTATTCAAAATGGCTTAAATAAAAATTTTTGGGTAAGCTTCAAAGAAGTAAGGTCATTTTCTCTTCAAAAGAGAAATAAAGAGGCACCTCATCCCCTTCTTTGCAAAGGTGGAAGATTAAGAGTAGGAAATATAGCTTCCCAAATGACTTGTTCTATGTGTTAGTTTTGCTAAACTTTTCCCCTCTCCTTTTTATTCTTTCTTTATAAGAAAGGCTTCTCTGGGAGGGATATACTGGGAAATACCAGTGATGTAAAAACAAAAGATACTAATAAAAAGGTAAACAAAGAACAGAAAAGAAATTGGTTTTAATTATCTGTGAAATATGTATTATTCAGGGGATTGCTTAGAATTGTCATCCAGAGCCATGACTAGTCATCCTGATCTATATCTTGCTACTGGACCCGGATGGCTCTGGAAGAGAACGTGGTGACTCTGCATAGCCCTGCCTCACTTACAATCCAATTGGATGGCATGTCTCAGCATCACCTCCCTAATGTTGTGGTCCTCTTCTAGAACGAAGGACAAACCACCACCACCTAAAATTGTCAGAAATTCAGTAGTTCTTCAATATCTTTTCCTTCTGAATCCTCATCATGCTGTTTCTGTTTCTTATGACATTCACCATATTCTGCTTTGAACTCTAAATATTTGTGTCTTTTCCCCTCTCCCTATAAGCTCCCTGAGGGCAGAGATTGGGTCTTTCTCATTTTTGTGTCCTCTGAAACATCTCACAGAAGAGCTTTCTCCATGGAGGTACTCAATAAAAAGTTGTCATGCTGAATGGAATGAATGGGGTATTGCTCCATTATATATATATAATGGTGATAAAAAGCAGCATGATAAGAGTGGAAAGAGCACTGGGCTGGGATTCAGGAAAGACTAGACTGTAACACTTACCAGCCAGAGTAATAACAGCCAAGGCACTCAAGTTCTCTAAGCCTCAGTTTACTAATCTAGAAAAAATGGAACTCATGCTAATCCCCTACCTTGTGGGGCTGTAAGATCAAATAAGATAAATAAATAGAAAATATCTTGGAAATGTTCAAATACTTTATCAATTGTGATTATTTATCATTATCATTATTATTCTATGAGAGATAGCTATGGCCTTAAGATGGGAATACCTCCCTCACAGGTTTGTTGTGAGGATCAAATGAGGAAACATACATTAAAACATTTACAAAGCTCAGAGTGCTGACTCTGTGCTAGCTTGCATTAATATCATGAGAGACAGCACGCTGGCCTTGAAGCCAGGGGATCTAGCCCAGTGCCACTTCTGGGACATCGTGGCTGTGGGACCCTGGCCAAGTCACTTAACCTTTCATTGCTCTTCCGAAGCTAGAAGAGAATGGAATTGAATCCATAAGAAAATCTGTGGAAAAATAGTTTGGCTTCAACTAAAGTTGAAGGTATTTACAAATCCGTATTTACTTTCATGTTTTAGTGATAATGCATGGTAAACACTTGTTTCAAGGATTCAAGATTTTTCTAGGCCTCAATCATTAGTGTCATTATCAAGGATTACCAGGGGTGGGGAACATTTTTACTGCCAAGGGCCATTTGGATATTCACAACATTATTCCTGGGCCCTACAAAAGGATCACCTCATAGAACTCAAGCAGTGGGAGGTTGCACTATTTAGCTTTAGCCCATCATCACCTGCAGTTGAATGGAAATAATTTCTCTAGCAGTACAATCCCCACTGAGGTTCCCCACTCCTGCTACAGAGGATGAAGAAGACAGGACTGAGTAGGTACTGACCCTATAAGTTAGGCTCTTAAATCCCTGAAGAAAGGTGGTTTTCTTGTCAGTTGCCTCTTTCCCCTAAAAGAAAAAATTACATGAAAGGTTCCAGTAAATCAACTTTCTACAATATTATTGGCTGAGTTTTTAAAACAAGGAGAATCTGAGGTAGACCCAGTTGAGTAGCAATCTTTTCTTTAGTTCTTCCTCAACATATTCAACACAAATGCCCCTTGGGAGAATCGTTTTACATTTCTGCCCTGCCTTTCCTCATCATGTCCCTTGCCAAACACTTTTAGTTCTTCATCGGAGTTTGAAGGAACCTTCCTTTGATGATTTGAGTTCAGTTGAGCATCTAGCCATCTGAAGGAAATTCCTTGCAATTTACTTCAGGGAAATTATGCTCGAGTCTACAGTGAAGACATATCACTTCTACTGAAACGCCCCTTTATTTCAGGTTTTTGGATTTTCTCCCACCTTCACACTTCCCTTCCTGGAGTTTTCTATGCCTAAATAGGTGTCATGAATTCTAGTGTTCTATCTCTTCTGTTTCCTAATTTCCCAGAAGCACTTAGTTTTATATATCCTTCCATTTTAGAAGATGAAGGGACCTTCATCTGAAGATCTAGGTCACACTAAACAGCCCCTAGAACTTCCATGCATAGATGCCTTACAAGGTGAGGATGGTCTTGGAGGCTGAGGATGGAACCAGACTCCTGGGGCAAATCAAGGGAAACCTGAAGTTCTCTGAAAGGGGGGAGGGGTAAGGATAAGATTGAACTTCCCCCTAAATTCCCAATTATTCACTCCCCAAACCAAAGCTTGCCTGCTGGTAAATGAAGCTTCCTGAGATACAGCTGAGAGCTGAGCTCAGCCAGGTCTTTTGTTGCCTCCTGTGCTGCTGAAGTAATCAAATGGGGCAACCTAGGATCCTAGGTGCAAGGAGAAAGAGAAACGTGAGAGAAAAGCTTGAATTTGGTAACTGTTGATTATGGCAGACTTGGGGGGGAGGGGAGGTAATAGAATCTGGATTACTGGATGGTGGCTTTAGAGGAATCAAGGGATCTCAGGGAACCTAATTCAACTCCCACATTTTCCACAAACACCAACCAGGAGTCAAAATTACTGAGTGCTAATTTGCAAGGCACGTGGCGTCTCCGAAAGCAGATATCGGCCTCCACTACCGTGTGGGATCTGCTAAGGCTTCTGAAAAGCCCAGCCTCCACCGGCTCACACTACCACAGCCCTAGCTTACTCATGCCCACTCTTCTCCCAGGGGCCCCGGGAATGTCCCAAAGGCCTGGTGGGCCTCAGTCTTCATAATCCATTCTTCACCCAGCAGCCAAAACAGTCTTTTCTAAGACTTTTACTTCGGTGCTCAAAGTCCCTCACCTCCCTACCGGCTTTCCCCAAACCTTTGCCTCATCCCGACCTCCCCGAGTTAGGGGAGACTTCCTGAGTGCATACAGGGCGCTTCGCGATCCCTTTTCTCCTGGGGACTGAGGCGCCCCGGAGAGCGAAAGAGAGCCGGACGCCAAGCCTGGGCTGGGGGGTACGGAGGGAAAGTACCTCAGGCGATCGGCCAGGCCCTAGCTGACGGGGCGGGGCCAAGCCCAGCTGGGGGTGGCTCTATCTAAGGGGTAGCCCGCGGACTTCACTTAACTGAAGAGGGCTTACGTCAATGGGCTGCCAAGCTAGCTCTGGCCTACAGTTAACGGAAGGAGGAGGAGGCGGTTACCTCCGGCGGCCCGCAGCCACCAGACAATGGGGCGGGGCTTCCGCCCGGCTTCCGTCGAGACCGGGCTTCCGTGGGTCCGTGGGCGGGCTTCACATAATTTAGGGAAGATTACGTCAGTCAATTAGCTGACTGCAGCTAACTGGAGGGGGGGGGGGGAATTTTTCCGGGGGTTGCTAAGCGATGGGGCAGGGTTTAGCGGCTGGGCTCCGGTTAATAAGGAAGAGGGGCCGGTTCCCGGGTCTCGTAGTTAACCCGGGAGGAGGACGATGATCGCTGCAGCCCGGAAGGCGGGCTGGCCTCACCCCAAGATCGAGGGCGGCCTCCTCTGGTCTAGCTCTGCGTGGGCCTGGAAGCCGAGGAGGCCCAAGCTTATCTCTGGCGGGCTCCGGCTTTGGGGGCCCGCGGTGGGCGGGGCTCACTGCAGCTATAGGGGGGAGGGAGGCAGGAGAAAGAGGGGGCGGTAGCTTTCGTATCCCCTCTTTTCTCTTATGCTTAACTTTTACACACCTGTCCAAGAGGAGGCGAAGCCTCAGGAAGGGCAGCCAAGCAATTCTTCGGCGCCCACCTGACCCACCGTCCTCATCAAATGCGGTTCGAATTCGAAAATTATCTTGCGGCTGTCTTACACGCCTGCGCACAGCCAGGTGTGGGGGGGAAACACTGTTGCTAGGCAAAGTTGGCAAGGGGGGGAAAGGTTGTTGCTAAGGGAAGAAAAAATGGCGTCTGCGGCTGAAGGAGAATGGGGATTCGCCGAATCGCTTGTGAAGAGAAATTCTGCAGAAAGCTCCCATTTCACTCAGCCCCGCCCCCAAGCACGAAGGAGAGGGAGCATCCTCGGACCTAGACTGCGTCCTCCTCCTTGTAGCCCTCCCCATGCACCAACATCCGGGGCCCACGCCGCCATTTTTGTTCCGGGGAAGGGAAGGGTTTTAGAGAAGATGGCGGCTAGCTACTTACGTCCCTCCCCATTCTTATACCTTCTCCCTCCCCAGTTAATTGACCGCAAGAATTCAGCTAATTCTCATGCCGTCATATAGAAGTAAATGGCCCCGACCTTCACTACTGGGGCTCGTAATAAAATGGCAGATGAATGGAGGGGGCGGGAAAGAAGAGAATGGACAGGGCTCCGAGACCACCATTTTCTTCCCTAAAAGGGGAAATGTAGGTTTTCTAAGGCGTGGCTGGGAGAAGAGGAGTGGCGGGAAGGGAGGAGTAACGGTTGCGCACCCTTAAGCAGCCCCAATCTTTGTGGCAGCAGAAAAAGGCGGGGGTATAAGGGGAGGCCGGCCCTCGGGAGTGGCCAAAATGGCGACTCCCTATTGAGAGGCGTGAGAAGTAGCCAATAAGCCGGCCTCCTTCCGGTCTCCGCCAGGTCTCCTCTTTGGGAAATGGGCTCTGTCGCCGAAGTCTAGCGCAAGGACGGGCGTCGTGGCGTCCGCCTCGGCCATTTTCAGCTGCAGTGGAACTATGATGCTCCGCATGGGCAGCTAGTCGCCATCTTTGTTTTGAAGAGCTAAAATGGCGGCTCCCAGGCAACCGAGACTACATCGTATCAAATTGCAGCCCTTTTTTTTCGGCTCCACCCGCCCCCGCCTCTGAATTTGAGTTTAAAATAACGAAGGCCCTCTAAATGTAGAGGTAGTGACACTATGTCTCATTCGCATGCCCGACTCCCTCAGGAGCAGACTTGGTAATTGCATCTAGGGATGCCACATTCTGGTACTTGCACCAGCGCAGCCATGTTTGTTTTCAAAAGAACCCACAACACGCCCGCTTCCCTTCCCCAAAACTTGACCACCCTCATCCGGTTATTTCTACTGCAGCCATGTTTGTTTTGAGGAGCGGAAAAAAAAAATATGGCAGCTCCCAGTTACAAGGCATGACTTCAAATTCGCTTTGCGTTTGGCACTGAACTAACATTGTTTCCAAATAGCTTCCTCAACGGCTAGCGTTTTTTAGCACATTGTATAAGCGGACTGCCCGAGTCAAGATCTGTAGCTAAACTTTTCTACTAGTCTGCATCCAGATATTCCAGAGAGCATCCACCACCCCCCCACGCCGCCAATCGCCATCTTTTTAGTGTTGATGGAGAAAAACTACTTGTCACCATGGGGGAGAGGGGAGGGGCTAAAATGGCGGCTCCCAGGGAGGAAGCATGAAACCCCGCAGGATGACATGGGTCCAAAGGCGCCCAAAGGGAAGGAGCGGACGAAAGAAAGCTAACTAGCTACGGAAAGTCCGTGGTTTAATTGCCCAAAGATTTAGGGTTGGCCGGGCCCTTTAAGGGCCCTAGCAGGGAGGGCGGAACGAGGGCGGGAAGAGTGACGTTCCCCAAGCTCCGCCCTCTCGACCAGCCGCCGTCGCCATGTTTAGTTGTTACTTCTGTACTCAAGATGGCGGCTCCCAGGGAGGAGGCATGAGCGCCTTGAGTCTACTGCTTTCTGTGCCGTACAGCTGCTACCTTCGGGCTTAACTTCAGCGCTCTGCAGGGCGCAGTGAGCGGAGCAGGGGGTTCTCGCGGAGGAGGACGCGGCATTGCCGTTGTCTTTCTTTTGCTTTGCTGCTGGGGAAACTGAGCCGGGAGGAGAGCGGGGGGAAAGGAGGAGCCGGTCCCAAGATGGCGGCTCCCAGGGCAGCGGCGGCGGCCTGAGCTGCAGGGCTGGGCTGGGCTACGCTAGGGGTGCCAAGCGGAGGCTTCAGGCTCCGCGCGCACTCGGGTCAGAGGGTACGGAGAGCTCGTGGCTGCCCCTGCGGCTGCCTTCAGGCTTAGGTCAGAGCTGTAGCGTGGGCGGTTGCGTCAGGTAGAGCGAAGCGGGCGCGGGGCCGGCAGCCAGGGGAACCGTTTCAAGATGGCGGCTCCCAGCAGCGCGCTCTGAGCGTCAGAGGCGCCTGCGGGAGCTGAGCTCTGCGTGTCCTGTTGGCTGCAGCGCCCGCCCGGGGAGCCGATCAGCCAGTGCAGCTCAGGGGGAAGCGGGCGGGCTTTCGGGGCTCGGCCATTTCCGGCGGAGGAGGGCTCAGCCCGAGGAAGGGAGGCGAGAGCGCGGCTGCACAAGATGGCGGCTCCCAGGGCTGGCCTGTGAGGCGGAGTCGCCGGCCGGGCCACTGGGGCCTCAGAGCCGAGGCGGACGCGCTCTCCGGGGGCTGAGGCTATTGCTGCCGCCATCGCTACTGCTATTGCTGCCGCTATTATTGCTGAGGGCGTCGTGGCTGCTGGGAGAACGCGGAGTCGGGCTTGAGTACTGGGGGGTGAGTAAGATGGCGGCCTCCATAGAGGCGGCTGTTGCCGTGTGAGTGCTTTCGCTGGACAGCCAGCGTTTCTTCTCGGAGCTCCTAGCTCCGCGGCGCCTGCCGGACTGAGACTGCTAACTTTTTCACTGCCTCAGGCCGACTCCAGCAGCCCACCCTTTCCCCTCTGTTGTGCCTGCCCCTGCCCCGGGCCATGGCTTCGGGCCTGCAGCAGGCGGTCGCCTCCGCCTCTGCCGCCTCCGCCTCGTCTTCCTCTGCTGCCGCCGCTTCGGCAGCGGCCGGCAGCTCAGTGGCTCAGCTCCTGCAGCCGCGCTGGAAGCGAGTGGTGGGCTGGTCGGGACCCGTGCCTCGACCCCGCCACGGTCACCGCGCCGTGGCCATCAAGGAGCTCATCGTGGTGTTTGGTGGCGGCAACGAGGGTATCGTGGACGAGTTGCACGTGTATAATACGGGTGAGTGCACCCTGAGGCTGGGGGAAGGCAGGGTGGTGGGATAGCGGGGCCGGGCTATCCGGCTGCCGCTGCCGCTGCTGCCGAGCACCCGGCTTCCTTCCCGCTCCCGCCCCCTCCTTCCCTCCGCCTTAACCCTGTCCTTCCCCGATAGGAGAGAGTGCGCCTGGGCTGCGGGAAGGGCGGGGGGCGGCGGGAGCCGGTACGGGCGGCGGGGCTGGCGGGGACGCTATGCCCCGGGAGCACGGGGGTGGGGTGGGGGGGCCGAGGGCAGGGGGGGGGCGGGGGAGAAGGTGAGCGCGGGCGGGAAGCAGATGCTTTGCTTTTCCCGCCTCTGAACTCTTGCTGCTATTGCTGCTGCTGATGCTGCCGCTATTGCTGCTGCTGTTGCTGCTGCTCCCGCCGCCGCCGCCCCCGCCTCCTTTCGTCTCTGTTTAGCCTACCTTCCTTAGGGACTAGTGACAGCCCCCCCCCCCCCCTTTGGGCCCTATTGCACCCGGGGCGGCAGGGGGTGCCGAGCAATGGCGTTGGCCAGCGGCAAACAGCCGGAGCCGGAGCCGGAGCTCCTGGCTACTTTTCCCTGAGCTCTCCCTGCTCAGCAGCAGCTTCCCGCGGCCCCCGATTGCGAGGGCTGGCGCTGGCGGGCTGCAGTTGCTGAACTGGAAATCTGTTGCTCCAAAAGTAAAGCTCTGGTTGGTGGGCAGATGTGGTGAGCCGAGTGTATTTGGGCTGTACGGTAAACGGCAGCTCGCCGGGGCGCTGGCTGTCCCGAAAGCGAGCCTCCTACCACTGCAAGCACAAGTCCAGAACAGCGTGGCCGCCCCATTTCTGGCCCTGGCAGCTCCCACAGGCCCCTCTTCGGAACCCCTTTGAGGGTTCAGCAATAGATTTCCATGCTGAGGGGGATCCTCCGCCCTCGGGGGGAGGGAGCAGTCCGGGGTTGTCCTCCCCCCCCCCCCCCCCTCGGCAATGTCTCGATTAGGGCCAGAGCTATTCTGCAATTCCTAAGCCAGGAAGGGTTGACATCAAAGCTTAGGATCAGCTTTCTGTTGCTTAGACGAGTCTAGTAGGAATTCTCTGTTGTGAGAACCCCGTATTAAAAGAGGGATGAAGCTAGGCAGAACACAGGGGGTATAATATGCCGAAGAGCGCTTAGGGAGCGAGGAAGGCTGGTCTCGGCCCCATTTTGGAAAAAAGGACTTCTTCCCATTAATTGACGTGGAATTGGGTTATCATTTTTTTTTAAAGCCTACATAGAAATAACTTTAATACCATGTTCCTTAAGCCCACCTTGTTAATAACAACGTGTAATATGCCAGGCTTGGCAAGAGGTGGCTTTGGGGACATCTTTGAATCTGGGTCTGAGGGGTGCTTTGAGGACAAATCCTCTCCTTCCTTGAACTACCTGACGATGCTCTGTACCCAGCTGCCTTTGCTGCCAATGCACAACTGACTGGCAGGCACTCAAGCGCCCTGTTACTCTGTGCCTGGCATCGCTGCCACAGAGGCTGGCGTCGCTTGGAAGGGGAACTAAGAGAAAGAGGTTTGGAGGTAGACTACTAAGGAGGTAGCCTAGAGGACTGGATTTAGCCGGACTTCTGCCCTGTGACCCTGGGCCAGCCCTCCAACCTCTGCAATCTCACTTTCCTCACGGTTAAATTGACTAACAGCTGTGAACACCTCCCCTAAGCAATGAGATCATGTTTGTTTTTTAATTAAAGCTTCCCCCCCCCCCAAAAAAAAAAAAACCTGCATGGATAATTTTCAACATTCAGCCTTGCAAAACCCCAGTTCCCAATTTTTTCCCTCCCTTCTCCCCACCCCCTCCTAGATTGCAAGTAATCCCATATGAATTTCCACAAATTGAGCTAATGTTTTTGAAGGCCATGTTCTCTCTCTTCTTCCCTGTCCCAATCTCTCTCTCTCTCTAGCTACGGAAGATGCTGTCCAGGTTCTTCTTGCCCCTCTTTAGAGATCAGCTCTCTGGTTTGCATTTAAGTATGTCACTGCCAACTTGCAAGTGGAGATTGCTTAAGTTTTGAGTTCCTCATGGCCAGCATCTCTGCACACTCCCTGGAGAAGGGGACCGGGGGCAGCACAAACCCAGCAGCAATTACAAGGACTAGCGGAGAAAAGTGAGCTAGGAAGAGAACCAGCTTCTCCAGTAGCAGGCCTGCTTCACACAGGACTTGGGGAAATTCTCTTCACATGAGGGCCGCAACATCCTCGCTCTCTTCTAGGAAGTCAGTTCAGTGGCTCATTAAAAGGGCTCCAGAACTAGTAGCCACCCCTTTCTGGGCCTCCTAGGAAGTGCGCTTTTTCATTAACGTCTAAAAACGTGCTTCTGCTGATAAATGTGAGAATACATTTAGGAGAATTGCACATGTTATATTGGATTGCTTGCTGTGGAGGGGCGGGGACGAGAAACATTTGGAACACAAGCGTTTGCAAGGATGTATTTTGAAAAATAAAAAACTTATTTAAAAAGTAAACTAAGAAATTAGAGAGTCACAGTGCAAGAACAACCAAATAATTTTTTGTTCAAAGGAAAAAAGATAAATTAGTGGTGCTTAGCTGGGGTTTTAGGGACTTTGGGGGTTAGATTCAGGCCTTGCCCCTCTGGAAGTTCCAAAGTAAGACCAAAAAATGATCTTTGCTAAGTGTGTAGGACTTCCATTCAGTAGGTTTGCATTATTAACCCCTTTGGGAACCTTAGGGAGTGGGCAGTTGAATGTTAGCTTTTGCTTTTGGTTTTCCTTTCCTTATATTGTGACTTGTTAGGCATCTGATCTAGAATTGCACATATTTAACTTATATTGGATTGCTTTTGCTATCTATGGAAGGAGGAAGTGGAGGAAGGTGGGAGAAAAATTTGGAACACAAAAGTTTTGCAAAGGTGATTGTTTTAAACTATCTGCATAGGGAAAATTTAAAAAAACCCTATTATTATAGGTATCTGATCCCCTCTATTTTTTTTAACATTTTTCCAAATACATGTAAAGATAGTTTTCAACATGCATTTTTGCAAAACTTTGCATTCTAAAGACAGCAAGCAATTTGATACAGGTTAAATATATGCATATGGGCAATCACTTCAAACTTATTTTTCTATTTGTCATATTGTGCAAGAAAAATCAGACCCAAAGTGGGGGGAGCAAACAAAAAGGTGAAAATACTATGTTTGGATGGATTCACATTCAGTTTCTCTAGTTCTGTCTCTGGCTGGCATTTTCCATCCCAAATCTTTTGTAATTCCATCTTTTGAAAAAGATGGACCCTTCCAGAGAAGGGATTTCTAGTTCTTGTGAGAACTAACCATGCTGGGCTAGTCCTAAGGAAATTGGAGAATTCATATGATAATAGTAGTTTGTGTTTTTTACTTGTGTTTTATCATGAGGTGATAGGTAAATTGCTATTATCCGGATTTTATGTGTAACCTGGAGGCTAAAAGCCATCTGATCAGTGCCCAGAGCTCTTTTAATCTGCATTGCTGCTCCCGATGATCTGGGGTTTTCTGTATTTGAAGAGGCTTCCTGCGGAGAGCAGGCTGCTTGTCTTCTTCCTCGAGGGCAGTAGGAGAAGGTAGATACTTTCTACCAAGTTAAATTAGTCCAGCAGTGAATTAATAGGCAGCTGTGAGGGGTGAGCTCTCTATCTCTGCAGATATCTCTGCAGAAGGTGGATGATACTCTGCTGGAATAAAATTGATGAATGGCCTGAGAGGTTCAAGTGTACGATTTTTTTTTTTTTTTTTTTCAAGATCCTTGCCAAGCTTAAATCTATTATTCAGTGCTTCTACATGTGGTGCCTATGAGGTATTTTCAACCTACTAGGTACAGTTGAGGACCAGCTAGCTCAGTGCATTGGTTGACACTTTTTAAAAAAATCTGTTGAATTGGAGATAAGTGAAAGGAGCATGGAGATGCTCCAGATTTAATCTCAGTCTGCCTATTTCCTAGTCAAAAATGTCATCCCTGGCTGATCATTCTGAAGTTGTGTGGAATCCGTTGAAAGCTTCCACACTATTAGGGGGGGACTTGTGATAGATCAGTAGCAGATACCTTGGTCTGGATGAGGAAGATAGTACTTCCTATTCTGACCTGAGGAAGTGGTCTTCCTCCTCCATCTATCTCATGGAGAGAGTTGAACTAAATAAACAAATGACCTGAATCCTTATAGTTTTGAGACTTAGATGATGGCTTACTACTCATTCTGATCAGCACCAAAGAGGCGGTGTCTTTTCACTGTTTGGGGCCTCAAAGTGAACCTTCTCTGTTTCCCAAGAGTGAGTGAAATCGCTTTGACTCAAATTATTTACAGATTATTTTTTACCTGCTTTTATTGTTTGGCTCATCTTCTCGAAGGTTGCAGGAACTTGCCTGGTAGTGACTCTAGGGGCCCATCTTTGAGAGAGAAAGGGAGAGGAGATGAGAAAAATGTTAATGTAGCTGTAAGCTGTGGAAAGGCTATTGGTGGGGGTCAGGAAGCCCCAGTAACTTAGTATGCAATGGGGGGGGTGTAAACAAATCCATCTGAAGCTATTTGGTTTGGAGGAGTTATACTCACTTTCCCCCCTACCCTGCGGGAATTTGCAATAGTCCAAGATGGCTGCAACTGTGAACAGCTAAGTGATTTTGGATGCTACCTATTTTAAAAATAAAGTTGAGGCCTCTGTGAGTGTTTCTTGAGAAAGTCCTTCCAGAGACTTTAGACTGGGCCTTTCCTACTTCAGTTGGAGATTCACCTTGTGTTTTCATTTCTTGAATCTTGTCAAACTTCTTAGGGAAAAAAAAGCTTGATACCTCCCAAAGCTTACTAGAGGGAGTTCCAAAACCCTTCCTCTCTCCTCCCCAAGACAGCAAGCAAGCAGCTATAGGTTATACACAATGCAATCATAGAAAACATTTCCATAGTGATCATTTTGTACAGGAAGACTCCAAAGAAAAACAGTGAAAGGGTAAAATAGCATACTTTAATTCCAAGAATATGGCCTCTTTCTCTGGAGGTAGATCTTGATGTTTCATCATCTTGAATCACTGTATTGATGAGAATAACTCAGTCATTCACAGTTGTTCATCCTATCCGATATTGCTGCTAACTTCATACAACATTCGATTCTGTTCATGTCAGTCCAGATTTTTCTGAAATCATTCTGCTGATCATTTCTTATAGCACAGTAATATTCCATTGTGTGCCACAGCTTGTTCAGCCAGTCCCCAATTGCTGGGCATCCCTTCAATGTCCAATTCTTAGCCATCATTTAAAAAAAAAAAAAAGCTGCTATAAATATAAGTTCTTTTCCCTCTTTCATGAGGGGTACAGACCTAGTAGTGACAGAGGGTGGGTAGAGTTGTCTAGCCCGTCGGGCTCTTGCCAACGGTTTGATGAGTTCACAGTTGCACCAACAATTTTCCTGGTTTTTTCACCTCCTCTCCAGCATTTGGCATTTTCCTTTTCTGTCATGTTAGCCAGTCTCAAAGGTATGACGGAATAGCTCAGTTGTTGGAATTTGCATTTCTCTTAGGGATTCTAAAAAGAATGTGGGGATACAGGCAGGGCCCGACCTCAGAAAAACGTTCTTTGGCTCCACTGCAGCTATGGGAGAAAAGCGTGCAGGTGATAAAAGTGGAGACCTCCCTGGTAAGGCCGCTGGAATCAGGTCAGGCCCATGGGCTTCTTTATCCCACCAACCCCAGCTTTCATAGCCACAGGCAAAAGAGAGCACTTTCCACCTCCCCATCGCTTTACTCTGCCTTTGAAATACTAACTGGGGGCTAAGGAGGGAACTCGTGGTTCCTTTTGTGAAGCAGTTGGCTTTAGGCTCGTTCACCCTGGCTCTTTGTACCTTCCCCTTCCTACCCCCAACTGGAAGCCTGGCCACATGACGGTCTCTCTGACGGTGGAAGGGGGAGGCTCCTCGGGGATTTTGCCGTGGTCCCCCACCACCTCACTGGTTTAGCCCCAGGGGGAGGCTGTTTTGGTGGTAGCCTTGGGAAATTCGGCATTCCTCAGAACTAGATGTGATGGGAGTAGATAGTAAAATAACAAATAGGCCACTTGCTGCTGGGTGTGTGTGTGTGTGTGTGTGTGTGGTGTGTATGCACACACATGCATACACACCGAGTAAGAATGGGAAGTGGTTTGTGGTGTTTTGTCTGTTCTTGTGAGGAGTGTTGATAAGTCTTTTACTGAGCCACAAAAATCCTAGATGTCCAGTTTAATTTCCCCCTTTTCTTCCATTTCCTCAGTCTCCTGACTAACCCCCTGGGAAAGGCAGCCTCCCCCTGTGCGTGGCAAATGCGCTGGCCACTTGAAAGGAACACCATTATATGCTCTGAACATTCCTGCCTCTTGATGGGAAGAAGGCTCTAGCTTCTAAGCACAAGGGGTTTAGGCCCCAAGTAGCAGGTGTTTTTAAGTGTTTCCTTTGTGCCAGGTACTGGATCAAGCACTGAGGTGTACAGAAAGGCCAAAAAAAATAGTCCCTGTCCTTCTGGAGGGGGACACAGCTGGTATAGACAGAGTGGGTGGAAGGTAATCAATTCTAGCGGCAGGGATTGGGGCTACCAAAAACAAGAGGGGGAGGGGAGGAAGGAAAGCACTGCAAGCATGGGAGACGGCCAGAGAAAAGGCATGGCCACGGGAGATGGAGTGCCATGTTGGAGAAACTTGCAGAGGGGCCAGTGTAGACAGATGAGAGAGGGAGGAGTGGAAGACAGATTCAAAAGGTAAGCAGCCGAGGAATAAAGAACTTTAGTTGCCCAACAGTAGGGTTTCTCTCGGTAATAGGGAACCACTGGATTTCATTAAACTGAGGGTAGCAGAGTTGAAACGACACTTGAGAAAAATCACTGATAGTCACATGGAGTATGGGGTCCAGTATGGGAAGAGGCAAGGCAGTGGCTGTCCTGTAGTGGCGAGGAGAGGAGGGCGTGAGCCAGGCTTCTGATTGTATATGAGCGGAGGAGAGGTATTCCGTACAGGTTGGTAGCTAGGAGGGACCCAATTGGGCGAGATTGAATGGGAGAGCTTTGTTGAGAATGGCACTGAAAGTGGGGGAGGGGATGGTGCTGAGACCCTCGGGGGAAGAGTTCTGTGGCGCACACTGTGGATCATTATAGAGAGTAGCCAATGGTAATCCAGTGGAGAACGAGCGGGATTATTCCCCGAACCAGGTTGTGTTGGTCAGTAGCTTTCTTCCTATTATGAGACACTTGACACGGCCCGAAGCCCTTAGCAAGGCGAGGGGTAGCTGGCACCATTGGGAGGGGGGTGTCCAAGCTGTAACATTCCCACCCTCTCCCTCTGTGGTGTAGCAGTGCCGTTTGCACGGTTCTTCCGAGAAGCCAGACGAGGAGTTAGTGGTGGAATGATTGCAATGTCTTGGTAAATAAGGGATACGCAAGAAATGTCAGGCTCTTCAGCCTCTGGCCCTGGCCCCAAGCCTTCCCTGAACACTTTCTTGACTGTTGCTGCTTCTTTCCAGCAACCAACCAATGGTTTATCCCCGCCGTTCGAGGGGACATTCCTCCAGGCTGCGCAGCCTATGGCTTTGTGTGTGATGGGACTCGCCTGCTGGTGTTTGGTGGGATGGTGGAATATGGGAAGTACAGCAACGACCTCTACGAGCTACAGGTAACAGCCTAGCTTTGGGATCTCTAAGCACAATACTCTAAATATTGGGAGGCTGGGGGAAGAGCGCGTAGGTGGCAGAAGTAGGGAGGCTCAGGTGTGATGAGCCAGTGCTCCTTGGATAGCCTGGCCCAACACTGAATAGGGGGCATCTCCCCCAGCCACCCTTTGCTAGTGCTTCCTCAAAGGGACGTAGGGCCCCAGGAGCTCCCTGCTCTAACTGGCAGCAGTTCGCTTCCGGGTTTTTGTCCAAGGCCTGTCCTCTCCACTGTCTTCTACTCCAGGCTTCCGAGCACTTCTTCAGCAGGACTTGATGATACCCTTTGTCCTCTGGTTACAGGCAAGCAGGTGGGAGTGGAAAAGGCTGAAAGCAAAGGCCCCCAAAAATGGGCCCCCTCCATGCCCTCGGCTTGGGCACAGCTTTTCTCTCGTGGGCAACAAATGCTACCTGTTTGGGGGTTTGGCTAATGACAGCGAGGATCCCAAGAACAACATTCCGAGGTGAGGCTTTACCCCCTGGCCCCAGAATTCCCCGAGTCTCAGACATCAGACCAGGAGCCTCAGTTGAGATATAGTAACAAGGATTTCTTCAGGCGCTCTCCTGCAGCTCCCTTGGCAGAGTGTCTTTGCTCTAACACCTAGACACTGGCCTTTCAGAGCTGAGAATCATGGAACAGCTGAATCATGATCCTCAACTATGAAGTGAGGGAGGTGGGCCAGATCTCCGAATGTCCCTTCCGCCTTTGACCTGTATGAATGGGCAGTCTGTAGAATTTCAGGGATATACCCCTTCCTCACCCCATTCCCGGAGCTCTAGTTTGCCTTCATGCTTAGCCTTGGCTGCCTGCAAGTGTGGTATTTTCCAGGGCCTTAGGCCAAGGGGCCTTCCTGTCTGGAGATGTTCTTGTCTCACTCTGTATAATGCCTAGCTCTGTGTGTTGGAGGGGCAGGAAGCTACCCGGGGCTTCAGCTCATTTTGGGAAATTGATGTGGAACCCTTCCCGGGGAGAAGAAGGTGGGCCTGCAAAATAGGAGGGAACTTGGCCTTGTTCTAGCTTTTGAGAATTCTCTGGGAAATCAGATGCGGTCTGAGAAAATGTCTGCACTCTAAAACTTGCCGCCTGGGCGTAAGTATTAGGGGTGTTGCAACTTGATAGGACTACTCTCTCTCTTAGGTACTTGAATGACCTATACATCTTGGAGTTAAGGCCAGGCTCTGGCGTAGTAGCCTGGGACATCCCCATTACTTATGGGGTCCTGCCGCCCCCCAGGGAGTCTCACACAGCTGTAGTCTATACAGAAAAGGACAACAGGAAATCCAAACTGGTTATCTACGGGGGAATGAGTGGCTGCAGGCTTGGGGATCTCTGGACCCTGGATATTGGTAAGGATCCGGAGGGGGGAAGATGGCTTCTAACTGGTATCTGGCATCTTTGGTGTATGAGAGGCAAGACTTTGGGGGAAACAAAGGTATATCCTCATTCTCTTTTGCTGTCTTGGGCAGAACTTTTCTGAATGCTTGTGGTGTGTTTTGTATGCCAGCCCTTAGCCAATCAGTCTTCCTTAGAAAGGAGATTTCCAACGCTTCCTGGGATCACGGAGCAAGACGTTATTACCTGCCCATTGCAGGTCGGCCTAAAGAGGCTTCTCTGATACCGACGGCTAACTTTTCTACCTTTGGCAGAGAGAAAGGAAAGGGGCTGGCTTCACACCGGCCTGCTGGCTTATGTGGGACCAGCCTGAGTTGGGGAGAGACAGAGAGTATACAGGTTGGGGTCTTCATGTGCTGTCTGCCCCACCATCAGGACTGTGGGCACTTTGCGTACAGCTGAACCAGGAAGAGGCTTAGAGATTGGGCAGGGAGGGTGGGGGAAGGGGCAGATAGCCTTGAGAAGAAAATACTTGGTGGGCAAGGAGATGCCGGGCCTTCTCTTTGGAGGGCTGATGTGTGAGCAAGAGGGAATAAAGTAGCTCTGAGTTGCCAAGAGACATTTGGAAGTAGATCTAAAACTGGCCAGCAGCAGTATTTGGGTGAGTAAATGGAGGTGAGCCGACCAGATGGGTGCCCAATTCTCTTGTGTATACAGAGACCCTGACCTGGAATAAACCTACTCTCAGTGGAGTGGCGCCTCTGCCCCGAAGTCTTCATTCTGCCACCACCATCGGAAACAAGTAAGTGGCTCATCTTGCCCACTGCCTACCTCTTCTCTCCCCTCTCATGGCTTGGCGCAGCCCCCGAAGGTCGAAGATGAGTGTCTTCACTCAGCTGGCAGCTTCCCAAGCATTTGGAGAGGGGAGCTATACGGTAGCAACCCCACCCCATCCCACCTTTTCCAAAGCGAGGCATGCTTGGGCTGGGACTTGGTGAACTCGAGTAGAACGTGTGCACCCACCCACACGTACGTGTGAAGGAAAACGAACAGGCCCGTGGACAAGTACCAAAGAAGGCCAGAAGAATCCATGTGGGGTCATGCCATGTATATGTTCTGACAAGCTTTAACTTTGTGGCCTCTGGCCAACCACTTCATCCCTGTGTGCTTCATACGATTCACTGAGGTCCTAAGTTGCATATCTGCATTTGTCATGCTTTTTCGCTGAAGGGTTCCCTCTACCAAGTAGGTTTGGCAGTGCAGATAGAAGCACAGGTAAGGGGATTGAGGTTTCTCTGGAGAGGAGGGCTGGCAGGATGGCCTACACGGATTAGAGGCTTTGACCTCGGGCGTGATGCTCCCCAGAGACCTCTGCCCCAGCTCGGAGCCCTCCAGAGGGAAGAGGTTGGCACTAGAGGCCAAAAGCTTAAGTGAGTGAGGGAGTTCCCAGGAATTCAGCGTAAGACCTCCAGCCTGGAGCATCACAAGCCAGGCTGAAGGCTTGGTACTGGGAGAGGCTTCTTCAGAGGCATTCCCTGGACGGTCACCCCATCACCCATTTGTCCTGTCCTCCTTCCTCCAGAATGTATGTGTTTGGTGGTTGGGTTCCTCTTGTTATGGATGACGTCAAAGTGGCCACACATGAGAAGGAGTGGAAGTGCACCAACACACTGGCCTGTCTCAACTTGGGTATGGCTTCTAGGCTGGCAGGCCCGACCCCCATCCAAGACAGGCAGCAGCAGTAGGGAGACCCTCCCTCTTCCTCATCCACACTGGGCAGGGGGCGGTGTGGGACCTGGGCCCAGTAGGACAGTCGTACCCTCTCTCCCTCAGAACCAGTCCTGATTTCTGCTGCAGAAATTCGCAAGTTTTCCAGGGCGTTGCTCACTGATGGTTCCTCATCCTTCACTAATCCTTCTCTTCCCCACCCAGACACCATGGCCTGGGAAGCTATTCTGATGGACACGCTGGAGGACAACATCCCCCGGGCTCGAGCTGGGCACTGTGCCGTGGCTATCAACACCCGGCTCTATATCTGGAGTGGGCGAGATGGTTACCGAAAGGCATGGAATAACCAAGTGTGCTGTAAGGACCTCTGGTACCTTGAGACCGGTAAGATCCCTTCAGGAAGTAAGCCATATTAGGCAGCCCCGTGGGCACAGACGGCAGCTCCTGCCTCACTCCCTTCTGGTGTGTTTGCGTTTACAGAGAAGCCTCCTGCCCCATCCCGGGTGCAGCTGGTCCGAGCCAACACCAACTCCCTAGAGGTGAGCTGGGGAGCGGTGCCAACAGCTGACAGCTATCTCCTGCAGCTCCAGAAGTATGACATTCCTGCTGCTGCCGCCGCCACCTCGCCTGCAGCCAACCCAGTTCCATCTGTGCCTATCAATCCCCCCAAGAGCCCTGCCCCAGCTGCAGCAGCCCCTGCCGTGCAGCCACTGGCCCAGGTTGGCATTACGCTGCTCCCACAGGCAGCTGCAAACCCCCCCACCACCACCACCACCATCCAGGTCTTGCCGACAGTGCCTGGCAGCCCCATCCCTGTGCCCACCACAGGTCGGACTCAAGGTGAGCCATATGGCCACATGTTGAGCTGGCCTCTGCCTGGTTGGGGAGAGCAAGGGAGTGGTCTGAGGGAGACCTGCCTCTGGGCACCTGAAACTTGTAGTCTTACCAGAGGATGAGTCACTTAGTCAGTGTGCGTTGTGTGGAAGGAGGAAACGGTACAGTCTCCGTCCCCAGAGTGATTCCAGGCTGAGAACGGCACAAGCAGAATCAGGCACCCCGTTAGGAACAGTGGCCTGGAATGTTAGCCATCCCAGGGGGCAGTGACACAGGCCACAGCTTGCTTGGGGTGGGTTAGCCTGCAGTGACGAGAGGAAGAGCCTCTGCTCTGCAGTCACGCAGTGGGCATGCTCCCCCTTTATTGGCAGGTGTCCCTACTGTTCTCAAAGTGACTGGTCCCCAAGCTACAGCAGGAACTCCCCTGGTCACCGTTCGACCAGCCAGCCAACCCGGGAAAGCTCCAGTTACTGTGACTTCGCTGCCTGCTGGTGTCCGAATGGTTGTGCCGACACAGAGTGCCCAGGGGACAGTGAGTTGATGCCCGCTTGGCTTTTCTGTGAAAGGATACCGGAGGGAAATCCTCCGTTGCCCTTGAAGGAAAACACATGTAGAAACTAAGAGTCTTTCTGGGGTTTGGGGCGAATGGCTCGTGCCCTTGGAGGGGAACACGAATGGAAACTAAAAAGCCTTTGTGGGCCTTGGGACAAATAGCTTGTATCTTATTGCATGGTCCTTGAGAATGTCACCAGGGAGTTGGATGATTAAAGATCCTGTAGCCAGAGAAAGTTGGAAGTATGTTACTTTAGAGTCAGGAGGAGGTTGCAGAGCTGTCAGGATGCAGCTCATTGGGCCCCTCCCCTTGTCCCCGTTGTGCTGAGGGGAGGAAGGAGAAGGAAATGGTGAGATTGCTCTTTTAGCCGAGAGCCCACTGAGATATAGGTGAGTATCCTGTAGGCCCCAAGCACACGGGCCCAGAAGGCAAAGCCAGTTGGCATTAGTTTGTATGTGCATAGACGCACGGGGACAGCTTGAGTTCAGGATTCAGGCCCAAGCCAGGTCTTCCTTTCTGCTGCTAGGTGATTGGCAGCAATCCTCAGATGAGCGGTATGGCGGCATTGGCAGCTGCAGCTGCAGCCACCCAAAAGATCCCTCCTTCCTCGGCTCCCACAGTACTGAGTGTTCCCGCAGGGACCACCATTGTTAAAACAGTAGCTGTGTCTCCTGGAACCACTACCCTTCCAGCCACAGTGAAAGTGGCCTCCTCCCCTGTCATGGTAAGCACTTGTCTGTCTACCTGTGAAGACCAAAAACCTTGTGTCTGCTCCTTCTGGATGGAAGTAACGTGTTCCAGGTATCGCGGTCAGCCTCTACTTGGGAAAAGCAAGTGGGAACCCCCACACTTGTTCTCTGAGTTTTGAATGAGAACAGTAGGTTTTAACGAGTAGAAGAACGTTTGTGACCCGAGTTCTGGGAGAGTTTCCGAACCGGGGGTACGGGAGTGTGCACCCTGTGGAGGAGCTTAACTAGTCCTTCCCCAGGATTCGGGGAGTCCTAGACTGAACAGCATACCCCAGAGTATGGTGGCCATGAGCACTTGATTGCCTTCCTTCTATCCCAAAGTATTTCACTGTGAATTAGCCACGAAAGCTAAAATTGAGGGCTCTTACAGCACAATAACATCTGAGGCTCTTGATTTTAATTTTCTATTTTTTTTGAGTCGACTCAGGTATTACCTCTGGGGATTCCTGAAATCAGTGCTTCATGCTCTTACTTCTTTCTGCCTCAGGTGAGCAACCCTGCCACCCGGATGTTGAAAACGGCAGCAGCTCAAGTGGGCACATCAGTGTCATCAGCTGCCAACACTCCCACCCGCCCCATCATCACTGTTCACAAGTCGGGCACTGTGACTGTGGCTCAACAAGCCCAGGTGGTGACCACTGTGGTTGGTGGGGTCACTAAAACCATCACTCTGGTGAAAAGCCCCATCTCTGTCCCGGGGGGCAGTGCACTGGTGAGTAGCAAGTTTCACTGGGCAGTGTCCAGACTGAGTCCCCAGTTGAGCTCAATACATGCTTCTCAGGACCTGGGGCAGCCTGACAGTAGCTAGCTGGGACTTTGAAGGTGCATTCCAGGAAATTTAACAAAAATACGTATACACGAAACAGACGCCCAGATTGGCCACGTCCAAAATCTCTCTCGTCTTCCCTTTACAGATTTCTAATCTGGGCAAAGTGATGTCAGTTGTTCAGACCAAACCGGTTCAGACCTCAGCGGTCACAGGCCAGGCTTCTACTGGCCCTGTGACTCAGATCATCCAGGTAAGCCACTCATCCTGGGGATAGCAATGGCGGGGATGCGTTCATTCATAGAAAAGTAATTTTGCAGCGGATCAGAACAGGTACTTTTCCAGATTTGTGCCGTTTCCCTAATGGCTACAAGAGACTTAGAGGTGATTTCTTTTACTAGGATTGATTATCAAGATTGGAGTGTTTGCTGTGGAAATGGTGGGGGGAGTGGGGCAGCAAGAGGCAAGGACTAGGAGGAGGCAGGCGTCTGCTTCGGACTCTGCTTAGGGAAGATACGAGGCTGCCGGGGCTGGATGCTGAGTGCCACGGGAGGGCAAAGGACAATGAAACTTGTTTCTTCCCCAAACGAACCAGGCCAGGCTGTCAGCTCGGAGCAGTAGCAGGAACAGCTAGCGTTTTAGACCGCCTGAAGGTTTGCCAAGCCCTTTACAAATGTGATCTCATTTGAAGCGAGAGAAAAGGATAGGAGCGAGTGGCCTGGGCCGTCATTGCTTACCCGTGCCAATTACATATGTCACTCGTAGCCGAAAGAGGTTTGGAGCTAGGGAAGGTGCACGTGCATGCATACGTGTATGCATATAGATATGTCTAGAGATTATATACATATGTATAGAGATTTTCAACTTTAAAAGTGGCAGGAAAGATTCTGATGCTCAGTTCTGTCAGGTGATGGAGCTGTCCTGTTCCCTACCCCTCCCCCCCCTCCCCGAAGCCTGGCTGAAATGTTATTTCCTCTTTCCACTTCTCTCCTCCAATCTGCTAATGCCCTTCCTCTCAGACCAAAGGACCCCTGCCAGCGGGTACCATTCTGAAGCTGGTAACGTCAGCAGATGGCAAGCCTACCACCATCATCACCACCACTCAAGCTAGCGGAACTGGAACCAAACCCACCATCTTGGGCATCAGCAGCGTCTCCCCCAACACCACCAAACCGGGCACTACCACCATCATCAAAACCATCCCCATGTCGGCTATCATCACCCAGTCCGGAGCGACGGGTAGGGGCGTCGGGCAGGGGCCGCGCGATATGTACCCGAATACAATTACTCTCCAAAAGTCACCCGACACAACATCCTGGGTGTCCCCCAATGGGCTGAATTCTGAGTCGGGGTATAAGGTCCAGGCTGGTGAGTAACTGGATTACGAGGCTGGAGAGAGCAAATGGGGCAGTTTGGAGTTCTCTTATTTTCCCTTTTTCTTTTTTTTTCAAGCTTTAGGGGGGGGAGGTGGCTGGGGTAGCTGTGACTTCCTTTTAGGACACTTGGAGGGGTGGAAGGTAATAGAATAAAGCACCATCTGCTGCACACTGGGCTGGAGGTGGGTTTGGAGGGAGCTTAACAGTTGTTTTCTACCAGTCTGACCAGACACTGGGCTTTCTTTTTCTCCCCCATCCTTCCAGGTGTGACCAGCAGCCCTGGGATCAAATCCCCCATCACCATCATTACCACAAAGGTCATGACGTCGGGCACGGGCACACCTGCCAAAATCATCACTGCTGTCCCCAAAATTGCTACTGGACACGGGCAGCAGGGTGTAACCCAGGTGAGACGGGCCTGCCACGCCACTGGCATCATACTGATTTAAGTAGAACAATGCTCTCTCCCCACCCTTCGGGAATATGTCTTCGAAGTTCTAGCTTCCTTTGTGGAGCATCCTATAGTATTGGCCAAGGATCGTTTAGCTCTCTAACCTTTGGTGTTACAGGTGGTGCTGAAGGGGGCCCCTGGACAGCCAGGCACCATCCTCCGAACAGTTCCCATGGGTGGGGTGCGGCTTGTCACTCCCGTCACGGTATCTGCTGTTAAGCCAACTGTCACTACCCTGGTGGTGAAGGGCACCACAGGTATGTCTAGTAGGCAGGAGGTTGAGCGATTGGCAGGCCTTGCCAATCTCCTGATCTGATCTTCCTGCTACCTCACAGGAGGGGAAAGGGGGAGACTGGCACGGAAGTGATCTAGGTATAGAAGCAGGCATGGGACCCAGCTATCCTCCCATCAGGGTACCACCAAGCCTCCCATCCCAATATAGTGCCTTCACATTCTACTCACGGGGAGTTTCTTGCGTCTTGCATTTTGCTCTTGCCGTTTCCTGTCCCGCACAGTGTGTTTACCGTGGCGGAATCGCCCCGGGAACTGTTTTCCCTTCTAAATTCCTGTCAGTCTTGACTTCAGACTTACAGGTATTTTCTCCCCATACCCGCCATCCGAATTACGTCCTCGCCAGAACGAGACCTACCGGACTAGCCGTAGCTGTAGTTAAAAAGAGAACGGGGACCTCTTCGGCTCCTGCAGTGGGAGTGGGGCGGGGAGCCAAGCGGGCAGCCCGGCAACGCTATCCGGGAAGAAACGTCCCCGTCTCATCTCGTTTCTCCTTCACTCCAGGAGTCACAACCCTCGGCACTGTGACTGGAACGGTGTCCACCAGCCTCGCTGGAGCAGGCGGCCATAACACCAACGCCTCCCTAGCTACTCCCATCACCACCCTAGGGACGATCGCCACCCTTTCGAGCCAAGTGATCAATCCTACGGCCATTACCGTGTCAGCTGCCCAGACCACTCTGACGGCGGCAGGAGGGCTCACCACCCCCACCATTACCATGCAGGTAGGCCCTTCTTCCATGGCCTTGAGCCAGTCACGCCACCACAGAACCGAGCTCTACGGTAGCGCGGTGAACGGGCCAGACCGAATGGCGGGAGAGCCGAGTTCTCCCCTCTTGACCCTGGGCAAATCCTTGGTCTTAGCTGCCTCTTCGATTATCTTCCACCCAAGCTCGTGTCCTAAGGTTTAAGTCAGGTGAAGGGAGAAAACTCTTGCACCGTTTCCCTAGAAAGTGGGGTATTGTCTCCTGGATTGGGTGCGGGAGGAACACGTGACTTCTGTGTTTGTGTGAGTGAGTGACTTCATTTCTCCACTTTCTTCTCCCTGCCTCACTGTGTGCCCACCACTACTTCCTGGGCTTCAGAAATTGGATTCCCAAATTAGCCTGAAGGCTGGGGTTGGCTTTCTTCCTGATCACTGCTTGATCCACTGCACGTGTCAGCGCTGTGTATCACTACAGAAACTCGGGAGACCGCCCCAGCCTCAGAGCTGAGCCAAGATGGAGAGATTCTGGGAGGATGGGAAGAGAAGGGTGTGATGGCATGGGAGAAGAAACTTGATAGACTAGGGCAGTTTATGCTTCTGTTTTTTCCTAGCCTGTCTCTCAGCCCACTCAAGTGACGCTGATTACCACACCCAGTGGAGTGGAGGCCCAGCCAGTGCATGACCTCCCTGTCTCCATCTTGGCCTCACCTACAACAGAGCAGCCCACAGCCACAGTCACAATCGCTGAATCAGGCCAGGGCGATGTGCAGCCCGGCACCGTGACACTAGTGTGCTCCAACCCCCCCTGCGAGACCCATGAGACGGGCACTACTAATACAGCCACTACAACTGTGGTAGCAAACCTTGGGGGCCTCCAGCAGCCAACCCAGGTCCAGTTTGTTTGTGACAGGCAGGAAGCAGGTGCCTCATTGGTGACTTCAGCAGTGGGTCCACAGAATGGCAGCGTGGTGCGGGTCTGTTCAAATCCCCCCTGTGAGATCCATGAGACAGGCACCACCAACACTCCTACTGTGGTCAGTGCCAACCTAACCATCCCCACACTGCTAGGGGCAGGGCAGATTGTGTGCTCCAACCCCCCTTGTGAGACCCATGAGACAGGTACCACCAACACAGCCACCTCTAGTATGGCCGGGCAGCATATGTACTCCAACCCCCCAGGGCAGCCCCAGGAAGCAGGTACCGCCAATAGAGCTGCATCCACCGTGGCTGGGCAACGAGTATGCTCCAACCCCCCGTGTGAGACCCATGAGACGGGTACCACCAACACGGCCACCACCGCCACATCCAACATGACTGGGCAGCGTGTGTGTACAAACCCCCCGTGTGAGACCCATGAGACAGGAACCACCAGCACTGCCACTACTGCCATGTCCAACATGGGCTCAGGGCAGCCAGCAACTGCCAGCCAGCAGCGTGAGACACATCACACTCACACAACCAACACCCCCACCACAGCCCGCTCTAATATGGGCACTGGGGAGCCCGAGGGAGCACAGGCTCCCGCCAAGGTTCCATGCCAAACCCATCAGACCAGCGCAACCAGCACCACCATGACTGTGAAAGCTACAGAGAGACCATGCCCAGTCGCTCCCCGGCTTTGCCCCAATCCACCCTGTGAGCCTGGCACCGGCACCACAGGTTCTGTGGGGCCGGCACCTCAGAGCAGCTCAGCTAGTGGGGGCCGTACCGGCGCAGGCTTAGGGCAGCTAGCCTTCGTCAGCCGGCAGTCCGAGGTACAGCATACCCATACAACAAACACCCCGACTACAGCCCGGTCCAACATGGGCGCTGGGGAGGCCAGTGGGGTACAGGGGCCCACAAAGCCCTCATGCCAAACACATCAGACCAGTTCCACCAGCACCACTATGACTGTGAAAGCCACAGAGGTGCTTTTCCTGGCTGCTTCCGCCTGTTCCAACCCACCTTGTGAAACGCATGAGACTGGTACCACCAACACAGCCACTACCTCGAATGCAGGCACTCTCCAGCAGGTGTGCTCCAACCCACCCTGTGAGACCCACGAGACTGGTACCACACATACGGCCACCACTGCCACCTCCAATGTAGGCTCCAGTCAGCCCGGGCAGCAGATACCTGCTAGCCCTCATTGTGAGACTCGCCAGACCACCTCCACTGGCACCACCATGACAGTCAACTTTGGTGTCCCACCCTCTGGGGCCAGCCCCTCCCAGAAGACCCTGGAGGCAGCCTTAGATTCTGCAGCAGCACCAGCCCCTTCCCCAGGGCAGAGGGTGTGTTCCAACCCCCCCTGTGAAACCCATGAGACAGGCACCACACATACGGCCACCACTGTCACCTCAAATATGAGCTCAAACCAAGGTGAGTTTAGAGGCAAGTGATCCTTTTGTTCAGGCCCCAACCTTGACTTTAGAACAGGAGTTTTGGGAGTGGGAACTCCCCGGGGGAAGAAAACTTGGATTTTCTAGGCACTTGGTCCCCGAAGAAGATCACATCTTAAGCTAACTTTGTGGTAAATTGGGTGAGAGATGTTGATTACTTTGCAGATGAGGAAACCAGAAAAAGGTCTTAAGGTCACAGAACCTTACTTCTAATTCAAGCTTCTTCCCTTGGACCCTGCACCTCTGGTCCCACTTCTCCAGTCTGTGGAGAAGTGGGAGGGCCCAGTGTAGCCCAGCCCAGCACGGCTTTCATTCCAAAGCTACCTGTTTTCCCTTCCCCTAGACCCACCGCCAGCCGCAGGCAATCCAGGGGAACCGGAGAACATGCAAGGAGAGAGCATGAGCACCACCAGCTCCGGCACCATCACCACAACAGTTTCTTCCACTCAGACCCGCGCTGTGACTACTGTGACACAGTCCACGCCAGTTCCTGGTCCTTCAGTGCCGGTGAGAAGCCATTACGGCCTTTACAGCGGATTCCTTTCCTTTCCAAACCGGAGGGCTCTGGCCAAAGTCCTAATGTTTTGTCCTTCGGGGAAAAGCAGTGTACTTGTGGCTAGGTTGGGCTTCCGTGGTCTCGGGCAGAATATTGGGGTGGGATCGAGCAGCCCGGCTGGCAAACAGAGGGGAAAACCTTAGTGCGGGCCAGGAGCTGGCCTGGCCTGGCCTGGCTTTCCTAGCATACATCCCCCTGCCCTTTCCCATTCCGTCTCCAGAAGCCCCCGCTGACCACATGGATAGACTCCCTCTTCTTGGCCCGCACCCAAGGGAGGTGCTCCCGGCTGTGATTTGGGGGTTTGGGCCTCAGGTGTCTCTGGAATGACCAGTTAGCACATGGTGAAGCTGACTTGGCCCCAGCACCATGTAGCCCTGGGGGTGCCTTGGGCTCCCCGGTGTGGAGCTTAGTGCTCTCTTCCCCTGGGCATGGAAGGTAGGGTGTGACACACCCGTGCCATCGTCTTGCCAGGAAACGGGTGGAAGGGAGAAGGGGGCAGATCGCCCAGCCATGCCCACCAGCTCGAGGAAGCCACTAATAGGCAGCAAAGTTGTCTTTATTTCCCGAGTCCCCTCTCCTCTCTCCAGCAGCTGTACACAACCTGATTAGCTACGAGGAGGCAGGATTGTTGAGGCGGAGGGGTTACTATGGTTACGGAAAATGAGCACAATCTTGGAACTAGAACTTGTGGCCTCAGCCCTTTTATCTGTAGCAAGATTCTTTCAATAGGTCACCCTGGCAGCTTTTGCACCCCCCCCCACCCCCACCCCCTCAAAAGCATATCATTTGAACATTCCTAAGGAAAACCTTAGGGAAGAAACGGTTTGCAACTGTTGCTTTTCATCCGCCTCCCTCTAACCAAGGCCTCCCTAACCTTGCAGAACATCTCATCGATGACGGAGATGCCTCCCGATGCCATGGCTACAGAAACGTCTGTCTCAGCCACAATAGCAGTGGCTGTGACTGGCACAGACGCGCAAGAGGTGGCCCTCTCGGCCACAGACATCCTCCAGCCCTTAGAAGAGATCCCAGCTGAGACGGAAGCTCCGCAGCAGCTCTTACAGCCTTCCTCTGCTCCTGGAGGAGAGCAGACCGAGGGCCCGTCAGCCACTCACAGTCCCGATCTACAGGCAGCGGTGGACATGAGTGGACCTGGGGAGCCCTCCTCGGGCCAGGAGGCTGCCAGCTCAGCCGTAGTGACGGCCGTTATGGTCCAGCCGCAGCCACAGCCTGAAGTGGACCAATTGTCCCTGCCCCAAGAGCTGATGGCTGAAGCTCAGGCTGGCACTACGACCCTTATGGTTACAGGCCTCACCCCGGAGGAACTGGCAGTGACGGCAGCAGCTGAGGCCGCAGCCCAGGCAGCAGCTACTGAGGAAGCCCAGGCCCTGGCCATCCAGGCTGTACTCCAGGCAGCTCAGCAGGCCGTCATGGGTAAGTTTTTTCTCAACAAAGGGGTTCTGGGTAGAAACGATCCCTAGAGCCGCCCACAGCAGTATGAGGATGCTGCCGTCTCTGTTAATTATCGGAGCCAGTGCTATGGCAGGCTGCTACTCAGAGCTAACCTCCTGGAGAGATCTTAAGTTCTTTGAGCTCCTTTTGCTCATGTTTCAGGGGAATGGGTGGGTGGGTGGTGGGAGGCCAAGTGTGGGTAAAGCTTTGAAGGGGGAGCAGTCTTGAATATAGAATGAGGAGGTTGCCAAGGACAGTCCGGAAGCTAGGCCACTTGGCCCAGAGCCCTAGTTGGTGCCGACAAAACGGCAAGAAATGAGGACGGTATGGGGCATAGGATCCTCTGCCACCCACACCGTTTTGCGTTGTCCTTTCATTTGGTGGTGAGTGGAACTGGAATGCCTGGTAACTGGGGGAGGTCAGGGACCAAGGGTGATAACAGCCACCGAGGAGTCAGGTCTATTGTCATTAGACTGAACAGACTAGAGCTCTGATTGGTGCTTCCTCTGGCCCTGGAGCAGGTGCTGGCGAGCCAATGGACACATCGGATGCTGCCGCAGTGGCACAGGCAGAGCTGGGGCACTTGACAGCTGAGGGCCAGGAGGGGCAGCCTACTTCCATCCCCATCGTGCTGACCCAGCAGGAACTGGCTGCTTTGGTGCAGCAGCAGCAACAATTGCAGGAGGCTCAGGCTCAGGCTCAGGTGCACCACCACCACCACCACCACCACCACCTGCCTACCGAGGCTCTGGCCCCAGCTGACAGCCTCAATGACCCAGCCACGGAAAGTAATGGCCTCAGTGACCTAGCCAGTGCTGTCACCAGCACCGTGGCCCTTCTGCCTTCCACAGCAACAGAGAGTAAGTGGGTGCCTCCGCCACCCGAACGGAGTGTTGGCCAGGAGCGATGTGGGGGTCACTCTGGGAGCCTTTCCAATCCTCGGGGAACACACAGTTCATGTTGCCTGCTGACAAGCTCTTCGCCCTCCCGTCCCCCGCCCCCCCCCAACCCACTCCCTGCCTTTACCTTCAGACCTAAGGTGCTTCTCGGCCCTTTCCTCGGGGAGCAGACAAAGCCCCTGGAGGCAGCCGGCCTTAAGTGTTTGTCTGTATGGGATCGAGTGATTTAGAGGGAAAAGGCCTGGATTCAAGATTCGTCTCCAGGCTTCTCTCAAAGTCTTCTTCACAGTTCTCAGGAGAAGATAACTCATTTCAGGAAGAAGGCGACAGCCTGAAAGTGTGTGCAAGCCTGTCAGTGGCAAAGGTCCCTCCCGGGGGCCGGAATAGCTGCCGTAGAAGAAGGTGCAGGGCGCAGGATGTGAGAGCCAGGTCTCCTTGAGACCTCTTTCATCAGATACTTTGTTTTCCCAGGTTTGGCTCCATCTAACACATTTGTGGCTCCTCAGCCAGTGGTGGCTAGTCCAGCGAAGCTCCAGGCAGCTACTGCCCTGGCTGAGGTAGCTAATGGCTTCGAGTCACCAGTGGGGGTGAGTTGGGTGCGTTGGTCCTTGAGGGAATACAACTCTTCCACATGTCCTTAACATTGACTTGATCCCTTGTCTTCTCTAGAAACCTGACCCCTTGCCCCCACCTATGAAAGCCACAGCCAAGAAAGAAAACCAGTGGTTCGATGTTGGGGTCATCAAAGGCACCAACATGATGGTGATGCACTATTTCCTGCCCCCAGATGATGCCCCGAGTGACGTGAGTACCCCCTCCAACCTCAGGCCTAGGCCTGGTACAGTCAGCGCTGGCTCTTTCCCGTTCCGGGGTCACGTTCCTATCCATGCCACTTCTTGCTAGTTCTTTGGGGGGGGAGGGGGGGGGTCATTCCCTTAACTGTAACAACAGTTTGTAGGTCTTTGTATTGACTTGTCAGCTTTTTTTCCTCTGCCCCTTCTCTCCCTTCCCCCAAGCCCATAGAAGGATCCTTGGTGGGAAGCCAGTGAGGTAACCTTGGCTATAGTTTTTTTATCTTTTCCTGTCCCTTACCAGGATGACTCGGGCACTATCCCTGACTACAACCAACTAAAGAAGCAAGAGCTGCAGCCAGGCACAGCCTACAAGTTCCGAGTGGCGGGCATCAATGCCTGTGGCCGGGGGCCCTTCAGTGAAATCTCAGCCTTTAAGACTTGTCTGCCTGGCTTTCCCGGGGCTCCCTGTGCCATTAAAATCAGTAAAGTGAGTGTTGACCCGAGTCTGAACGTAACCTACAGGGCCCCTTTCATTCAGCTCGTCCTCACCCTTTTTTGTGCAGAGTCCTCCATACAAAGCCCAAAGGGGGGAAGGCTTATGTTGAACAAAGGTGGGTAGTGTTGAGCTGGGGGTTGCGAGTGTCTCGGCTCCAGGGTGAAGAAGGGGGGGGGAGGGGGAAACATGAAGCATGTTTGTCTGACCAGAATGTGGCTGTGGAAGCAGTATGGTGTGTGAGACCTAGACTTCAGACACAATCTTGCTGGTGTTACTGGTCCTCCTGATCAGTTACTGCAAGTTGTCGTCTTATTTTTAAGCCTCAGTTTCCCTACTTGTAAAGTGAGGCAGAGCACTGACATTCTTGCTGTGGGTTAGCAGGAGGCAGTGACGGCAGCGGGGGAAGAGGGACGTAGCTGTGGTTCAGGGCTCCCATCTGTCTTAAACTTTGGGTCTCTGCTTACAGCTTGTTCCTTCTTTTTTGCCTAGTGGCATTTCAGGCTGACGGGGGTAGCCCTGGGCCTGTGTTTGAGATTTTAACCTCTCTCTTTCTCACTTTCCCCTTTGCCCTCGTAAGAGTCCAGATGGTGCACACCTCACCTGGGAGCCACCCTCAGTGACCTCGGGCAAGATCATTGAGTACTCAGTATACCTAGCCATCCAGAGCTCCCAGGCAGGTGAACCGAAAAGCTCAGCCCCAGCTCAGTTGGCCTTCATGCGGGTCTATTGTGGGCCCAACCCATCCTGCTTGGTGCAGTCCTCCAGCCTCTCCAATGCCCACATAGACTATACCACCAAGCCCGCCATCATCTTCCGAATTGCTGCCCGCAATGAGAAGGGCTACGGCCCTGCCACCCAAGTCAGGTGGTTGCAAGGTAAGAAGTGTACATGAGAGGGGAATCGGGGGCACCTGGGTAGGGTTTTGAAGGACACCTCTGGCAGGAGGTTGAGCAAAGAGACAAAGAGGTTTGTGCTCTATGGGTCATAGATTATACCGTAACGCGGGGCTGGGAGGGGGTCTTCTTATCCCAGAACCCTATTCTAGGGTTGGGAGAGACAGAGTAGAGGTAATCCCTTCCCGTGAGCTCCTGGTCTCACGAAGGGGACATTGGAGGAAGGGGGGGGAGTTGGGGCTGAGAAGGTTGTTGATTGTTAATATGTGTGCGAATGTAACATATGTTGATCCAAGGTGATTCACAACTGGAGCCCCGAGTGGAGAGCTTGAAGAAGGGGCCGTGGGCTCTGATGAGGGAGTTGGGATATCAGCACATGGCATTTTTATGGGAAAGTAAAAATTGTGGAGTTGAACAGGTTTGAGAACCGCCGTCCCACTCGTATCTCCCTCGAGCCCCGGTTTGCCCGTGTGGCGAGCTGAGCCGCCTCGCCTTGCCATTCCCGTTCACCCTCTCCTTTCTGTCCTTGTCTCCCGTTGTAGAATCTAGCAAGGAGAGTTCCAGCTCCAAGCCTGCCAGCAAGCGGCCCTTGTCATCACCAGAAATGTAAGTGGGGCCTCCCGACGGTGGCTCTGGGAGACTTGGGGGGAAGAGAGATGGATAGTGTAGGTGGGAAAGATGCCGGATACTAGTGCCCACCGCCCAGCCTAACACTTCCTGCCACCGGGGTCTTGAAAATCTAAGAGGAGAAAGAGTGGGAGCCTATCCTGACCCTTCTTTCCCTTCTCCCAAGGAAATCTGCTCCAAAGAAATCCAAGGCAGATGGCCAGTGAATGCCGACCCTCTCCCCAGCCCCCTGCTCTGCTTCCAAGATACCACCTGCTGCGCCTTGTTCAACTTCCCCTCCTCCTCCACTCCCCCACCCTTTACCCCCAAACCTTTGGAGCCTCCCTCTGCCCAGTTTTCTTGTTCTCCACGTTGTTTTGGTTTGGTTTGGTTTGGTTTTTTGAAAGGGTGGGGAGGACAAATTATTATGAAGAAAGCACATTTTAAAATATTGGGTTGGGGAGGGGAAAAGGTTAGCTTGAGAAAGAGGAGGAGAGGCCTTCCCACCCCGGACCCCTGTCCTGGATTTTGCATGCAGTACCAAACTTCAGAGACAGTGTGGGTGGTAGAGGGGAGGAGGATGACAACGGTGGGGGACCCTTTGGCAGTCTCCCTCTACCCATGAAAGCTTTTCACAGCAGGGGTCCCGTGTAGGTTTTACGCTTGTCCCATATTCGTGACCTTTGAGAGAGAAATTTAAAATTCCTTTTTAAAACAACCATTTCTTTATTCTTGGTTTTCCCTGGGGTTGCAGAGGAGACAGGTGTGGGAATGGAGGAGGAGGAGGAAGAGGAGGACTTCAGCCGCCAGAAAATCAAAGGAAACCACCGGGCAGTGGGCGCTTAGCCAGCCTTCCTCCCCTCCCACCCCTTCCTCCAAAGTCGGACTTAGGCAACCCCATGGGCATCTTTTGTCATTTTTATCTTTTTAGTTTGCAGCACCCAGGTTCCTTAACCTCCCCTCATCCCTGTTCCCCCCGAGCCTGATTCCCCAGGACCCTGGCATCACAATCTGCTACACCCCCCACACGCACTCCTGCACAGAGCAGGGGCTGGCACGGGCAGCATGGCTTGGTCTAGAAGATGCTTTGTAACGCC
Source organism: Sminthopsis crassicaudata (assembly GCF_048593235.1). Lineage (NCBI taxonomy): Eukaryota > Metazoa > Chordata > Mammalia > Dasyuromorphia > Dasyuridae > Sminthopsis > Sminthopsis crassicaudata. The sequence goes on along the minus strand of NC_133623.1, from coordinate 72,948,822 downwards.
ACACTTAGGGCGAGGTAGCCCCAGACAAGTTAGGGTCAGGGGAGGGGGGGGGGAAACTATCATAATTTTTTTTAAGTGAAAAGTTGAAGAAAAATGAAGCTCATTTTTATTACAATCTTATAGTACGTGGGGCTTTTTTTCCCTTTGGGGGGGGGGTATCTTTTAGCAATGTACAAAATGGATTACTTTTTTTTCCTCCCAATTTAGCATCAGTCTTGGCAGGGATGTTCTGGGTGGGGGGAGGCGGGAGGGGGGTTAAACTGGCCAGGATGAGAAGAGAATGGCAGCCCTGGGTAGCGCCAGCAGAGACAGGCTTTAAATACTTTGGTTTCTCTTGACCGCAAACACTTTTTGCATGTTGCCGGTCCCTTATCTTCTGCTGGCCCAATTCCCCTGAAGGAAGAGGGTATGTCAGGTTAATTGGGAGGAAGGAGGCAATAACAACTTAGGCACATAAAGAACCCAGATCCTTTCAAGTTTATCACGCTTGCCGCTTGGGCAATAAGTGAACCATCAGGTTGGTTTTCGAGAAAGGTAATGTTGGAATATGCTGCCTCCCTTGTCCCCCACCCCACCCCCCATCCTTTTATGTTTGAGCTCCCGGTAGGCCCTTCCCTGGTCGGCTAGGGCCAGTCCAAACAGGAAGGGTTTCTGGTATAGATGGAGCTGAGAGTAGACAGCTGCCAGTTTCCAAGAGAGGCCCTTCCCCTTTCCTTTCCCCCTCCCCCAAACTTTTGTTTTTGGGGGAGCAGGGGACTTGAAAGGGCAGAATGGAAACTTGGTTCGGAAGAGGTTGAAGTTTGGCGATCGGAGGGGGATGGGGGTGCTCTTTCTCAAAGCCAGCAGCTCCGGCCTACAGATTCCATGAATTTGTAGGCCTTGCTCTCCAGCTTCACCCACCTGCTCTCCTGAAGAGTAGAGCCAGTGAGTCAGGAGCTGAACTCAATGTAATAAGGCAGGGTGGCCGTGGGGGGCCAAGCTCCCCGGTGCCCCAAACCTGCATTGGCAAAACGAGCACTTTTCAAAATGCTGTACAAAAGAATTTCCAAACAAACAGCCAGCCTTGAGGACCTGGCTAGAGCCTCTCCTCAGTTCTTGGGCCAGTCTGGAGAGGTAGCGACCGAGATCCTTTTCCCTGCTCACCCGCGGTACCCTCTTCACCCCTCTGCTATTGGACCCTACAAAACTGCAGGGCCTCTTCTTTTGTATTATAGTATATTTCACTGTGGACGACTTTACTGTTTAGTCTCTTAGATTCCATTCGCCTGGTCCTGCCATCTGTTTTTCTTCATCTTCTACCACCCACCCCTTTAATTTCTTGCTTTTTTTTTTTAAGAACAGCTGTTCTATCTTCCATTGTAGAGAACCCCTCCCCCTGTGACTCAATATTACCCTAGTGCTATGTTGTTTGTGCTATTTTGAACAATAAAATACGTTTTTTTGAAATAACCATGTGCTTTTTCTTCCCCCACTCACAAACTCTCCAAAGACCCAGAGGTAGAAAACGCACGTTCCCTTGCTCTACCTCCGCTCTCCAAAGAGAAAGTACGGTGCTTTGTTTGGGTCACTCAAATTGTGGGGCCCAGCTCCGAGGGAGCGTCTAGCCTTTAAGGATGAGGGTTGCACTGCTACCCAGAACATCTAGCTGCCAGTCCCGGTTCTGCTAGCTAGCTGTTGGGCTTTAGATGGGTCACTGCACACCGCAGTTATCCTACCTGTGGAAGGGGAAGAGGGGGGAGTCGACAAGGATGGCTTCTAAGGGGCCATGTGAGGAGAAGGTACATCTTGAAGGCAAAACCTTCAAATCCATGGGGTCTGATTCTAGTATAACTTGGAACTGAGCACACAATGACCGAAAAGAACAGGGTGGAGTCTGGGATATGTCCAGGATAGCTGGGGATAATGTAACTAGCTGCTTTGCTATGCAAACTTCCCCTGCTCACTTCCCCTTTGTGTTGTTTGCTCTGGGAGAGGGAACCAGAATGGGGACCTGCTAAGATACTACATTTAGGGGCAGGCACAAGTTAGACTGGGCTCCTCTTTTTGCTATGATACTTTTTCCTCAGTTTCGGAGCTAGATCTTGATCAAATAAAAGTTCCTTTTGTTGCCAAAAGGCCAGCAAGATCCAGAAGAAGCTCTCCTCTAAGTTCAGGATGCTTATTTTCCTCACATTCCCCCAAGGAAGGATTTCTTTTTGCCTCTCTGAAGCTGTCTCCAGCGCCCCTTCTTCCCCCCCCCCCTTGCCTCTTGCTGAGGTCACACCCGGTTCAGGAGATCCTTATATGGGACATTTCCACTTGCCATCTAGTACTGGATCTAGTACTGATTCTCTGCTGTGTCTCTTAATGAGCAGAACCAGGGGCCTGTCATCTCCCTGTTCCTGACTCCACGGCTAAGCACTGGGCCGAGTGCACAGAGATATTCAGTAATGTCAGTCTCCCGAGAAATCTCTTCCTCTCTGAGCTTCAGTTCATGAATCCAGTCAGGGGCTTGGGCAACATCCCTTCCAGGAGCCTCTTCCCAGCACTTTTGGGGAAATGGAAGCAGGAAGCCCTGGCTTCTCCGGGAGCTGCCAGTCTGCCCAGGGAAATGGGATTCGCTCAAAGGCACCACTCCAGAAATAGGGCAGTGTGTGTTTAGGGTCGGTTTAGAAGGGCTCAAAGGAAGGGGAGCAGGCAAGTGTTCAGAAGACTTCCCAGTCAAAAGCACTTTAAGCTGGAGGATGGCTAAGATTAGAACACGTAGGGATAAGGATTCAGAGACTCGATGGGGAGCAAGTGAGCTTCCGGAGGAGGAGGTGAGTGAAAGGGAGCACGGGAAATAGAAAACTGGAAAGGTGATTTGGAACCAAATCATCATGGAGACTCTTTAATGCCATGATGCAGGATTCTATCCTGTAGGCATCAAGAAGGGGGATCTGTTCAAATCTTCAGAAAGATGGGGTAATCCTGGACGAAAGGGAAGAGATGGCCCGTATCAGTCTCTGGGATGGGCACGGTGCCCTTTCCACTCCCACCCCACTCCACGTGCCCCATGTCCCTACCTTGTGGCTATCCACACCACAGCCTGGATGAGTGTTCTATAGATTAGGGTAGAAAACAGTTCATTATCATCAGCCAAAGAGGGGGAAGGTTCTTCACACAAAAGCATTGGAGAAAGAACCCCTTCCTCAGCCTGGGCCAACAATGTCAGCTGCACAGGAAAATCTCTCCATCCCAACTTACTGAGAATAAGGGGCGCCCTTCCCAGTCCTTGCCAACCATGCTGGTGACCTCCCTCAGTGGAGACAATCTGAGCTGTTCCCCTGAGGAAGGGTTCCACTGAGCACTTTTCACGAGCATGCTTCTTGCTCACAAGTGAATGAATGAATGAATGAAAAAGTATTAAGCACTTACTATGTGTGGAACATAAAGGATACAAATAGAAAATTAAGACAGTTAATTAAGAACCAAAGCAGAGGCTGCTGACAGGTTACATCTCTGAAGGGCCCTATGGCTAATAGATTAGGCCGAAGGAGGGGAGGGGCAGGAAATAGCCACTGTTCCCAGGAATGATGGGGTTTCCTGCCTCTGCACAGTCAACTTGGTGACACAGTAGATAAAATTCCAGGCCTGGAGTCAAAAAGGCTCAATTTTGTTAGTTCAAATCTGGCCTGAGACACCAGCTGTATGACCCTGGACTAGTCACTTAACCATTTACCTCAGTTCCTACTTTGTAAATGAGCTAGAGAAGGAAGTGGCATTCCAAATGTGGAATTTGAGTGATTCTGGATAGACATTAAGCACAGCTCCCCACCTGCCAGCCAAGAGACTTGGTCTCGTTCTTGAGCAGCAAGAATGGAAAGCGCTCCTGGACGGGGAGAGGGGAGGGAACGGGGTGAAAGCCCATGGAAAAAAGGCCTTTCTCCTTGCACTTTCCAGCACAAGGTACGGTGCTACAAGCAGACTAAAACTTCCAGCCCCGCTCCATGCCAGATGATGCTGGGCAGAAGGGGCTCCTGGAATTATAACTCCAGCCTCGTCAGATCGGCAGCCCCGACCCCCCCACTCAGTGCGGGGGGCTCGGGCTAAATCGAGCAGTAACCCCAGGCTGCTAGGCTGTCCTACCTAACTTACCAGCCCGAGGGATGTAAAGCCGAATAGAAATCATTCCTGCCCTCTGCCCTTACAGATTGGCGCCACACGTGTGGATGTTGCTGTTCCTAGACTGGGCCTTGAAATTCTGTAAGCCTTACCTAGCAGTGCCAGCGAGTCCGGCCCCCAGCGTCTCCTCATCAACAAGAAAACACCTTTTGGAAGTCTTCTAGTAGGCCACGGCGACCTTTCCTGAAAGTGGAAGCCCCCCCCCAACCCCCCTAACCCCCCCCACCTTGTTCTTCAAGAAGTTTAAATTGTAATGACTGGCTTATTTGAGGAAATACCAGATCGTGGAAGAAAGAGGGCCCAAATCATTTGGGCCTGGGGAAGTTTCACTCAGATCTGAAGCTCGAAGAAAGGAAGGGAAGAGTCCATTCCTGGCAGGGTCCAACAGGTGGGCTGTCCGGCCCAGAGCCCCCAAACGAGCCGGTCTCTGCAAGGCCCCCGTTCTCCCTTCCCCATCACAGCCTTAGGGGTTTAGGGTTCCAGAACTAGAGAACCTGCCGAAGGATGGTCGGTTAAGACTTTTCCTTTTTGTGGGGTGTTTACAGTACCTTGTAAAATGTGGGGGAAGCATTTGATCATAGGCTCTGTGTTGCCTTTAGCTTTGGCAAAACTCCCCTCAAACTCCCACTTAATTTTTCATGCCTAGCAGCAAGATACCGAAACCTGGGATGGGGAGAGTGGAGCTATGGAAGGCTTAACTGCAGAAGTGGATGAAGCAGAGCCGGCCGGACCTGAGAAGCCAGGCTGGGGGCTAGATTTGAAGGCCTCCAAATGCTGAATGTAAGGCCTGTCCTTGAGGAGGCCAATGGACTGGCTGGGCAAGTGGGGTCTGAGGTCAGCGGCGGGGGAAGGGTCTCAAACGATCCTTGCCAAGGTACTTCAAGTTCTCTTTGGCTCATGAATGCTCCAGGAAAAACTCTTTAAGTTTAGGCCTTCCCTTCTTATGGGTCCCAGATCTCTCAAGGTGGGTGGTGGTGGTGATGGTGACCACTTTATGCAAGACAGCCATCAGAGGGAGCCAGCTAGTGCTTTCTTTCTTTGCAGAAAGTGCATGAAACACCAAAAAGGCTCATAGAAAAATACAGGAAACATTCTATAGAGTACTATTTCCCATTCACCTCAGGCCTGCAAGTCACGGCAGTCATGGGGGTGGGCTGCCAAGGTCTTTCACCTAGCAGTGACGTTGTTTTTGTGTGCCAGCTATAAAACAATGGCCCTCTTAGTGCTAGTCCTTTTTCTCCTCCAAGAAACTGCTGGTGAAGAGACTTTCCTTTAGTCAACTGGTGCCCTAAATCCCCCAATCTGGAATTCTTAACCCACAAGGTAACCAAGGTCGGAAACATCCATTTATCAAGCTCGCTGAGAAAAGGAAGCCAGAAAGCGGGAGCCAGCTATCACTGGTTCAGGAAAGCTTGGCTTTCACCGCAGTCAACCCGGCTCCTACTTCCATGCACCTCTGCTATCCAAGGTTTCTGAAATTTTTTCCACTCACCACCCCTTTCCACGCAAGAAGTTGTGCATAACCCCAGGGATATAAACTAGATAAGCAAATCAGATATTTACTGACAATAAATCATCATTTCATGATCTTCCAATTACAAGACCCCACGTGGGACCACAAAGCACAGTTTAAAAAGCTGGATGCTGTAAGACACCACCATGGGCCAAGAGAGAAATGCTCCTTACTGCACTGGCCTAGAAGTCCAAAGGAGAGAAACTCTACGATGAGGAAGAAGCCTGAAGAGCAGCAGAGCCTTCCCACAGCTCATTAGTTATAGGCCAAAGAAGGAAAGGTTCCTCAGACAATAGTCTACTTCCCCACACCCCCATTCCCAGTCACCAGCAGGGCACCAGCGGCCTTTGGTTACTAAAGACCTAATCAGAGTTCACTGGATCCTACCAGCAGGGTAGGTGTTCCTCATCAAGGGTATCTTGCCCCTTGTGATGACAACCCTGATGAACCACCTCTTGCGGGGAGGCCATGGGGTGAGAAGGGACAGACACCATGCCAGGAATGCCCACAAATGCACCACCAGCCGCTGCTTAGAGGTCTCTGGTGAAGGGACCCCATTGACTTCCCCATGAATTTCATGTTTGGACAAGTCCAGCGAGAAAGCGTTTTCCTTCCCAAGAGCCTTCTGTTCACCTCTTTGTAACTGCTCCCTCTTGCTCCTGATTCCGCCTTCCCGGACCCAGCAGAGCAAGCTCATCCTTCTGTCACATCACAACTCTTTAGACATCCAGAAGCTGACTGAGTGGGGTCCATGCCTGGATCCTTCACCATTCTTGCCTTCTCTGTATTTACCCCAACATTACTTATAAATACTATTGGTATTTTATTTTTCCCAATTACATGTACAAATAGTTTTAAACATACATTTTAGTAAGATTTTGAGTTCCAAATTTTTCTCCCTCTCTCCTTTCCCTCCCTAAGATACCAATCTGATATAGGTTACACAGATACATACAATCATTTAAAACATATTTCCATATTAGTCCTGTTGTGGAAGAAAAATCAGAACTAAAGGGAAAGGGGGCCGCTAGGTGGTGCAGTGGATAGAGCACCAGCCCTGAAGTCAGGAAGATCCGAGTTCAAATCTGACCTCAGACACTTAACATTTCCTAGCTGTGTGACCCTGGGCAAGTCACTTAACCCCAAGTGCTTAGCAAAAAGTTAAAAAATATAATAAAATTAAAAAGGGAGAAACTATGAGAAAGAACCTCCCCAAAGAAAGGTGAAAATAATGTGATTCTACCTGCACTCAGTCTCCATGGTTCCTACTTAGCTTTCAAGACCCAGCTCAGGTATCACCATTTCCAAGGAATTTCTCTGTTCCTCTCTGCTAGCCCCAGTGATCCCCCGCCATCACTACCAAGACCCTTTAGACCTTATTTGTTCTGTGTCTAATATTCTCTGTGAGAACTGGCTCCCCAACCAGTTTCCAAAGGTCAGGGTCTAGCTGTTCCCAGGCTATTGTTTCCCCCATAACACAGTCAAGGCTGTGCAGGGAGGGCTCAGTCATTAACTGGAAACTGGGGAGACAACCATTTCAGGACCCCCAGGTACTTCTATCTCTTAGGCCCTCCCCATTCCCAACCCAGATCCCAGCCTCCAAAAGTAGCACAGAAGTTGGGGTCTTTTTTCCATACTTTTCCTTAGTTCTTCACATTGAAAATAATTGTCATTGATATAAGTAAGTGGCGATCTGAACCTGCCTTCCCAGAGTGCCATCCCTTTATTGAAAATTATGCCGGCTCTTTTTGTAGTGGCAAGAAACGAGAAATTGAGTAGATACTCACTGAATTGTACAACGTAACAAACAGTAAGACTCTGATGATCAACTATGATAGACTTGATTATTCTCAGCGGTCCAGTGATCCAAAGCAATCCTACTAAGCGTTAGCTAGAAAATACCATCCTCGTCACGATGACTCAGTGATTCACTGTCAGCTTTCCTTTTAACATTGTAAGAGAAACAACTATGGAAACTGCATGTAAATCAACACATGCTATGTTCACCTTTTTTCTTTTTCTTCTTTTTTCCTCTCATGGTTTTTTCCTTTTGTTCTAACTTTTCCTTCCTAACATAATTCATAAGAAAACATATATATATATATATATATATATATATATATATATATATATATATATATATATATATATATATATATATATATATAATTTTTGTAATAATTTTTATTTACCAGATAGATACATGGGTAATTTTACAGCATTGACAATTGTCAAACCTTTTGTTCTAATTTTCCCCCTCCTCCACCCCCCCCCCAAGATGGCAGGTTGACCAATACATGTTCAATATGTGAAAGTATAAATTAAATACAATATATGTCTACATGTCCAAACAGTTGTTTTCCTGTACAAAAAGAATCGGACTTTGAAATAGTGTACAATTAGCCTGTGAAGGAAATAAAAAAATGCAGGCGGACAAAAATAGGGGGATTGGAAATTCTATGTAGTGGATCACAGTCATCTCCCAGAGTTCTTTTGCTGGGTGTAGCTGGTTCAGTTCATTACTGCTCTATTGGAGCTGATTGGGTTCATCTCATTGTTGAAGAGGGCCACGTCCATCAGAATTGATCATCATATAGTATTGTTATTGAAGTATATAATGATCTCCTGGTCCTGCTCATTTCACTCAGCATCAAGAAAACATGTTTTTAAAAATGAATGTACATGTATAGCTTAAAACAAAACTTGTTTTACAAGTAACTAGGGAAAATAAGAAGAAAAAAGAAGAAAATTATGCTGGCTCTTTCGTAGGTAGTATCAATGAACTAGAAATTCAGTGGATGCCCATCAGTTGGGGAATGGCTACATGTCATGTTATGCATATAATGGAATATAGTTCTTATTTTGTATTCAATTCAGAATTCATTTTGATTTTATTATTTTAAAGCATATCTGATATTGTTTTAGGCAGTATTTTTTCAGGTAGGCATTTTATTTTTTGTTAGTGTAATCATAGGCATCTGATGTCCTACACAGTTTCATGTAATTCCCTCTGTTAAAATTTTAAAACAGTTAGTATTAATTAATACCTTTTTATTAGTAGTGGCATTATTACAATATAAATGACGTTGCCTATATATATTTTTTTCTCCCTGAGGCTGGGGTTAAGTGACTTGCCCAGGGTCACACAGCTAAGAAGTGTTAAGTATCTGAGATTAGATTTGAACTCAGGTCCTCCTGAATTCAGGGTTGGTGCTCTATCCACTGCGCCACCTAGCTGCCCCTTAGTTGCCTATATTTATTGGATATCTCTGTGTGAGAAGCTGAGTAGTTTAGTAGAAAGCACATTAAACTTAATGCCAAGAGAGACTTACATCAACTGATGCTGAGTGAAATGAATAGAACCAGAAGATCTCTGTACACTTCAACACTGTATGAGGATGTATTCTGATGGAAGTGGAAATCTTCAACATAAAGAAGATCCAACTCACTTCCAGTGGATCAATGATGGACAGAGGTAGCTACACCCAGAGAAGGAACACTGGGAAGTGAATGTAAATTGTTAGCACTAATATCTGTCTGCCCAGGTTACTTATACCTTCGGAAGCTAATAATTAATGTGTAACAAGAAAGTGGTATTTACACACATGTATTGTATCTAGGTTATACTGTAACACATGTAAAATGTATGGGATTGCCTGTCATGGGGGGAGGGAGTGGACGGAGGGGGGGATAATTTGGAAAAATGAATACAAGGGATAATATTATAAAAAAATTACTCATGCATATATACTGTGAAAAAAATTCTAAAGAAAAAAAAAGAAAAATAAATGAAAAGAAAACAACAACAACAACAACAACAAAAAAAAAAAAAAAAAAAAAACTTAATGCCAAGAAAAACCTTAATTCCTTCCTATCTAACCTTAGCTATGTGACATTTAGGGTCTTTGCCTTCATACAATGGATGAATACTGTTTCCTAATTTTCCCAATCCTTTTTAGTTAAAAATCCCTTTCCTCTTTTAATTATTATTTTTTTTATTATAGCTTTTTATTTATGAGGTATATGCATGGGTAATTTTCCAGCATTGACAATTGCAAAATCTTTTGTTCTAATTTTTCCCCTCCTTCCCCCCCCCCTCCCAGATGGTATCAGTTCATGTAAGTCTCTCCAGGCCTTTCTGAAATCATCCTGTGGTCATTTCTTACAGAACAATAATATTCCATAATATTTACATGCCATATTTTATTTAGCCGTTCTCCAATTGATGGGCCAGGTTCCAGTTTCTGGCCAGTACACAAAGGGCTGCCACAAACATTTTTGCACATACAGGTCCCTTTCCCTCCTTTAAGATCTCTTTGGGATATAAGCCCAGTAGTAGCACTGCTGGGTCAAAGGGTATGCACAGTTTGATAATTTTTTGAGCATAGTTCCAGATTGCTCTCCAGAATGGCTGGGTGTAAGGAATAAAGTTCTATAAGTGAACAAGAAGACTATATGATGATCAATTCTGATGGATGTGGCTCTTCTCAACAATGAATCAAGACAATTCAATAACCTTGGGATAGAAAATATTATCCTCATCCAGAAAGAGAACTATGTGGATAGAAACAAAGTATTTTCACCTTTTTTTGTTTGTTTATTTGTTTACTTTTTCCTTCTTGTGGACTTTTACCCTTTCGGTCTAATTTTTCTTGCACAATATGACAAATATGGAAATATGTTTAAAAGGATTGTACATGTCTAACTTATATTGGATTGCTTGCCCCCTTGGGAAGGGAGGAGGAAAGGAAGAGATGGAAAAAAATTCAAAACACAAAGTCTGACAAAAATGAATGTTGAAAACTATCTTATATATATTTGAAAAAATAAAATACTATTGAAAGTTAAAAAAAGAAAAGAAAAATATGCTAACTTGGTCATCTTTATTCCCTAGAATGTTGAGTATTTTTAGCACCTCTTGATGTGGTTGTGTTCTCTACCTATTGCATTGTTGTGAATTGTTAGCCATTATTTGATTTTGTACCATAAAATAGTTTTGAGTTATAGAAAACAGCATAGCATAGTAATTTTTTTTAATCTGAAGAGAAGTTACGGTAACTAAAATACGATCAGATGAGGAACATAAGCTATATGAATGTAATGGACTATTATTGTTCTATAAAGCCTTCTTAACATTCTGTCTGCTACATTCATTTGTTTGCTGGCAAAAAAAAATATTAAGATTACTTTTCTGTTTGTGTTAACACTAATTTCTATCAAGCTGTTATGATTTTTCTGTCAGTCTTTTTTATTCGCTTAATATTGGCTAGCTTTCACTTTGTACCAGGATCATTATATATCAAGCAAATAAATTCAAGCAACCCCTGGGCGGAGGAGTTGAGAGAAAGAAAGAAAGAGTGAGAGAGAAAGAAAGAAAGAGTGAGAGGGAGGGAGAAAGAAAGAAAACAAGAAAGGAAGGCAGGAAGGGAGGGAGGGAGAGAAGAAGGAAGGAAGGAAGGAAGGAAGCAAGAGAGGAAGGAAGGAAGGGAGGGAGGGAGGAAGGGAGGGAGGGAGGGAGGGAGGGAGGGAAGGAAGGAAGGAAGGAAGGAAGGAAGGAAGGAAGGAAGGAAGGAAGGAAGGAAGGAAGGAAGGAAGGAAAATTATGCTGATTCAGTGCCTCATTGTCAGCTGTCCTTTTAACACTCTAACAGTGAACTAGAAAGAGACCAAGTATTAATTTGGGTAGCTAGGTGGTGCTCTAGTGCCAGGTCTGAAGTCAGGAAGATTCATCTTTCTGAGTTTAAATGTGATTTTGGTCATCTAGTAACTGTGTGACCCTGGGTAAGTCACACTTCACCCTGTTTGCCTCAGTTGCCTCATCTGTAGAATGAGCTGGAGAAGTAAATAGCAAACCACTCCAGTGTCTTTGCCAAGAAAACTCCAAAATGGGGCCACAAAGAGTCAGACAAGATCGAACAACAAAAAGTCAGTTCAGCAAAACTGACCAGACCAGAAGATCAACCTCAACCTTGAGTGTCCTGCTCTGAAAAGAAATACATTCATGTTAGCATCTCTTCGTATATCCC